>NC_092762.1:4265000-4592500 GCF_047496795.1 Chiloscyllium punctatum
GGATGGATGGATAGATGGATAAGTAGATGAATACATAGATAGATGGATTGCAAGATGGATGGATAGATAGTTGGATGGATGTATAGATGTATAGATGGATAGATAGATGTATAGATAGATGAATGGACAGACAGATGACTGGATAGTTAGATAGATGAATATATGGACAAATACATTGATGGATAAATAGACAGATAAATAATGAATCGATAGATAGATGTAGAAGATGCTGCATGCAGTGATGAGAGTGTTGGAGTGTAAGCCTTCTCGTTGGATCGATGCTACAACAAAAATGCAGTGAGTGTAATGTAGCAGTGTGTGAGGCGCTTGCAAATGTCGTTGTTTCTGCAAATAGCACAAGGCTGAATCATGAGGGGGGTGTATGTTAAGCTAGAAATGCTTGCACAAACAGCTACAAGTAGCTGCTTCTTGTTTCAGCAGAACTCGGGTACCCAGAAGTCATAATGAATTGATAAGATGCAGTTTTGTGTCAGCAAAAGTAATAATAATCAGCTATCGGGGTGGGGGGGGGGAGTTGCACGCTAACAACAGGCCACAGACAGCTGTAGTATGCAAATTAGATTAGCAGCTGCACAGAGCAATACAACTGTCACATATGAGGTAAAAGGCGAGGTACATGGAGGCTCTTAGAAAACTGTATAAATGTACAATAATATGATTCAGAAGTGTGCCTATCTATAAGACACACGCCTTGCATGAACGTTTCAATAAAATTCGATGCTTCAGAATTTGACTGGGACTGAAATTTACTGATATGTGAGCTTAGTTTCTCAGAGCAGAGAAAATACGGTGAACCTTATCTTGGCAAAACGGGGAAGGTTATTGATGCTTGTCCTGTGTTGATGGACATTTCTGCAGACCGTACACTGCACTGAGCTCATACCATGCTCGGTGAGTCTAGTGGAGTGGCCTTTCTGGGAAGAGAATGGACCACTCTGCGTTAGACCATCCACCCGGACCTCCATGCCCCTGTCGACAAACCCTGGTGTAATTGCCCCTTATCTGCCATCCTCGGGGTAAACTGTGCAGGACACCTCCAAACTGAGGAAGCTCAGCCATGTGCCCCTTGGCCCTTTAAATATGGCAGCAGTGTCAGGGATCACGGAATATCCAGGGACATCTGGGCGATGGTGATTACCTCCAGCCATGATGGGTGGGAGAGTCGGGCTGGTTTTGAATGAGAGGGAGACCATGGGGTGTGGTGTGTAGTTTATGAGGTGAGTTCAACAAGATAGCACCAGGAAACTAGCTCAGCTTCGTACACACAATCCCTCTGTCACACTCAGTGAAGATGTCACTGGGACAAATTATTGTTTTTTCACCCCAATCAGACCTCACTCCCAGTTACAAAACTGCAGGACAAATGCTCATTCAAAGCTCTCCATTGGCTGAACTCACACTAATATCCCATTCACCCATAATACTATAAAATACTGAGCCGTGTTGCATGATAATATCGAAATGCCTTCATTTCAGCATTCTGAAACCTGTGAACATATCTTTCCATGACACTTTCTCTCAGTCTCACTCTCTCAATATCTATCCCAAAACACACGCAGTTACAGTCACACCATTCTACTGAATGGAACCAGGCCCTTCAGCCCAGCTGCTCCATGCCCACCAAAATGTTCATCCACACTCACCACATTTCCCTTCCATTGCTCTGTGTCCCTCTAATCCATTCCTATCTGTTTATTTGTCCAAATGCGTTTTCAATGTTATTGTACCCACCTCAACCACTTCCACTGTCTGCTCAGTTCATATGCGTACCACACTCTGTGTAAAATTGTTGACTCTCAGGTTCCTTTTTATTTTTTCCTCTCCAAACATTAACGGACGTCCTCTAGTCCTTGATTCCCCAACTTTGCAAATATATTTGAAGTATTCACCCTATGCACGCCTCTCATGATTTTATAAGTTCTGCATTTCTATAAGAACCCCCTCAGTTTCCTACACTGTAAAGAAATAAGTTCTAACTTGTCCAACTTCTCCCTACAATTCAGACCCTTTAACCCAGGAAATATCTTTGTAAATTCCTTCTACATTCTTTCTAGTTCATTAATACACTTTCTAGAGCA
Source organism: Chiloscyllium punctatum (assembly GCF_047496795.1). NCBI lineage: Eukaryota > Metazoa > Chordata > Chondrichthyes > Orectolobiformes > Hemiscylliidae > Chiloscyllium > Chiloscyllium punctatum. The sequence continues at coordinate 4,267,100 of NC_092762.1, forward strand.
TGGTGAACAAAACTGAACACAATGCTCCAACTGCATCCTTAACAACATCCTGTACAACTGCAACATAACGTCCCAACTTCTATACTCAATGTCCTGATGAAGGCCGTGTGCCAACAGCCTTCTTCACTGTCCTGGGTATCTGTGACTCAAATTTCAAACAACCTTGCGCCTGATCTCCAACGTCCTTTACTTCAACTACACTCTTTACGGCCCTCTCATTCATCATTAAACTCCTTCCTGGATTTGACTTTACAAAATGCGAGACGTCACACTTATCTATATTAATCTCCATTTGGTATTTCCCAGCCCACTTCCCCAGTTGATCAAGGTACTGCTGCAATGCCTGATAACGTTCCTCACTGTAAACGATGCCTCCTATTTTAGTGTAATTTGCAAACTTACTAATCTTGCACTTTGCACTCTCGTCCAAATCATTGATATGGATAACAAACATCAATAGGCCCCGCAACGACACCCTCAGGCACTCCACGAGTCACAGGCCTCCAGTCCAACAAGCATACCTTCACCATAGCCTATTGCTTCCTAATATCAAGCCAATTGCCTCGCCAAATTGCCAGTTTACCGTGGAGTCCATGCGATGAAACCTTCTAGTGCGGCCTACCATATGAAACATTATCAAAGGCTTCACTAAAATCTATACAGACTATGTCCACCAACCTGCCCTCGTCAACCTTCCTCATCGCTGCCTGAAAAAACTCTAAAAAAGTTTGTAACGCATAATCTGCCATGCACAAAACCAAGCTGACTGCTACAATTCAAACTCTGTCTTTCCAAATGCATGTATATCTTATCTCTCAGAACCTTCTCAAGTGGTTTACCGAAAACAGATGTGAAGCTTGCTGGTCGATATTTCCCAGGCTTTTCTTTGCAGCACTTGTAGAATAAGGGCACAACATTTGCTCCTGCCCAGTCTTCTCGGACCTTGGCCCCTAAACACTTTCTGTCACCTCTTACAGTGCTCCTCGATATATCTGGTCAGGACCAAGAGATTTGTCTGATTTTGTGCATTCTAATATGTCCATCATCATCTCTACTGTGATATGATCTATTCCAAGATATGAGAACTAACCTCCCAAAGGTCACAGGTCTTCATGTCTTTCATCATGGGAAACACAGAGGGGAAAACTGAGTACCTCACCCATCTGTTGACGATTTACACATGCAGGCCTATTTTGGATTTTAAGGCATCCAATTCTCTCTCTAGATGTTCTTTTTCTTTTCTATACTGAATTTGGATTCCTCCTAATGTTCTCAGCCAAGACTATCTTATACCCCCTTTTCGCCTTGCTGATTTTCTTCTTCAATAAACTCCTGTATCCTCTGTATACCTCCAGGGATTCCCTTGATCCAAGCTGACCGGACCTGAGCCACGCCTCCTTATTTCTGGTCAGAGCCTCAATATCTCTTGTCATCCAGGGTTCTCTCCCACACCCTCACATTACCTTCGCACTCACAGGAACATGTAAACCTTGAACTCGAGCTATGTCACTTTTAATGCCCTCCCACTTGCCTGAGATCCTTTTAACTCGAAGCAAACTACTCCAATTAACCCCTGCAAGCCCCTGTATAATCCAACAAAATACGCCTTTTCCAAGTTTAGAATTTGAATCGGTGGACTTATTTTGTCCCTACCATAATGATTTTAAAATTAATACAACTCTAGTCAATCTTCCCAAAATACTCCCCCACATTTCCTCCGTCACCTATCCTGCCCTATGTCCCAACACTAGGTCGAGTTTGTCCCGTTCCGAGTAGGACTCTCTATATGTTGCTTGTGGAAACTTACCTGAACATTCTTTACAAATTACTGTCCATCTAAGTTCTTAACCACCTGGAAGTCGCAGTCTATCTTAGGAAAATTAAAATAACCTAATATGACAATCCTATTGCTCCTGGAAATCTCCCCAGTCTCCCTGTATACTTGTTCCTCTAATTTTCATTCATGATTTGGAGGCTTATAGTGCAAACATTATAACATTACCATTCCCCTCTTATTTATTGGCACCATTCACTAAACTACATTGGATATTATCAATGTTATTTCACCTTTAAATATTAATATTATAATGTGATATTCGCCTTAATCGGAACTATTGGTATTTGAACTGTTCCATTTGCATATTTCCCTCGCAGTGATTTTCACACCCACAGCACCACGTTGCCATGGCGCAATGGAGACATGGAGCTGTAAATGGCTGGAAGCTGCACACCCTGTCGCTTCCAGCATGGGCTGCAAGTTTCCCCACGCTGGGCAGTGATCTAACACAGTGTTACTGAACAATGCAAAATCCTGGGTTTATATATGAATGAACCACTGCGGTCTGCACAGCTCCCCACAATGGACATTTAGCCCAGGATTATAGATCATGCATTGGTGTGGGCTGCACAGAGTAGCATTCTGATATTGCTGGGTTGCATGCAGCTGCACACTATTTGGATCTACACAGTCCTCAATCCTGAAGGTATAATAAATGGGCTGGTTATGTGAGTTGGATTGCGAATGTAAGAGAACTAAACATCTGGTAATACCTTTTTACTTTTTAAAAAAAAACACGACTGCGTAACTGCGTGAGTCCTTATTTTGCCCCAGCACCCATGTTGTGTCTGTGCCCAAAAATCAGGAGCGTGGGACTGAAGTGCAACCAAAAGCAGAGGAGGAGGTTTTTAAGAAAATCAAAAAGGGAGTGCAAACGCCCACACCCAATATACACGTGGAACACGGATTGCACAGCGCCACAGGACAATCAGTTGGGCTGGTAGTCCTTGAACCACCGCAATCTGCGGTTGCAGGGGACCGCTGCATGCAGCACCCTCCACTGGGGTTCCACGCCAACCGGTGGGAAATGGGCACGCCAAGGCGTGCCCGGACGCTGGATGAGGGAGAAGAGGTGGATGGCGTGCAGCAGCAATCTACACAGGGCCCGCCTTTTTACCCTCTGAAAGGGATCAAAATTAAAATTCCGGAGGCGGCTCAGGTTGTGGGGCAATGGGAAGTACGGGACCTTGCGGCCAATGTGAAATTCCATCCCGGCTGGGGTGAGCGCGGACAGGATCCTACCGTACACCTGAGCGTCCTCCAACTGGCCCACTACGTCGATTCCGAGCACTGCCGTTTTAAGGTGTTGGATGGCGGTGGTCACGTACCGGACGTCAACCACTGCCCTGCTCGCTATTTCCTGCGGCAGTGTCCAGTCCAGGCCCCCGGCAACCAGCACGACCCCGACCCTGGTCACCCTCGCTGCCACGGCCCTCCCCTCCCTCAGCCACTCAAACATGCAAATCCGGAGGTGTGGATTCCTGAGAAAAGGCTCCCTGATGACAACCGCTACTCCTAACTGGTAAAACCTTTATTTTGTGATTTTATTCTTGTCATTGGACCCTTCAAATCTTGCTATGTCTTCCTCACATAGTATAAAGATACAAAGCTAAGGGTAATTTGGCCATCCTAAATTGTGCATAGTACCCAGGGATGTGTCGGCGAGGTGGATTAGCCATGGGAAATTCAGGCCCAGAAGGATAGGGTAGAGGTTTGTTCAGTGGGATACTGTTTAGAGTGTCGGTGTGGTCTAGACGGGCCGAATAGCCTGTTTTCTCACTGTAGCGATTCTGTCATTTCTATGGAGTTCTCCTTGATTGGCAACTTTCGATAGGACGCTATCTATATGTCTTGCCTTGATTTGTCTTGCCAAAAAGCAAAACCTCACATTTATCTAACATAAACTCCATCAGCCACCCCTCGGCTCACCTAATCAAGGTCCCATTGCATTCTGAGATATCATACTTCACTGTCGACTACACCACCAAATGTGGAGTTATCGACAAACTTACTGACCATACTTCATATACTCAAGTGCAAGTGAATTGTAAAAATGACAAAAAGCAGAGGACCCACTATTGAGCTTTGCGACACGCCACTAGTCACAGGTCTCCATGTACAATGAACAAATGTCCACTCTCAGGCCTTGTTGCCAATATTCAAGAAAATTTTGAAACTAAATGGCGAGTTCTCCCTGGATTCCAGGCAGTATAACCTTGCTATGCAGTCTACCATGTCGAACATTTTGGTTTTCTTACTGAACTCCATAAAGACAACATTCACTGTCCTGCCTTCATCCATCATCTTCATCACTTCCTCAAAAATTTCCATTGAGTTAGTGAGACGTAATCTCCAATGTACAAAGCCCTCTTCAGTCCTTGTCTTTCCAAATGCATATACATCCTTTCCCTCAAAATCCCCTTCAACAATTTAGTCACCATTGACATCAGGCTCACCGATGTATAGTTTCCTGGTTTTTCTTTAATTTCTTAAATAATGAAACTGTGTTAGCAGCCCTCCAGTCTTTTGACAGCTCACCTTTGGAAATCAATGATACAAATATATCAGAAAAATGCTGAGCAATCTCTTTCCTAGCTTCCTACAAATTTCTGGGATAAACCTGATTAGGTTCCAAGGATTTGTTCACCATTTAGTGTTTTAAAATGTCCAACGCCGCCTTGTAAAGTAGACACTTTTCAAAATCTCACTGTGTATTTCTTCATTCTCTCGCTCTTGTAACCTCCTCCGCATTAAATACTGAGGAAAAGTACTTGTTTCAAACCCCTCTCATCTCCTGTGGTTCCACACATAGGTAGCGTTACTGATCTTTAAGTGGTTCTATTCTCTATCCTTGTTAATCTTTTGCCATTAAAGGATTTGTAGAATTTCTTCAATGCCTCGTTAACCCTATTTCTAAAGCCATCTCATGTCCACATTTTTCTGGCTCGATTTCCCCGTTGACTATATACTTACTGCCATTATACTCCTCTCGGGATTCACTTGATCTCAGCTCTGTTGACCTGACATATGCCACCTTCCTTACCTTAACCAGAGCATCAATATATCGAGCTGAAAAATGTGTTACTGGAAAAGCGCAGCAGGTCAGGCAACATCAATTGAGCAGGAGAATCGACGTTTTGGGCAACAGCCCTTCTTCAGGAAGGGCTTACTGAAGAAGGGCTTATGCCCGAAATGTCGATTCTCCTGCTCCTTTGATGCTGCCTGACACGCTGCGCTTTTCCAGCAAAACATTTTTCAGCTCTGATCTCCAGCATCTACAGTCCTCAATTTCTCCCATTAATATATCGATGCGAGTATAGTTAGCATATGATAGTGAAGATTGCAATACTCTCTATACTGGGCAGATAGTGCAGTTTACTGAGCAACATGTCTGGCATGGTCTGACAGCTCTCCATCATGGGCTGTCTTCTTGTCCCAGTTTATTGCGTTTGTGGTGTTCTGTGAAGCAGATTCAGAATTTGATGTAAAACACCATTTCAGCTGATCTGACAATGCCTTTATTTAATGTTCTCAATATTGTTCTTTTACTCTTGAAATCTCACTTCTCCAGTTAGTCCCACTGCCCTGTGTATTTCTCCATATTTCCACAACATCTTCTCAGTTAATGAACTGTTTGTTTCTGTCTTTAATGTGAATTTCACTCTGTCCCTCTGTATCTTTCCTTGGCCTTGGATTTTGGATCCCTAGTGTATCGAATGCTGACATTGTGTAGCAGAAATAATGAAATGGTGTGTGTCAGGCTGTTGTTCACTTCCCGGTATGTCTCATGTGGTCTTCCATAGACAGGGGTGTTTCAGAAGTTCTGAGACACATTCTTGTAACTTGGTCTGTATCTGTGTTTGTGAGCTCAGGTGACCTTGCGATGACTAACAAGAGGAAGCCCCTTGGTTAAAGCAACAGGCATCTAAATTGTATGGTAATGCTGTCAGTGTTTTACAAGAAAAGGTTATATTCTACTTTTATTTAAAGTAAGAGGTCGTAAAGGCCAAACTGCCGACTAAGGACGGCTCAGGTCAATAACTTACGAGGCTTTTAGGGTTTTTTTTTATAAATAGTAGTAACAACGGCCAGCTCGCACAGACCAGGCTTTCTTGTTTTTTTTTCCTTGCAGCTGTAACAGTTATCAGGTGCTTCGGTCCCAGAAAAGTTGGAGGTTTTAGTAAATTATCCCGAACTGCTATTCTCTCTGAAACCTCACTTGATGCTGTTTTCTCCTGCACTGGAGAACTGTATGCAAGAATGCATGTCTGAATGTTTCTTTTTCCAATCGGCATGATTAGGTGATGTTAATATATTGGAACAGTTCATTTGTAGGAGGTAATGTATCCATTATTCTGTTAACGTTTCCAATAGTTAAGTTGTTCTAAATTCCTCTTTAATTTGAATGGATTTTCAGAAGAGTATTTAAATATATTGTGTTTTACTTAATGGTGAGTGGTTTGACTCGTAGCATCACATCTGGAACACCCACTTCACATCTACCTTTAAAATAAGGAAAGGTCGGCATCCAAGCTACCTTCTTAAAATAGCTTTAGGAGTCTAGTTGGTCCATAGCAAACTGGGGACTCTTGTCCGGTTCTAAATCGATAATACCAAATTGGGTTTAGATTTACAATCCGTACAGTGCGAAAATAGGCCATTCGGCCCAACAAGTCCACACCGACCTTCCGAGGAGTAACCTACCCAGACCCAATCCTCTACCCTATTATTACACAATTACCCACGACTAAGGCACCTAGCCCACACATTCCTGAAAACTACGAACAATTTAGCATGGCCAATTCATTTGACATGAACATCTTTGGATTGTGAGAGGAAACCAGTGCATCCAGAATAAGCTCATGCAGATACCGGAGAGTATGCACCGGGAGACTATTGGTTTCAAAGGTCGTGTATGGTAGTTGTTATTGTTTTTTGATCCGGATGTTGAATTTGGTTGGTTTAAACAATGTTTTGATTAAAAAGATTATTTCAGTCACAATGAATTCTCTGGTTTTGGAAGAAGTGAAGTTGGGGGTTTTACAAAAGATAATGAAGGTAAAACTGTAGGAATTGGCAGACAAGCTGGAGTTGGGGTTGTGTTTGTCTGTGAGAAAATGAACTTTATTTGCAGCCATAGCTCGGCAATTACATCATCAGAACCGCCATCAGAATCTTTGGAAATAGCTAAATTCAATTTCAAATGAGGCATCTTGAACATGAGAAGGAACTGAAACAGTTTGAATTTTGATGAAAGGTAGACATAAAAGAAAAGGAAATGAAGAAGAAAGAGAGAAAAAGAAAGAAGAAAAGCAGAGAGTTTCAACTTCAAAAGTTAGCAACTCGAGATTTAAGTTGACATGGTAAGCAGAGATGAAGGTAGAAGGAAGGCTGGATGAAGAGGATCGTGAAGTTGTGCAACTCTATTGTAGCTGAAAATGTGTTGCTGGAAAAGAGCAGCAGATCAGGCAGCATCCAAGGAACAGGAGAATTGACGTTTCGGGCATCAGCCCTTCTTCAGGAATGGCTCATGCCCGAAACGTCGATTCTCCTGCTCCTTGGATGCTGTCTGACCTGCTGCGCTTTTCCAGAAACACATTTTCAGCTCTGATCTCCAGCATCTGCAGTCCTCACTTTCTCCCCAACTCTATTGTAGGCAAAGGCCTGATGATGTTCTGTTTAAATACATCCAGGCATTATCTTAATTTGATGAGAATGATGGGGATGCTGTTGTATTTCACTTAAAAAGTGGCTGAACAAATGCAGTGGCCAGTGACCATGTGGATTTAGTTGATCCAAACAAACCCGATAGGTATTTGTATCCCTATCGGAGGAGGTATCTGGTCAGCATGAGGAGGCGAAGGAAGCCATCTGAAGTGCATATGAGCTTGCGCCAGAAGTCTGCAGACAGTGTTTCAGGAATCTAAATAAGGTCCTTGATTAAATGCACATTGAGTTTGAAAGAAGCGATTAAGTAATTTTGAAAGTTGGGTAAGGGTATTAAAAACAGAGCAAACCTATGACACTATAAGAGAGATTCTTATTTTGGAGAATTCAACAATTCACTTCCTGCTGTCGTGAGAACTCGTGTGGAAGAGCAGATCGTTAAAGATGGCAAGATTAGAAGCTGAAATGGCTGCTGCTGATGAATTGGTTCAGAAATCAAAGTTTGGTTTCTGTGAGAGATTGAGAAGAATGTGCGATATCTTCTTAAAACATATGCCTATGAAAGTAAGGTTTACTGGCATAGGCCAGGAGTAGCAAGTAAATGTTATAGCATTAAGAGGAACAGAAGCATGTAATTATTTTATGCTGAGACATGAGGATCTATGTCATTCAGAAGGATTATTGCAGAGATGAGAATTTCTCCATTATGTAACGTATGTTTGGAGCGCCCAGTGAAACATCAACAGATTTATTTCACAATGGGAAAGGCGGCCTTGAGCTTGGTGTTGGCCTTACAAGATTTCAACTTTTAAATTGTGAATAACATACATGAGACAAATCTTTATCACTGACCCCGTAATGTTTTGAGGAAGGTTCGGGAGAAAATTGCCATTCTGTTTTGATTAAGCTTATTAATGCTGCTATTCAATTTGAATTTATACAGTTGACAGAGGGAGAAAATCTAACTTTTTCCACGTTGTTGAGACTTTGATGAAGAACAGCAAATGCATTCTGTGGCAGGAGTAAAATGACTGAAATCGAAACTATTGGTGAACATTTGTATGCCCAGTGTCAATGTAATATATAAATGCAGACTACTAATAGAGGAAGATTAGGTGGTCTACAATGAATCCACCTTTGTGTATTGATGGATCATTTTATTAAAGGTGGAGTTGTGAGGTTACTATCACTATACAAAGATTATTTTCTCTTGGGTTTTTTTAAAGAGAGTTTTGGAAGGCAGAGGTGCAGAATTGCTGTCTGAAAACAGATTAATTAAGTAACTGAGGATGCCTTTATCTTTTATTAATGCAGTGGTAACAATGGAAGGGCTGAGGCCAGCACTTCCAGAACAGGTTTGCTCGTTTTGTTTTTAGCTGCAGCATGTAGAAGCTGCTAAGGATTCCAGAAGTTTTGGAAGTTTCAATAAATGATCCCCAGCTGCGTTTCCCTCTGAGATCTCTGTTGATGTTGATTTCTCCTGCATCGGAACACTGCACGTAAGAATTTGTATTTGAATATATCTTTGTGCCAAGCAGTGTATACCAAGACGGTATGATATCTATTGTATGTGTAATTCTGTTAGCTAGCCCAAAATGTTATTTTCTTTGATGTTATATTAACTAAAGCATTTGAATAGATTATATTTTGCTTAATGTCGACTGGTTTTTTCAGTCACAACATATCTGGAACGTACACTTCATATTTATGTTTAAAATAAGGAAAGGTTTGTGTCTAAGCAGCCTTCTTAAAATATTTTGCGGTAATCTGGTATGGTCCACAACACTTGTAGCCGAGGGGTTTCTGACTGCCTCCTGTTATTGAAAAGTCAGTGCAGGGACTGCGGACGGTTTGCAGGAGGTTGTGATGTGAGCTGCCTCCGAAATTCAGGGAGACCTGTGGATTTCGTGACCCAAATCGGGATGGAGCATGGAGACTGTAATTTCAGCATCTGGGTGTGTAACATGAACAACAAATGGAGCAGGGCCTGCAGAGAAGGGAAGCTCTGAAACGACAGAGTGGGTGTGTGTCGGGAAAGGGATCTGCAGTATCCACCTCGGGTTTTCGAGGAACAGCTTCGCAAGCTACACTTAACTCAGGAGCCAGATATTAGGGGACACTGATTGAAAAAGGAGCTGGTCACAGAGTGGTATCACCTCCTTTAACACGAAGAAGCTTCACACGAGGGGGAAGACGGTGCTGCCAGTGTTTGTTAGGGTCACAGGTTCATTCAGCTTCTATGATCCGGAACTTTCCAGGCAGGAGTGGGTGACATATCCATCATCTCCCAGTATCTCAACATCAGTGTCACCATTCGGTGAAGGAGGTGTTTCTGGTGGATGAAGTAAATACATTGTTTCGCCATCAGCAGGGAGCTGCCGGGTGTATCCTTATTTTCCCAGTAAAGTGAGATTCCTGATGGTGTACATGGCATTGCAGCATACCCATACCAATGGGGAGAGGTAGAGGAACTGAAGTAGCTCTCTCTATTCTTGTTGCAGCGTGCCCATGCATCGTACATCATGTTTGTGAATACCCCTGTCCTGGCACAGCTTTTTCTTTCAGAAGCAGGCAGCCATTCCCATCGTCTTCGGGTCTCCATGCAGAAAGGAATGAATGTATCTTGTATCAAGGCTGTCCTCTTGATACACGTTCCAAAACATCATCCCCACCACCAACCAACCACGTCAAAATATTCCATGTGTACTGAGAGCAATGCGGTCACTTGAAGCATCAGGCAACAGACGATCAGGGATGGAAGAAAACCTCTCCTGTCTGAACGGGTCTGAGCGACACCCCCTCCCCCCCTCCCCCCCGCAGTACATAGTATCATTAAGACCTCTAAACCTTCTCCATTTCAGTAACATACTGCCTTCCATTATTCCTGTAAATGAAACTACAGGTTATGTCATGTTATGTTTCACCTGCCAATCTATGACACATTGCCTTTAACTCTCTGTATCTATTCGCAGACTCTCCACCCTCTCTTGATAATTTAATCTCTTGCTTATGAAAGCGACATCAACAACCTCAGTATCAGTACATCTGTTCCATCCCAGTGATCATTGATATGGATTGTAAATAGTTGAGGACCCAGCGGTGGTCACTATATCACTCCATGGTTTATGTCCTGTCCAACTGATTGAGTCTGATTTATCCGGAGTGCCTGCTGACTGTCTGATAACCAGTCCCCCCTCATTCCTGTGTAACACAGTCGAAAGGCTGAATAAGAACGAGAAGCATCAGTCGTGTATTCAGCCCCTCAAGCCTACTGTACTGAGTGTAGGGAGGTTAGGAACAAGGCATCGATCTCGAAGGAGGATGCCGGTAAACAGTATGGTGCCTTGAAGTGTGTATACTTCAATGCCAGAAGTATAAGAAATAAGGTAGGTGAACTTGCAGCGTGGGTTGGTACCTGGGACTTCGATGTTGTGGCCATTACAGAGACGTGGGTAGAACAGGGACAGGAATAGCTATTGCAGGTTCCAGGGTTTAAATGTTTTAGTAGGGTCAGAGGTGGGGTTAAAAGAGGGGGAGGTGTGGCATTGCTTGTCAAGGATAATATTACAATGGTGGAAAGGACGATGGAGGAAGACTTGCCATCTGAGGTAGTTTGGGCTGAGGTTAGAAATAGGAAAGGTGAGGTCACCCTGTTAGGAGTTTTCTACAGGCCTCCTAATAGTCCGAGAGATGTAGAGGAAAGTATGGCAAGGATGATTCAGGAGAAGAGTGAAAGTAGTAGGGTGGTTGTTATGGGAGACTTTAACTTCCCAGATATTGACTGGGAAAGCTATAGCTCGAGTTCGTTAGATGGGTTGGTGTTTGTCCAATGTGTGTAGGAGGGTTTCCTGACACAATATGTAGACAGGCCAACAAGAGGTGAGGCCATACTGGATTTGGTTCTAGGTAATGAACCAGGCCAGGTGTTAGACTTTGAGGTGGGTGAGCACTTCAGGGACAGTGACCACAACTCGGTGACTTTTACTCTAGTGATAGAGAGGGATAAGTGTGCACTGCAGGGCAACAGTTATAGCTGGGGGCAGGGAAAATATGATGCGGTGAGGCATGACTTAGGATGTGTGGATTGGAAAAAATAGGCTTCAAGGGAAGGACACAAATGATAATTGGGGCTTGTTCAAGGAGCAGCTATTGGGTGTCCTTGATAAGTACGTACCAGTCAGGCAGGGAGGAAAGGGTCTTGTGAGGGAGCCGTGGTTTAATAAGGAATTGGAATCCCTTGTAAAAGGGAAGAGGATGGCCTATGTAAAGATGAGACGTGAAGGTTCAGTTGGGGCGATTGAGAGTATTAAGGTCGCCAGGAAGGATCTAAAGAGAGAGCTAAGAGCAGCGAGAAGGGGTCATGAAAAGTCCTTGGTTGGTAGGATTAGGGAAAACCCTAAGGCTTTCTGTAGGTATGTCAGGAATAAAAGGATGACTAGGGTAGGTATCGTTCCAAGCAAGGATAGTAGTTGGAAGTTGTGTGTGGAGGCAGAGGAGATTGGAGAGACACTAAATCAATACTTTTCGTCAGTATTCACTCAGGAACAGGACATTGTTGCTGATGTGAATATTGAGTCACAACTGATAAGAATGGATGGCTTTGAGGTATGTAGGGAAGAGTTCCGGGGAATACTGGAAAGGGTGAAAATAGATAAGTCCCCTGGGCCTGATGGCATTTATCCTAAAGATCCTCTGGGAAGCTAGGGAGGAGATAGCGGAGCCATTGGCCTTGATTTGTATGTCGTCGTTGCCTGCAGGAATAGTGCCAGAAGACTGGAGGATAGCGAATGTGGTCCCCTTGTTCAAGAAGGGGAGTAGGCACAGCCCTAGTAACTATAGGCCAGTGAGTTTCACTTCGGTTGTGGGCAAAGTCTTAGAGAGAATTGTAAGAGATAAGATTTATGAAAATCTGGATAGGAATAATGTGATCAGGGAGAGTCAGCATGGTTCTGTGAAAGGCAGGTCGTGCCTCACAATCCTTATTCAGTTCTTCGAGAAGGTGACCAAGGAAGTGGACGAGGATAAAGCAGTAGATGTATCTTTGCAAGGCGTTCGATAAGGTGACCCATGGTAGGCTACTGCAAAAATTACGGAGGTATGGCATTGAGGGTGCATTAGACGTTTGGATTAGGAATTGGCTGGCTGGAAGGAGACAGAGGGTAGTAGTTGATGGTAAAAGTTCATCTTGGAGTGCAGTTAATAGCGGTGTTCCACAAGGATCTATTTTGGGACCATTGCTGTTTGTCCTTTTTATAAATGACCTGGAGGAGGGGCTTGACGGCTGGGTGAGTAAGTTTGCAGATGATACGAAAGTCGGTGGAGTGGTGCACAGCGAAGAAGGATGTGGCAGGATACAGCGGGATATAGATAAGTTGCAGAGCTGGGCAGAAAGGTGGCAAATGGAGTTCAATGTAGCTAAGTGTGAAGTCATTCACTTTGGTAGGAGTAATAAGAAGATGGATTACTGGGCTAATAGTAGGCTACTTGGTAGTGTCGATGGGCAGAGGGATCTTGGTGTCCATGTACACAGATCTCTGAAAGTTGCCACCCAGGTAAATAGTGCTGTGAAGAAGGCATATGGCGTACTGGGCTTCATTGGTAGAGGAATTGAGTTCCGGAGTCCTGAGGTCATGTTGCAATTGTATAAGACTCTGGTGCGGGCTTATCTGGAGTATTGTGTACAGTTCTGGTCGTCATACTATAGGAAGGATGTGGAGGCACTGGAACAGGTGCAGAGGAGGTTTACCAGGATGTTGCCTGGCATGGTAGGAAGATCGTATGAGGAAAGGCTGAGGCACTTGGGGCTGTTCTCATTGGAGAAAAGAAGGTTATGGGGAGATTTGATAGAGGTGTACAAGATGATTAGGGGTTTAGATAGGGTTGACAGTGAGAACCTTTTTCCGCGTATGGAGTCAGCTGTTACTAGGGGACACAGCGTTAAATTAAGGGGAGGTTGGTATAGGACAGATGTTAGGGGTAGATTCTTTACTCAGCGGGTAATGAGTTCATGGAATGCCCTGCCAGTATCAGTGGTGGATTCTCCCTCTTTATGGTCATTCAAGCAGGCATTGGATAAGCATATGGAGGTTATTAGGCTAGTGTAGGTTAGGTAGGGTTCAGTCGGCGCAACATCGAGGGCCGAAGGGCCTGTACTGCGCTGTATTGTTCTATTTTCTATGTTCTATGTACTCCACCATTGAATATAATAATGGCTGATGTCATCTCTGCCCCGCCATTGAATACAATCATGGCTGATGTCATCGCTGCTCCGCCATTGAATACAATCAATGGCTGATGTCATCTCTGCTCCGCCATTGAATACAATCATGGCTGATGTCATGTCTGCTCCGCCATTGAATACAATTATGGATGATATTATCTCGGCCTCAGCTCACTTTCCTGCTGGCTCTCGATCTTAAAAATGATCTTTTGTTGTAGATTGCGGCACATGAGGAAATATCCACTCCACATCTACACTTGCAAATATTTTTAACATTTTACAGACCTCAATGAGATTTCCTTTCATTCTTATAAATTCGAGAATACAGGCCTCAGCTGTTCAATTTCTCTTCATGAGACAAACGTTTCATCTCTGGAATCAATCTAATGAAAATCTTCTGAATCGCCTCTAATGCAAATGCATCATTCCGCAAGTCAGTGCACCCAGACTGTATTCCAGTTACATCCTCGCGAATGCCTTGCATAGCTATAGCAACATTCCCTACCTTTTGACTTTGTCATTTTCCAAATAAACACCGAAATTATGCTTGCATTTGTCATTAATTGCAGTACCCGCAAACAGCTTTTCTGGATATGCAAGCGGACACTCATATCCCTCTGCTCCTAAGGACTTGTAAGTTTCTCTCCATTTCGATAATAACTTGCCTTTCTATTACGCTGGACAACTTGAATAACTCCATATTTATCCAATTTACTTTTCATTGCCAAATTATGGCCCATTCACCCCACCTATCCATAGTTATTTTTAAATCTCTTGCATCTTCATTCCGAAATAATTTCTCACCAATGTTAGTGTCATCTGAAAATATGGCGATATTATTTTCTATCCCGTCAACCGAGTAATAATATTGACCACAAATAGTTGAGGCATATGTACTGAACTCGATGGCACCCCATTTGCTGAAAGAAAATGGCACATTTATTCCATCTGACTGTATTTTGTTGGTTAATCAATTCTCCATCCAAGCTAATAAATTACTCCTCAACCGATGTTATCTGATCTTACCATTTACTCTTTGGACAAGGGACATATCCGATGCCTTCAGGAAAACAAGATATATTCCATCTCCAAGAATCCTACTATCCACCTTGTTTGTCACTCTTTGAATAACTCAAGTAAACAATTGAAACTCGGTTTATCCTTTGTAAAACCATGTTGACTCTGGTGGATTGTAGTTTAACGTTGCAAATGTTCTCAACAATGGATTATAATAATTTACCTTAAATTGCAATAGTTTTATCGTTACGTTTTACTCCTTAATTCATACTGTTATTATAAATTCTTCCCTTTCGAAAACCTTTATGTTTTCTTTGAATTCCCCTTTAACAGACATAAAGCTTTCAGAGATCTGCTCCAATTGCTGTGTAAGAGGCATGTGTGGCTGAATGGATTCATTATCCTGCTGGTGTACAAAATCGGTAGACTGATGTATTTCTGGTTGCCCGATATTCTCATCTCTATGGTCAGAATGACCTCCTCCTGCTGATGCGTGAGAGGGTTGGGGGATTATGGAATCTTCCTGCTGCTGTGTAACGTTTTGAGGGCATAATGGGTCTTCTCATATTCTTCCAGAACAGGCTGGAGATACTTTACGGTCTCCTCATGCATCTCAGAGATGGGACGGAGGGCGTGATTGTTCTTCTCCTGTACCCATACAACAGACACAAGTCTGAATTACCTCAACCTTTCTCATTAAAAAAGTCTCAGATATTTTGTATCCTTGTCCAATTCCCTTTCAAAGGATATGAGAGTTTGGATGACCTCCTCTTATCCTAGTGTAACAAATTTCCAGTCACTGTGTAACCTCTTCCAGTTCCTGTGTTAGAGACTTGAGGAAGTTGAGTGGACTGATCATGTTGCTGTGTAATGGGCTACTGGTGCACAATGGCCTACTCTGGGTCCAGTGTTCTGACTCGAGAGGCTGCTTGGCCTCGTCATATCACCTTAGATCAGCCCCCAGGGGCTGAATAACATTGTCATGTTCTGGTGTAACAGGGTCGAAGGCGTGAATATCCTTCTATTGTTCCTGTGTAACAAGCTGGAGAACTGGAATGGATTCCTCCATTTGTTGTGTAATTGGCTTCTATTGCTGACTCCTTTCGGTGTTCGATGTAAAAATATGATCATCTTTCATTCTTCTAAACTCAACCTGATCATCCTTTCCTTATAGGTTAGCATCTTCCTACAGGAATGCGTTGAGGGAAACATCTCTGAGCTGCTTCCAATGTAACAATATCCTTTCCTCAGTGAGGAGATGAAATCTGTACATACTACCCGATATATGATTTCACTAAGACCCTGTACAGCAGCAGCAATGCTCTCCCACCCTGCTGTAAGGTTCCCACCCAGGTTGGAGCAATCTCAGCTGGCTGGGGAAATTATTGAAAGATCAGTGTCCTTCTCTACTCTGGATTAGTGGTGCTGGAAGAGCACAGCAGTTCGGTCACCATCCAAGGAGCAGGGAAATCGACATTTTGGGCAAAAGCCCTTCATTAGGAATAAAGCTAGTTTTTACCTAGTTTTTACCTAGTCCTTCACTCCTCCACCAGCATAACGGGGGTCTGGAGAAAATGGCACAGTGACACTTAAGAAGAGCATAAATGATGTGGCGAGAAAATCTCTAACATTAATTTACCCAGAGCCCACTTCGCTCAGAATCTAATAAGGTTGAGCGAAAAAACAGCAAGGAGAATGAAACAGTGATGGCAGTTACATATGAAAGTGAAAGCTGCAATAAAAATGTTGGGCACGTTATAAAACAGGAAATGAAATATACACGTTTGTACTGTTTAAATTACTGTTTAACTGTTAAATTAATAAGTCACTGTTTAAATTATATCTGAACTGTGTTATTCAAACTGAATGCTAATGCTGGGAAAAATGGATTTCATCAGCATGTGTGAGATGGCTTGCATTAACATTATGTCGAGCATGGAGCTCGAGATCAGGTTATTTAGGAATGGGCGTTGAGTGTTCAGAAGAGCTAATTGAAAACTTTGCTGAAAAGGACTTTATGAGAACGGTGACCACAATGTATTTGGTTTTCTTTTATGCTGTTTGAGTACACGACAGTTTTTGTTTTATTTGAAATAACCGTGAGAAATCTGAGTCGTGCATGCCATGAAGGTGTGAGGAGAAAATGGGGACTGCTGATGCTGGAGATCAGAGTCGCAGACTGTGGTGCTGGAAAAGCACAGTCAGGCAGCATACTAGGAGCAGGAGAATCGATGTTTTGGGCATAAGCCCTTCATCAGCAATGAGGCTTGTGTTCCTAGGGGGCTGATGGATAAATGAGAAGGAGGTGTGTCAGTGGGAATGTAGCTGGGAATGCGATAGGTAGATGAAGGTGGGCTTGAAAGTGATAGATGATGAACGGAGACAGACCGTCTCATCTACTGCATACATTAAACCCACTGTGGTCTTCTCTACATTGGCGAGGCAGAACGCCAACTTATGTATCGCTAAAGAGAACATTGCTGGGCCAGCCACATTGAGCAACTCCACCATCTTGTGGCTGAACACGTTAATTCCCCTTCCCACTCTGCCAAGCACATGAGGGTTCTGGGCCTGCTCCATCACCACTCCCTAACCACCCGAAGGCTGGATGAAGAAAGCCTCAACTTCTGCGTTGAGACCCTCCAACCACAGGGGTCAATGTGTATTTCAATAGTTTGCCCATTTCCACAAACCCCACCTTTTCCCAGTCCAAACTTTCAACTCAGCACGGCCATTTTGAACGTTCCTATGTGTCCATCTTCCATCCTATCAGCCCCACCTTCATCGACCTATTATATCAAAGGAGGCAGCTGAGAAAAATGCCAAGTGTTGTATTAAGTCAGTGCATTCAGTGAAATGTAAGGCTCAGCAAAGGATGACCAAGGAAAATAGAAGAACATCAAAAAAAATAAAGCATGCAAACAAAAGAAAAACATAAAAACTGTGGAAAAGCTTCGATCACTGTATGAATGAAAAACAAAAGCAAGGTCGAATGTGGGACAGCAAGTGTGCGGACAGGATAATTAATTTTAGAGAACAGAGAAATCACAGGGAAAAGAAACGGTTTTTTTGTATCCATCTTCAAGGAAAAATATCCATAAATTCTCCCATAAATACCAACAGAACATGAGACTTGTGTAAGTTATGTCTAAGATCATCCTTATCAGTGATGAGGTCATCTTTGAAAAGATAGCTGGATTGAGTGTTGATAAATCTGACAGACCATATACACTTCATACAAAAATTTTAGAGGAAGCAGCAATAGACATATTGATTGCATTGCGATTTTCATATTATTTTCCCACACATTACGGAAAGGCATTTAGCCAATCTGGATGCGGTGCAAGTTTTAAATATTATACGACAGTTTAAGAAATTATGAAGATGGAGAGTAGTGAACTACAGACCAGTTAGCTTGTCATCGGCGGTCGTATATCTGTTGTAATCAATTACAAAGAGCGTGCTACTAGATATACAGAAGGCAATGGCAAAACTGGGGAGTATGATAATGCATCGATGAAATGAAAATCATAAGTGGAAACATTTTTTGGAATGGTTCGGAGATGATTCTTGTGGACAAAGACAATGAAAGATCCAATGGATAATGTATAGTTGGATATTCAGGAACATTTGTTTTAAGAACTCACACAGTAAGCTCATAAGAAAAGTGAAAACGAAAGGTATTGGGAAGAACATATGCAAATAGGACAGTACAAATTAGGTTAACATTCATGTGAATGTAATTGCAATGTAGAAGATATCATGCACCAGTTGCATGGAGTGTTGGTGAGACTAAACGTCGAGTAATGTGTACCGTTTGGAGTCCCAATCTAAGTTAGATGAGAGTGACTACAAAGGAACTGTAAACGGTATTCTCCAGATTAATCCTTAAACTGGCAAGATTGACTGATGGGGAAGCTCAGCCTGTGATCTCGAGTTTCAAAAGATGAGAGGTGATTGTAGTGAAAGTTAGAAATATCGAGGGGACTGAATAACACAAGGTCATGGAGAAGTGCAAACCGGCGAGATTAGGGAAAATCCCACGATATTTTGCACGTACAATTAGAACAGAAATATCAGCAAACAGTTGGTGTCCATTAGAAACCAAAGGGGACAATCTGTGTGTGAAGCTGGTGAACATTGATAGATTGTTACATGAGACGTTCACATTTGTTTTACCTGGGAGAAGGAATAGTCACATACAGAATTCGACAGATCGACTGGAAAGCTCTTGAACAGAATGATGTAAAATACCAGCAGTGATTTGAGACTTTGTCCAGTATAAAATTAGAACAATTCCCAGGTCTGGATGAGTTGTATCACAGGCTGCTGTCGTGGTCAAAGAAGGAAAGATCCTAATTGAACATTTTAATTAGAATCTGACCATTGGGGACGTGCCAGAGTACTGGAGAGCTAATACGATTCCACGTCACAGTAGGGGTGGTAAAGATAGACCAGGGAGCTATAGACGAGCGAGTATGAGATCACTGTTAAGGAAACGACTGGAGAAAATAGGGAAGGGGAAAATTGAACTCAAATCAGAGTCTCAAGGTTTGATCATGGATAATCATCATGACTTTATCAGAGGGAACTCACATCTAATGAATTAGTTTGAGGAGTTTGGCAATTCAGTTTTGCAGCAAGTATTTGACAATGCTCCACATGGGAAAGTGAAGAATAGAGTAAACTTTCAGAGTTTCAAGGATAACTTGACGAGTTAAAACGAAAGTTGTCTTAGTTGGAGAAGACAAAGGGTGATGTGAGAATGCTGTGTGTGTGACTGGAGACCAGTGTCAGGGATCAGTGCTGTGTCCCTTATTATTTGTGGTATCCATCAATGTGGTAGATGTGAATCTGAAGGAGGGGTGGGTGGAGGGGGTGGGAGTTGTGATAAGTAAGATTCCGTTTACCCGATTGGTTGGCAGTGAGGAGGAAGGTCTTATGTTAAAGGAAGATACAGATGGAATGATCAGATCGTCAGATCAATGGCATCTGGAATGCAACCCTGATAAATATGAGGTGATGCACTTTGGAAGAAGGTATCAGACAGGGGAGGACTCACTGAACGGCAGCACACTAAGGAGCTCAGAGGGTGCTTCTCCACACTTCCCTGAATAGGACTGAACAAGGTAATGGTTAATTAAGAAATGGACTTTGGGTGCAGCATTTATTGATCGGGGTGCAGATGACAAAAGATATACAGTGCTTTGATTAGGCCAAGATGGAGTAACTGTGTGTAATTCTGGGAACCACATTACAGGAAGGATGCGATTGTATTGGGGGGGTAGGAAGAGGTTATTCACCAGGATTTTCCCTGGGATGGAGCATATCAGCTATGGAGAGAGGCTGGATAAGCTCCAGTTGTATACTTTGGACCAGAGAAGGCTGAGGGGGATGTGACTCAGAAGGATAAGATTGCGACGGGCATGGACAGGGTGAATAGACAGCAGCTGTTCCTATTCGTCATAGGGCCAATGGAGCATACTTTTAAAGTGAAGGTTTTGATGTTTAGAGAGGATTTAAAGATTTTTCGTTTTTCAACCAGAGGGCGTTGGGATCTGGAATGTACTTCGTGAGAGGTGATTATCACGGGTAATCTCACACGCATTAAGGCAAGAATTGATGAGCATCTGAAAAGTACATTCACAAGGGTTATAAGAGTGAACGGTAATAGCTTGATAAATTATGTTAATGTGAGAAATATGAGAAAAAAAGTGCGTCTTCCTTCCAATTTGAAAGCAGAGAATGGAGAATGGGGAACAGGGAAATGGCAGAACCATGAAGCCACGACTTCAGTTCTGCCTTCACAGAACTTTCTAACAATACTAAGAAAATCAAGACTGGGTTGGAAAATTATATAGTTCATGGAACATAGAACATAACAAGTGAAAGGTTTAGGAGAGATTATTGGGACTGAAAGTAATGGTCATAGAAAACACTCACATAGTTTTACGAAATGGAAATTATGTTTCAGAAACAGACTGGGTGGGAAATGAAATGGAAGCAATGTATGTAAAACATTTGGATTTTCAGAAAAAAATTGGTAAAGCTCCAAGCCTGGTTTGCATAATCAAATCTTAGTGGATTGGGGCTAATATATGGGCATGTTTCTAGAATGTGACAGCTGTCAGGAAATAGTTGATTTACAAAGCAATATATGCTCCTTTTTGTTGCTTCCTTCTGCGCACCCCTCCGAGGTCCCAGAAGTCAGTACTGGGAATGGCATTTGCAGGCTGAGTAATGCCCATAGACCCACCAAGTGCGGAGCTGTAAAATTGAAAACGATCTGGATCTCCCTGTTCACCAATCACTGAAAGCAATATTGCAGGATCAGAAAGCAGTTAGGAAGACAAATGTTGTGTTTTAACTTCATTTCAGTAGCATTTGACTCCAGGAGTAAGAGTGTCTTACTGCAGCTGTACAGGGCCTTGGTGAAACCCCATCTCGAACAATTTGCAGTATTTTGTGCAGTTTTGTTCTCCTTACCTAATAAATGACAAGCCTGACATTGAGGGCGAGCAGTGAAGGATGACTAGACTGATCTCGGACATGCCAGCCTTGTTGTGGGAACAGAGATTGGGGCTACTGGGCCTGTATTCCATGGGGTTGAGGAAAATGAGTGGAGATCTCAGTGAAATATATAACACTGACAGGGCGAGACAGATTGGAAGCAGGGATGATACTTCCCCTGGCTGGGACGTCTAAAACAGGGGCTCACAGTATTAGCTTCAGGCACATCACTCTGCAATGAGATGAGAAAAAAACTGTCTGCAAACGGATAATGGTGAACCTGGGAAATTGGGTCGCGCCTGGAAGCCAAAACACTGAATATGAATACGGATTGTGAGCCAGTAAAGGGATGTGGGAAGAGCAGGAATAAAGTTTTGAACTAAAGGGCCAGCCATTATTATATTGAATTGCGTAGAAAACTCGATGGACCAAAGGGACGACTGCAATTCCTATTTCATAGCTTCCCCAGGTTAATCACATTAAGGGATATATTCATTGCGTGGGAGATGTTTGAACATGTAGTAGACTGGGGAAGGCTCAATGTGTTGTATGACCTACTCCTTTCCCGGTGATTCTGTGCAGTCTATGTGAAAGCTCTGTAAATGTTTTCACAAGCTCTCAGCTGTCAGGAAGTAGGTCACTGCAGGTTCTCTGCAGGACTGTGTTTCCCAATTCCCCGTTCCGATACCAAGGCTGGAGCTGGTTGTTCTGTCTGGTTTTATCCTTTAAGACCGCGGAATAGTTTAATACAACTGATACAGTCTTGCTTGGCTGATTCAGAGACCATTGAAAAGTTTATCACATTAGATTAGATTACTTACAATGTGGAAACAGGCCCTTCAGCACAACAAGTCCACACCGACCCGCCGAAGCATACACCACCCAGACCCATACTCCTACATTTACCCCTTCCCATAACACTACGGGCAATTTAGCATAGCCAATTCACCTAACATGCACATTTTTGGATTGTGGGAGGAAACCCACGCAGACACGGGGAGAATGTGCAAACGCCACACAGAGAGTCACCTGAGGTGGGAATTGAACCCGCATCTCTGGCGGTGTGAGGCAGCAGTGCTAATCACTGTGCCACCATGCCGCCCGCATATCTGCGTGTCTGCAGTCACCTTTAGGCCAGATCAGGAAAGCACGGGAGATTCACTTCCTGAAAGTATATTGGGGAAGGAAATTGATATTCACAATCGACATTGGCTTCAAGGTCACGATTACTGACACTAGATATTGCATCTTCATATTGTATTAATTGTTTTAACTTCCACTAGCATTAACCTGGTCTGGATTAGCAATCCACATTGATATTTCCACCAGAGCACCATCTCCAAATGGGGACCTTTCAAAAAGCACACTTGAGCTGGTTATTTCTGTGCTGCTTGACAGCTCTTTCAAAAAGAACTCCCACCAATTTTACTGTCGTGATTGGACTGAGGGGGTGGTAATTGGTCAGATTGTAATTATTCTCCTCTTAGGGGACTGGACATAGTTAAGTAATTATCCACATTACCAGGAGAAGTCAGAGTTGGAGCTGGAATGAAATAGCTTCCCCAGGGACACGGCTTGTTGTGCAGCACATGTCTTCATTCCTATTGCAGGAATGATGTCAGGGCCCATTGCCTTTATCGTATCTACTATGTTCAGCTGTTTCTTCATGTAACGTGCAGCGAATCAAATTGTTTAAAGTCTTCCATCTGTGGTTCTGTGAGCATCATGACGAGGGTGAGGTGAATCATTAACTCAACACATCTGGCTGAGGATGGTGCTGATATTACATCCTGGTTTTTAACACTGATGTGTAGGAGTTTTCCATTATTTAGGATGGTGATGTTTGTGGTGCCCTTCCCTTAAATCTTTTGATTAATCGTCCATCACATTTTATGACTGTATGTGGCAGGACTGCAGAGCTTCGATCAGCTCTGTTGTTCAAGTGCAGCAACTTTAATGGGTTAGCATGAGGTTTAGGTTCACGTGGTTCTCACCCACAGTCATTACTGAAACATAGATCGTGTTGATGGTAATGTCAGACTGAGTAGATTATTCTAGGCAAAATGTTACAGGTTGTGATTGAATGCTTTTCTGCTTCTCCTGCTGCTGTGGTCGACTGCACTACATAAATACGCAGTTTTGAGCTGCAATATCTGCAATGCAATTCTGCTGTCTGTCCCTTAGTTCACATTGAGACCCATTCACCCATCAGTCATGTACTCAGTGCCCTACTCTGTTTTCTGATGTGGAAATATTTCCATTTTCATACTCTTATTCTGCTGAGGGTCTCTCTCCGTGTCATGCTTCCAATCTGACAAATTCTGCAAAACCAATTAATTGACTTTAATTCAATTTTTTAATTCATCTGAATCTTTTTTCCTTGAGTAATACCATCTTCTGTGTTTAATGTGAATTTGCTCCCCTCTGCTTCTCTCCCTGACCATGATTAAGAGCTCTGTAGTGTCAGTGATGCCAGCCTTATATAGTTTCAGAGCCAATGAATTATTTGTATTCCCAATCATCTTCACCATATTGTATGTTTCCTGTTTTGGTTTGATGCCTTATCGCTCATGGCTGCCATGTCCTCCTATAAGTATGTTTCATTTTCTTGGCGATGAATATCTGATATCCTCCGAATTGTCCACAGAAATTCCTGCCTTTGTTGTCCCATGGCCTTCCCTGCTTGGTTCCCTTCCAATTAACTTTGGCCAGCTCCTCCCGAATGTCTTTGTATTTATGTTACTCAATTATAATCACATCACATTAAGAAGAGAGCAATAGCTATAAACCAAAAGAAGGATTTTTTGAGAGAAAGGACGCGAGGAATAATTGGTAAAATTCTTAACTAGATACAAAGGGAGAAAGAGAGAGAAAATATAGATGAGGAAATGTGAAAAATGAGAAAACTAGATTACTGTAAGAAGTAGATGCACATCCCTAAATGGTTTGGTAATTCCTGAGTGCTGTGGTCCTTTGTACCGTGCATGTACAACAGAGTAATGTGTTCAAATGCTGGGTCTGATGGCAGAATTTTTATCTCCAATGATATGACAGACACTAACTTTGGAAAGAACCCAGCAGGCCAGTATATTGAATTGTCTGTAGAAAGAGGATTAACTGAAATATGTTGGGATACCAGAAGGAAGAATTTATGATACACATCCTGCCACGAATGAGAGATTAGAGTAGAGAATTT
Organism: Chiloscyllium punctatum; assembly: GCF_047496795.1. NCBI lineage: Eukaryota > Metazoa > Chordata > Chondrichthyes > Orectolobiformes > Hemiscylliidae > Chiloscyllium > Chiloscyllium punctatum. The sequence continues at coordinate 4,291,547 of NC_092762.1, forward strand.
CAGAAAAGGAGGGAACGTTGAGGAAGGGGAACATATCACTTTAGATGAGGATCAAATAATGTTTAAATGTTTTCTCAATTTTATCCATCATATGCATCATTTTTCGTTAACTGTGTCTCCGTTGTCCATTCACAACGTGATTTGCACATATGAAAAATGTAACTTATCTGCACACACACATTGATTAAACAATGTATATAAAATCATTTTTCCAACATTGAAATGGTCCTGTTGTCGTGTTACCAGGAAACATGAACACCAACTAGCCACCAAAAGACACGACCCACTATCACTATGTTCCATACATAAAGACAAACAAGGGCACCACTCTGGGTCAATACATACACATACTAAGACACGCAAGGACATTTTTAGAGGAATGGCATTCCAACCAGATGTTCATCAATAAACACATCAATATAGATCCTATCTACCTTCTTTTGCAAAAGAAAAGGAACTGGAAATGACATCACCCACCTTAAGATTCCAGGACCTACAAATACAGAGGCGGGTATACCACTAGCGCTTCAGCAGAGACTCTCACTGATAATGTCACCTTGTTTTAGTTACAGAACGTCAGAAAACAAACATTCAAGCACGGAGAGCTAACCTGCATCCGTATAAACTGTTATTTTTCGTTTAATAGTGGAATTTGGGAGTTCTCTGTCACTCATGCTTTAACAGATTACGATGTGAGGTGAGCTTTTCTGGGTGTGTGGTTTTAATTAACAGAGGTGTTCGACATTTTATCATAACAGTCTGGGGCCTTTCTGTATGGACTTTGGACAGATTTTGGGTACAAAATGTCCCAGCAGATTCCAATACGTGGCAATTAGTGACCTAGATCTTCAAATGAAATCGGTGGGAAAATAAGTTTAATTTTGTTTACTTATGGTGGCTTAAATTATAAGTCAAAGAAATGGCTTTTGACATTACCAAAGTGATTGCCAAATTTGTGAAGGAAGTTTAGAAAGACAGAATAACGACATTATTTTAGAACTAGCAAATAGGTGAGAAATGGGTTTAACCAGGGACAAAAGGAAAGCTGAAATTGTAATGGAGTTGGTCAAGCACTTTGATGTATCAGAGAAACAGACAAGTGTGGTAGAGTTAGAAAAAAACTTCAATTGCAAATATGGCAACTGAATTTAGAAAATAAAGAAAGAGACGGAAACAGAAAGAGAAAAAAGAGAAAAGGAAAAAGTGCAAAATGAAAGAGAGAATTTTAAATTCAGAAGGTGGGAATGAGACAAGAAAGTTAAATTAACAGGTTGCAGATGAACGGAGAAAGTAGGGATGTATATAAGTATGTTAGTACCTCGCCATATATCAGTGAAAAAATGTCAAAACCTTTTTTATTCCATTTGAAAAAAATGGCTCGGCAGATGGCCTGTTCAGTGAACTTGTGGGTATTGCTAGTTCAGAATAAGCTGGTGAACACAACTTGTGACGTATATGCAGCGTTGTAAGATGAGGGGTCAAGAGGTTATGCAGATGTCAAACTGGCTATTTTGAGTGGTTATGCATTGGTACTAGAAGAATATACATAGAGGTTCAGAAAGATAGAGATGGAACCGGGTCAGACTAATGTTTAGTTTGAAAGAATTAAACACAGTCACTTTGATAGATGGGTGCTGGCCTTAAAAATGGATAAGACTTATGAGTCTCAAAGGAAGTTTATTCTGATGGAGGAGTTTAAAGACTCACTTCCAGAGATGGTAAGAATTCATGTGATGAACAGAAAGTTCAAGAAGTGTGAGGAGCGGCAGAAATGGCAGGTAAATATGCATTGGTGCATGAGATTAAATTTAGCTTCTGGGAGGATTATCATCTTGTGAGGTAGAGCAATTGGGAGAAGGAGATTCTGCATTACAAAACGAACAGTAGCGCAAACTGACAATAAATTACAACAGGTGTAAAAAGAAGTCCAAAGGGGTTGAAACGCGGTAAAAGCCTCAGATTTTCTCACTATAAGCGAGTGGAACACATAAACTTACACTGCCGATGGTTTAAGAAAGGCACCGGAAAAAGGTGTTTTCACTGCAGTAAGCTGGGACACATAGTGCTGGGCGTCGACTCGTTTGCAAAAGGTGTGGTAAAAGTGGTTAAGTCAGTGACATTAGTGAAACTGGAAAAAGAGACCCCAAGTGGAGCCGAGGAGTTGCGGGAGACTGCACAGCCTCGGCAGGAGCTGATTATAGAGTCAGTGCCTGATCTCGATAAAGAATCTGCCTCTGTGGATAAACGTTACTCAGAAAATGTGCGGCGGGAGAGCGGGGAAGAAGAAGAAATTATAATTTTGCGAGATACGGGATCTGCCCAGTCTCTACTAATTGAGAATGAGACATCGGAAAAGCACAATAGATAAGGCATTATCCGAAGAGCAGGACAATCGACATATCAGGCATAATCCCACTGTCAGGAATGTGGCCGGGGGACAAGTGGCTTAAAGATAACTAGGAGGATAGGAGCAGTGCTGGAGGGAAGGACACTGGGAAGGTGATCAGAAGATGAAGGTGGGAGTGATAGTGATATCTCGGAGGGGAGGGTGGAGTGGATAGTTGGGAAGGAAGATGGACAATTAAGACAGTAAAAGAGGGTGGTGCCAGGTTGAACGTTTGGACCTGGCATGAGGTTGGAGGAGGGGAGATTTGGAAATTGATGAAGTCGATGTTGATGCTGTAAAGTCTGAGGGGTACAGCTAGCCTACCATCTATCCACGAAAGCCTTCTTTCCGACGGCCCGCTGGCACAGTGGTTAGCACTGCTGCTTCACAGTGCCAGAGAACCGGGTTTAATTCCCGCCTCAGGCAACTATCTATGTGGAGTTTGCACATTATCTCAGTGTCTGCGTGGGTTTCCTCCGGGTGCCTCGGTTTCCTCCCACAGCCCAAAATTTGCAGGTTAGGTGAATTGGCATTGCTAAATTGCCTGTGGAGTTAGGGGGAGTTGGTGGGGGGCGGGGATTGCTCTTTGGAGGCTCGGTATGAACTCGTTGGGCCGAGGGTCTTGTTTCAATACTGTAGGTAATCGGATTCAACACACCTATCTTGTTCCACTCCCACCCTCCTATTTATTTCTCAGCCCCATTCCCCCTCCCTTATCCCCCCTTTTATTTTGAAGGATTTATGCCTGAAACGTCAACTCTCGCGCCTCACGGATGCCGTCATGCTGTGCTCTTCCAGCCCCATACTTCTCAACTCTGATCTCCAGCATCTGCAGTCCTCACGTTCTCTCAGCCTCTAATAAGTAGAGATGAAAGTATTTTCACTCTTTCTGACATGTTACTAAAGAGTGTGATAATAGATGGAAATGCTCCCCTTGGGAGATGGGAGATGCACCCCTTGTAGTGGAGAAGTCAAAGGAAGACTATGGAACTGGTGAGTTAAAAGAAAAATACCAAGGAAGTTTTCCAGACTGTGTAGTAACAAGATCCCCTTGTCATAAGTTACAGCAGGAATGGAAAATGAAAGAAAAGTCCAAAGGAGTTGATGCTCAATTTAACTGACACCCTGTTTGATATATCGGTGCAGGAAAAAAACCTGAACAGGTAGAGGGTCAGGCAAAGGTGTTTTACACACACACACACACACACACACACACACACACACACACACACACACACACACACACACACACACACACACACACAAAACCACACACACACACACACACACACACACACAACCACACACAACCACACACACACACACACACACACACACCAAATATATCAGAATTCATTGTGGAACGTTATTAACTTAAAGATAGAATCCTAAAATTAAAATGGAGAACAATGGTAGGTTAATGCAGAAGGGAAATGGGCCGAGCTGCCCAGATTGTGTTACCAGTAGCATGCAGTGTTACAGGTAGCACAAGAAATAACTGCAGGCGGTCATCTACGTGTCCGGATGACTCAGGCTAAGGTACAGAAGCATTTCTAGTGGCCTGAAATGCACAAGGATGTGGTTAATTTTTGTTGTAGGACATCAATGCCAAATGGTAGGTAAGTCACCGGCAGTCATAAAAACAGCACATTTGTTGCCAATTCCTGCATTCGAAGAACATTTCACGTGGGATATGATTGATCGTGTAGCTCCCCTTTCTAAAATAAAAGTGGAAACCAATATTTGCTGACCATAATGGATGTGTCAACAAGATTTCCAGAGACAATTCCATTATGGAGCATTCAGGCAAAAAGGGAGATGGAGGAGTTGGTAGCTTTCTTTACTCATTGTGGGTTACCCAGAGAGATTCACTCAAACCAAAGATCTAATTTTACCCCTCAGCTGTATTAGGAAGTCATGGATAGCTTAGGCATACAACACTTCAAATCATGGGCGTCTCAACCTGAATCCCAAAGAGCCTTGTAATATCAGACGCTGAAGACCATCTTTACAGTGTACTGTCAACATTGTCCGACTGATTGGAATAAAGGTCTCACATTAACTTGCTTGCCATCGGAGATGCCCCAAATAAATCTACTCAATTAATATTCTTGAATTAATATTCGTACATGAAGTGAGAGATCATTTGAAATTAATCAATTATAAATTGACAGTACCGAAGTCAGAAATCTTACACTTGGGTTATGTACGTGAGATGAAGGAGTGATTGGGTCAAGTCGGTGAGTTAGCTAAACACCACCTGAAGAGGGTACAGCATAGAGTGAAGCAGGTGGCAGATTAAAACTCAGAAACTTTGACGATTTCATGTTGGGATGACGTATTAGTATTGCCACCAGTGGTAGGAAATCCCTCCAAAGCCTGGTTTAGTGGCTCCTTTCAAATTAAAAACATATTGTGTCAGTTAAACTATCTGGTAAACATACTGGATATGAGAAAAACGTTATCGAGTATGTCATGTGAATGAATAATGCACCAGCCACATTTAAGACTCAGGAATCGAGTTGTGGCCAGGTGAACAAATTGTGCGGTTTATCTGTATGATGTAGTAATCTTTAGCAAGTGATTGAAAGCTCACATGTTACAGTTGTCAGAGTATGTTGAACGATTACAAGAAGCAAACTTGCTCATAAACTTAAAGAAAACAGAATTCGCGAAGGCAGAGGTGGCGTTCTTTGGACATTACATTGGACATGGAAGGTTGACCCGATGGAACACAAAGACAAAGGCCATTGAGGAATTTCCATGACCATTCTTGAAGAATGAAATCCTTTGATTTTTGGAACTGAGTGGATTCTATCGAAAGTTTGTTCCAAATGTCACCAGCGCATTGGCACTACTGATGGATTTACTAAAGAAGAACACAAAATTTTAGTGGACAGAACAGTACCAGGGGGCATTTGAGATTTTAAGATCAGTATTAAGCATTGCACCAGGTTTAGCGACATCAAATATTTTGAACAGCATTGAAAATTGTGTTTGATGCAATGGATCCATGGGTCAGAGATGTAATGATGCAGAAAGATGATGATGTAATTGAAAGGCAATTTGCTACTTGTCAAAAAACTCAATATCCGCCAGAAAAAAAATTAACATCTCCATTATTGAAAAATAATGATTGAGTTTGGAACTGATCTAACAACATTTTAATGTTTATATGACAAACAAATTGTTGGAGACGATTGTGGGCAACAACGACAATCCTCTTGATTTTTTTGGAATTTTTTCATTCTGATGGTTCTTTTTTTTTCTGAAGTGGGGAGGTGTTATGAAGCCGAAAACATGTCTGGCCACTTTAAGACAGAACGGTTTTTGCTGAATATAAAGTATGGCCAAAGATGCCAGCTAAAGGTCACACTGTTCCACATGTCACAACTAGCTGGGAAATTAACACCTGAGTTTTGGTTGCTGTTTTGACAGCAATTCAAATGCAACCAAAGATTTTAAACGATGCTCAGGATACCAGAAGCCAACGGAATTTGAACATTGTTGTTTGGACACCTGGAAAGCAATCAAATTATAAGAATTATTGTATCATGGGAAGAATATTTACCCAGCATTTTGAACATTAAAGGGAGAGCATTGCCATCAAAAAGCAGAGTAGCTGCTGTAGAGCAGTAGTGTTAACTGGCCATCACAAACACTCTTTATCAAAGATACATGTTCATGTTACACCTACTTGCATTAAAAAAAAAGACTCAGGGAGATCAGCAGCTGGAAGAGACAACACAGCGGGAACGTTACAGACTGCGTGGTCTTGAGATTGCAATGTTTAATATATGGAAAAGCATATTTTTAGAGAGGTGGAGTCAGATTGTAACCAGTTATGAAAAGATGGGCTGGTATTTCTGAATAGTTATTGTTTAGTGTTCACTATTAAAATTAACAAACTAACTTGTTAATTTTTAAAAATAGTGTAATGGAGGAGACCTGTGTCACTCATATTTTAACAGACTACGAGTTGAAGGAATCTTTTCTGGGTGATTGGTTTTAAGTAGCAGAGGGGTTCGACTCCACCTTGTAGATATCCATCCATGCTAACCTTATTTCACTGCAGTTGGCCCAAATCCGTCTCGTCCATTCCTATCCACATATTTATCCAAATGCTTTGAAATGTTGTTAATGTTAAACCCCACCCCACCCCCACCGCATCTGCTGGCATTTCATTCAATTACCAACCTCTGTGTAAAGAAATGTCCCCTCAGATTCCCTTTTATTCCTTCCACTCTAACCTTAAACTAATCCCCTCTAGTCCTCGATTCTCTAAACCTTGGAAAAAGACTGAGAGCATTCAACCTATCCACACCCCTCATAATCTTATACAGCTCTAAAAGGTCACCCCTCAGCCTACTACACTCTAAAGAAAAGATCCTAGCTTGTCCAACCTCTCCCTATTACTCAGACAATTGGGTCCTGCCACCGTCCTTCTAAATTCCTTCTGCAGTCTTTCTAATTTCATGACATCCTCCCTGTCACAAGGTGACAAACACTGAACACAACACTCCTCGTGCAGCCTTACCAATGTCCTGTGTAACTGCATCATAACTTCCCAACTTTTATACTCAATGTCCTGCCTGATGATGGCCAGTGTACCAAAAGCCTTCTTCACTGCCCGGTTTACCTGTGACTCCACTCTCAGAGAACCGTGCACCTGAACGCAAAGATCTTTCTGCCCAATACACCCCTTAAGGCCCTCACATAAACCGTGAAACACCTACCTTGATTTCAGTTTCCAAAATGCAAAAACCTCACGCATCTATAATAAGCTCCATTTGCTATTTCTCGACCCACTTCCCCACCTGATAAAGGCCCTGCTGCAATTTCTGATAAACTTCCTCATTGATCACGATACCACTTATTTTCGTGTCGTCTGCAAATTTACTAATCATGTCTTGTACATTCTCAACCAAATTATAGATAACAAACAGCAATGGATCCAGCCTCCAGTCTGACAAGCATCCTTCCACTAAACCCTTTGCCTTCTACCATCAAGCCAACTGTGTATCCAATTGGCCAATACCCCCAGCATTCCACGTGATGTAACCTTCCAGAGCAGCCTGCCATGTTGAATTTTATCAAAGGCCTTACTGAAATCCATAGAGAAGACGTCTACCACTCTGTTCTCATCAAGCTTCGTGGTCACTTTATCAAAGAACTGTAACAAATTTGGGAAACATGATCTCCCACTCACAAGTCTGTGCTGACTGCTCCGAATCAAACCCTGTATAAGTAATAGGTGCAGTCAATCTTATGCTGTTCTTCATTGTAAGATGATTCGAGTATATTAAGTAAAGCCATCTTCCTGCTGCTGTGGAGCCCTGCTGAGAGAGTTTTTGGGTCACTCTCTACAGAGTTGATCTCCTTATCAGAGACACGGATGATGGTAACATGAGGATAGAGTGAAGAAGTGAGTGTTTAATCTGTAGAGCTGTGAGAGACAAAGGAATGGTGGTGCTGAAACACGAGGAGTGGCAGCGATCACCTATTTCCAAAAGAGACATTGAAAGAGTGAGAAATTCGATACTTGACCCAGGATTAATTGGTTTAATCATTGCCACGTGTACCTTAGTATAGGTAAACACTTTACTTAGGAGCAGTGGAGGCAGATCATAGTCAGCATGGCCAGACAGATCCTAGGGTAGAAATAGACTTGGACAGAGTAAGGCATACAGGACGTGCACTCGACAAGATCAACATGAACACGATCAGCACTATTTCAACTTAGAGTGCATTCATCAGTCTAATGTGATATTCCTAATAGTTTATATGCCTTAAATAACTCGCCCCACTTTATTGTGCAGTCGGCGTGTGAACCCGGACTGTACGTCATGTTGTTCACAATCCCCAACTGCAGCCACAATGTCTTCCATCTGAAACAGGTAGCTTTTCGCACCAGCTTCCACCCTACATAAAGAACACCATGCTGTCTTCTCAGAGATGAAATATGCCTTCTTGAGCCTTCACACAAGACATATGGCTTCCCTCATCACCACTAGAAAACCACGTTAAAGTCCAAAGTGTGTATCATGAGCAACGTAGCCACGATTAACAACATGGAGCAGTCTGTGTACCCTCTGATCCACTTGTTTATCATGTTCGAGCATCAATTAGGAGACAGTCAAGACTGCCTATACTAGAGATCAGAGTAAAGAGTGGGTGGATTGCTGGAAAAGCACCGCAGGTCAGGCAGCATCCGATGAGCACGAGAATGGACAATTTGGAAAGATTTTCATCAGGAATCAGCATCAATTACTGTCAATCTGTTACTGTGTAAGTACATTGAGGTGGGAATGGCCTCCTACTGTTCCTGTGGAAGTGACTCAATGGACTGAATGGCCTCCTATTGTTCCAGTATAAGTGACTCAACGGGTTGAATAACCTCCTCCTGTTCCTTGTAAATGACTCAAGGAACTGAATGGCCTCCTCCTGTCCCTGTGAAAGTGTCTCCGGAGACTGAATGGCTTTTTCCTCGTCCGATTGAACTTGGCCAAGGTTCTCATTGGGTTACCTCTGGTTCCTGTTTGACAGCTCGATGTGTTGATAAGTGTGATGATGCTGCAGGTTAAAGAGGTTATTTTTGTCCTGGTTTCTTTTAAGGGAGAGATTGAATGATCTTTGCCAAGCTGGCTAGTTAAGACCACTTGAGTAAACAGCTAGGGTGTCCTAAGGTTTATTTTAATGCAGAAAATGGGTGTGGCCAGCTCTCAAAGGTTAGGATTTCCGAGTTTTCGTTTCAGAAATTATTGGGGTCTCTACAGAGTTTGAAGCTTCAATGAATGTCTCCTGGCTGCTACTCGCTCTGAATTTTCTCTTGATGCTGTTTCTAATTCCTGGATTGGTGAAATGTTTGTGACATTCTGTGTCTGAATAATCCTTTTTGCTAAGGGCTGTATTGATGCGAGTTTCCTATATTGGAATAGTTCGTTAGTAATAGTTCCTAGATCTATTATTATGTTACCTTTTCCAATAAAATTACGTTATTCTAAATTCCTCTTTCTTTGGTTCCATCCTACCTTCCGTGTTAAAGGAGATGGTGTATTGCTTGCCACCGAGTATTTTGACCAGTTACATTGCATCTGGAACAGACACTTTACATTTCCTTTAAAATAAGAGAACATTAGAGTCTAACCTACCACCTTCAAATATTTTAGTGGGTCTGTGGTATGGTCCATCACACTAGACTCCTTCTCTTCCTAAGTAATAGGCTGAAGGCACTGTCCCTGTTCTGTCCCTGTTTTCCAAAAGTGTCAATGGGCTGAATGGCTTCCTCATATTCCTGCGAAATCAGCGTGAGGTGCTTTATTTTACTGCGGCAATGTTCACTGTAAGGATGAATGTTACATACCCGTGGACATAGAGGCACGATAAACGTCCAGTGAAGAGAATTCTGACTTTAAAGGTCCTTTCAGAAATTTTCGTCATTCCTCTTATAGAATGAGAAAGTTATGCAGAATGGAAACAGACCCGTTAGTCCAATCTGTTCACTCCTATCAGATATCAAATCTGATCTGCTCCCATTTGCCAGCATTTGGCCAATATTCTTCCTCTTTCAGATACTTTGAAAATATGCGATTGCCACCGCTTTTACTACGTCAGCTGAGAGCACTGGCTGCACACACGTCACTCTCTGTTTGTAACATTTACCTTCAGGTCCGTTCTAAATCATTCGCACTCTTGCCTTCAACCTATGCTTTTTGTTCTGGACTCCCCTATCCTGGGGAGCATAACGTTGCTGTTCAGAATATTCATGCCCCTGATGATTATATAAACCTCTATAATGTCATCCCTCAGCCGTTGACACTCCAGGGAGAAACACCTCAACATAATCAAACTCTCCCTAAAGCTCAAACCTTCAGTCCTGGAATATCTGTGTAAATCTTTTCTGCAGACAATCGAGTTGTACGTAGTATTCTTAAAGTGGTCTCACCAACAGCCTGTACAGATGCAACATGCCACCTCAACTCATATACACAATACTGTGTGATTAAGTCAAATGTGTCGCATGTTTTCTGCACCACGCTCTTTACCTGCGCCTCCACTTTGAAGGAACAATGCACCTGCAGTACTCGGTCCCGTTGTTCCACAAGACTACCCGGGACCTTTAAATTAAGTGTATAATTTCTGCCCTGATTTGCTTTTCCAAAATGCAAAACCTCGTACTTTTTTCTAAATTTAGTTTCATATGTCACTCCTTGCCCCTTTGTCACATCTAAATGTCCCCGATATTCACATCCAAATCATTTGTATAAGTGATGATACGCAGTGAATGCAGTCCTGATTCTTGCAGCGCACTGCTGCTCACAAGCCTCCAGTCTGAAAAATGTTCCTGTTCTGTCAAGCCAATTGTGACTAGCTTCCTCTGCATCCCGTGTGACCGAAACTTACTAAACGGCGTACTAATCGGAATATTATTAATACCTTGCTGAGGTCCATTTCGACAATGTCTACCAAACTGCCTTCATCAATCTTCTGTTTCACCTCTTCATAAAACTCAAGTAATGAGAAATGATTTCCTATGCAGAAAGCGACGTTGACGACTCCGAGCAGCCTTGTCTTCCTAAATGTATGTAAATCCTGTCCCTCAGAAACTCCTCTAACAACTTACCCACCACTGACATCAGGCTCATTGGTCTATAGTTCCCCGGCTTTTGAAGTCACTGTTTCCTTTCCTAGTCCCACTCCTCCACTGTTCACAACAAATGCTAAATGTAACCAGTTTGGTGATATGGCCGATGATATAGGTCTCAGAATCAGTTTTAGGAACAAGACAGGCTAGTTTCTTTAATCTGCCAAAATAGCACGTTTATGATCCAAACAATGCCACTCAAACTATGATGGAAACATGAATGGCAAACTTTTTGGATATTGCAAATGAAGAGTCGATAGTTCCCTTTCTAAAAACATTGACAATACATACAGAAAACTGGCAAACAAAAACTCTGCAATCTCATGTTTAAATAACTTTCTCCAGATATTTGTGTAACTCGTGACAAAAGGTAAAATTGAGAGATTATCCAAAATGTTATTCTGCTTCTGAAGGGATTCTACTCACACAAGCTGCTAGCCATGGGATTTCATTATAGAACAGTTGGAGTTGGCTGAATTCCCTTAGCATTCGGCAGTGAGGAGGTTCCAATGAAGTCTGCTCAGAAGTCCTCCAAAGTATGGCACGGTGGAGTCAGTGGTTAGCACTGCTGCCTCACAGCAACGGGGACTTGGGTTCGATTGCAGCCTCAGGCGACGATCTGTGTAGAGTTTGCACGTTCTTCCCCGTCAGTGTGAGCTTCAAATGGGTGCTTCCGTTTCCTCCCACAGTATAAAATTGTCTAGATTTGGTGCATTGGTCATGATATAGTGTTCAGGGAATTCTAAGTTAGTTCCAAGGTTACTCCTTGGAAGGTTGGTATGGGCTTGTTGGGCCTTCGGGTCTGTTTCCACACTGCAGGGATTCTATAAAAATAAGAATGGTAACGATGACTGTACAGGCTTTTATTTTTAGCTCGCATACATTGCTGTGATTAGGAACAATGAAGGAGAGAGAGCGTAATAGGTCATTCCTTCTCGGGAAGAGTTCATTTTCTCCCTCTTTGAATTGAATCACACAAAAATGTCATCCTCTCCCAATCTGGATCATGTGAGGTCTCCACATTGTCCAAACTATGTCTCCATCACATTCCCTGTTCCATGCAGCATTGCTGCTGTCACGAACAGAGCCAGACCCTGAGCAGAAAATGGTCTTGGTTGATTTGAAGATATGTTTGCACGTCCCTGCTGCATTAAAAAAAAGTGGTTAATGTGTTCAGAATATCTTTTGCTAAAATGAATGCATTTTGTAACAAATACAGAAATTTCTGGAAAACCTCGGCAGGTCTGTCAGCATCCAGATGCCTTTTAAATGTTGTAGTTTTACCAACCTCCATCACTTCCTCTGGCAGCTCATTCCATATGCACACCACGCTCTGCATGAAAAGGTGCCCCTTAGGCCTCATCAAAATCTTTCCCCTCTCACTTTCAAACAAAGCCCTCTAGTTGTGGACGCCCAAAACATCGGGAAAAACACTTACTACTCACCCTAACCATGACCATTCTGACTTTATAAACCTCTACTGCAACCAAATGCAACTTCAATCAACACAAATGGCTGTAGTTTCCTTCATTCCGGGCCTAAATTTTGAAATTCAATAGTGACACCTCTTCCTTCTCCATCAGGTCACAATTCTACCTCTATTATAATCAGTTTGTTCAGATGTATTATGGAACCCTTATGTGAGATTTACAGCTGGACCTTTGTGCGCAGAGATAGGGACACGAGCACCACTCGGCAATAGCCTCTAAAGCTGTAACATTAATCTCCTGTGTGTTTGCTCGTCAGCCTGTTGTGACATGCTGTGACACACCTCTGCAACAGGCAGGAATTGAATCCAGGCATTCTGGTCCAGAGATAGGAATACTATCACACAGTTCAGGAATTGAAATCAAACCCAGAGCTCTGTCTCAGAGGCATGGCCACTAGCCACTACACTACCATACCCAGATTGTGGATTATATATTAACTGCCAGCTTTCAGCCCGGTACAGATTTATTAAAATCTATTTGATATTACTGAACTGCATGAACATTTTTTTATTGATAAACAAATGCAAGATATTGGCACCACTGTAGGATGTTGAGTACACATGCTGTGCCACCGAAACTAGCTATGAACATCTTTAAATGCTATTATCTGTAGTCTGTAATATTCAGGAAATAAATCACGCAGACACACTCTGCACAATGAAGGGTCTCGAATGGATATTTATTACTGAACACAAGAGACAGAGAAAGAGCATAATTTCTAGCTCCCAAAAGCCAATCACTATTACCAGCCTCTCGCGCATGACTGCCCTTTTCCTAAAACGATGAAATGATACCTGGCCGCTGATTACTGTCCACCTTCACCTCTTCACTGTCTGTGATGCATCTGTCCATCCTCCCCCTAACCACACAAGGCAAACTAACCTCAGGAACTGTGAGAAAATCGAGGCCGCAGTGTGCAGGCCTCCTGGAGTGTGGATGGGAATTTTACATTGAATGGGGAGTGTGAGTAATATCACACACTTAGGCTGAGGGGTGGCAGATTGAGTTTAGATTGTATTAATGCGAGGTATTGTATTTGGTAAATGAAACAAGAGCAGGACCTATAAACTTAAACGGAGGGCCTTTGGCAGTGTTGTAGAACAGAGACCTAGGCCGTCAGATATAATTCTTTCAAACTTGAATCGCATATAGATACAACGGTTAAGAACGTATTTAGCACACTTGTATACATTGGTCAGACCTTTGAGTATCGGAATTCGAACGTCATGTTGAGGTTGCACAGGACATTGGTGAGGTCTCTTCTGGAAGACTGTGTCCAGTCTGGTCATCCTGCTCGGTCATTCCATCGGCACACCACCACATGTGTGAAGAAAGCTGCCCCTTAGGTCTCTTTTAAAATTTTCCCCTCTCACCTTAAACTTATGACCTCTAGTTTTGAGGTCCCCTATCCTTAGAAAATACTTTGACTGTTGAATTTGATATTTTTATCTTGATGTCATTAAGTTGGAGAGGATCCAGAAGAGAATTACGTGAATGTTGCTGGGAATGGACAGATTGAGCTATAAGGAGAGGCTGGATAGGCTGGGACTTTTTTTTACTGGAGAGTATGAGATTATGGGTAACTTCACAGATGTTTATATAATAATGAGGGTGTGCAAATAAGCTGAAGGGCTGAAGTCTTTTCCCTAGTGATGGGGATTGAAAACTGACGGATATTATAAGGTGCGAGGAAAAAGATTTACAAACGTCAGGAGAGGTAATTATTTTAGACAGAAGCTGGCTTGTGTGTGGAATGAAAGTCCAGAGGAAGTGGTGAAAGCAGTGACTTTTACAACGTTTAAAGGACATTTATATCAGTACATGGATAAGACATCAGTTTGGATGGTGCTGTGAGCAGCTGCCCTCTTCTTCTCCCTCTCTGAATGGATTCCTGTTAGTTTCCACCCTCTACCAATACCTGTGCAATATCGTGGGGAGACCTGCAGAGAGTGGCATTGCATCACTTTAAACACCAAAGCAACTGCGAGACCTGCCCCACACAGATTCGCACAGATACACACACAGCAATTGTTAGTACATGGCGTAAAGCGCATCTGGTAATTTAAACTAAACATAAATAAATGCTTAATTCACCTTGTAAACTGTTAAACTCTGAGTGACAGTGAACTCCCAAATTCCACAGTTTGAATAAAAACATAAATTTACTTTTTAATTCTGACAGTGAACATTTTACATCAATTATTCACAACTGTGAGATCCCCTTTCTCTTAACTGCTTATTAACCGATTCCAATTCTATAACAATATACTCTTTCATTAAGATGTTTATTAAAATTACATAAACTTAATGTTAAAACTACACAGCAGCTGTTGTATTCGTGTCTTTTTCTGGCTGACGATCTCCCTGGGTCACCTTCTTTCTCTTTACTGCGAATATGTTTCACATGAAAAGGTGCCTTTGAAGGAGAGTGTTTCCTCATTTCGTTCATCTGTGTTAATGGCATTTGCTCTGTCTTCAATTTACAAAATGCCTGCATTTTTAATATGCGCAATGTTGGATTATCTCATTAGCTCGAGTTTTGGAAAACAATACATTCAAACTTGATTTGGTTTTAGCATTCTGGTGCATACTTTAAACTGATTGGTAAAATTCTAATTATTTTATATTGAACAACAAACTCAGGGATCTAGTTCACAGACAAATGCTACATATTTTAATTTGTCCTTGGCGAAGATGAGATGTGAGCCGACCCTCCTGTCCACTGAAACAGTGAGGATTCCATCTGTACCAGCTCGACACAAAAGGGAGTTGGAATCAATTCCACGGTTTCTTAGTTGTGCCAGAGAAAAGTGAACTACCAGTGGGTTTAAAATAAGAATTGCCCTTCACTGACCCTTGCTCGTTACTCGGTTGGTGGGACGTAGATGTTTCAGAATCTCCACACGAGGTATCCCAGTCCTCTCCAGTTTGTGCCAGGGTCCTCTCCAATGGCGGGGGGAGGGAGTGTGAGGAAACGGATATCCGGCACTCCACCACCCGGCTCGGCACTTTCTGTCCTATTACAGGCTATTTCTCCTGGAATGGGAGAAGGGGAGGGAGGGAGGTTGAAAGTGAGTGGCCCTGATGTTAGTGCCCGGGTAGGTGGGGACAACTGTGAGGTTTCTGGAGGGAGTCAGTGCACAGTGTTGTATCCATGCTGTGTATTTAGTGTGGGGGTTGTAGTGGAGGGGAAGATAGAGGTAAAGAGAGGGGGTGAGAGAGAGAGAGAGAGAAAAGGTGCTGCATGCTGTCGTGAGAGTGTTGGAGCATGAGCCTTGATCGGGAGTAGGTGCTATCACATATATACCGTGAGTGTGAGGGAGCAGAGAGAATACGATGACCCTTATCCTGACAAAGTGGGGAAGGTTATTGATGCTTGTCCTGTGTTGCTGGACATCTCGTCAGACGGTAGATACTGCAATGAGCTGGGTGGTGAGCTCAGCCTATGCTCGGTGTGTCTGGTGGTGTGGACCTCACTGGGAAGAGAATGGCCCTCCTCTGTGCTAGCCCATTCACCAGGGCTTCTGTGTCTGTGTTGACAAGTTATGGTGTTTTTGAACCTCATCTCCCATGCCTGGGGTTACCTATGCAGAACAGCTCTGAAATGAGAAAGCTCCACAGTGTGCCCATTGGCCTTGTAAAAATGGCACCAGTGCCGGGGATCACGGAATATCCAGGAGCATCCGGGTGATGTTGAGTACTGCTATGGTCTGCACAGCTCACAGTGCTGGACAGATATCTACTTCGGGGTTATTGATCAATGCAAAGCTGTGGTATGCATAGACCCACGTGTTGGACAGATAAATGGACGGGTTTACAGATAAAATTTACGCTTTGGTCTGCACAGCTCCCTATGCTGAGCAGACATCTTGGTACTGGTTCGAAGGATTTGACTGAGACAATGTGGGGGAGGGGAAACGAGGAAAGTGGAGAAATCTGTGTTCATCTTTCGAGGGATTTGACTGAGACAAGGTTTCGAGGAATTTGACTGAGACAAGGTTTCGAGGGATTTGACTGAGACAAGGTTTCGCGGGATCTCGGGTGACCGAATCAATACGGTCATTTACTATAAACCGACCGACTCCCACAGCTATCTAGACTGCACCTCCTCCCACCCTGCCCCCTGTCAAAACGCCATTCCATATTCCCAATTCCTTCGTCTCCGCCGCATCTGCTCCCAGGAGGACCAGTTCCAAAACCGTTCAACCAAGATGGCCTCCTTCTTCAAAGACTGGAATTTCCCCCATGACGTGATCAACGATGCCCTCCACCGCATCTCCTCCACTTCGCGCTCCTCCGTCCTTGAGCCCCACCCTCCAATCGCCTCCAGGACAGAACCCCACTGGTTCTCACCTACCACCCCACCAACCATCATATAAAGCGTATCATCCATCGTCATTTCTGCCACCTCCAAACGGACCCCACCACCAGGGATACATTTTCTACCCCTCCACTACTAGCGTTTGGAAAAGACCACTCCCTCGGTGACTTCCTCGTCAGGTCCACACCACCCACCAACCCAACCTCCACTCCCGGCACCTTTCCCTGCAACCGCAAGAAATGCAAAACTTGCGCCCACACCTCCCTCTTACTTCCCTCCAAGGCCCCAAGGGATCCTTCCATATCCGCCACAAATTCACCTGCACCTCCACACACATCATTTATTGCATCCACTGCACCCAATATGGCCTCCTCTTTATTGGGGAGACAGGACGCCTACTTGCGGAACGTTTCAGAGAACACCTCTGGGACACCCAGACCAACCAACCCAACCACCCGGTGGCTCAACACTTCAACTCCCCCTCCCACTCCACCAACGGAATGCAGTTCCTTGGACTCCTCCCTCGCTAGACTGTAGCAACACGATGTTTGGAGGAAAAGTGCCTCATCTTCCACTTAGGAACCCCCCAACCACAAGGGATGAACTCAGATTTCTCCAGTTTCCTCATTTCCCCTCCCCCACCTTGTCTCAGTCAAATCCCTCGAACTCAGCACCGCCTTCCTAACCTGCTATCTTCTTCCTGACATCTCCGCCGCCACCCCCACTCCGTCCTATCTGTATAGTATTCGGTGCTCGAGCGATAACTAGTCCCCGGTGAACAATAAATGCATTGCTGTCGTCTGCACAGCTCCCCGTGCTAGATGGATATCTCGTCCGTGTTTATAGATCAATGCACTGTTGTTGTCTGCACAGTTCACAAGCTGGACAGATATCTATTCCTCGATTCTAGATCAATGCACTTCTGTTTAAGGCACAGCTTCGCATGATGGGGAGATATCTAGTCCGGTGTTACAGATCAATGCACTGCTGTGGTCTGCATGCTCCCTGTGTGGGACATACATCTGTTCTTGGGTTTATCGATCAATGCATTGCTGTAGACAGTTATCTCATTTGGATTTATAGATCTAGGCACTGCTGTGGTCTGCAAAGCTCCCCGTGCTGGATAGATATATGATCCCGGTTCAGCAATCAATGCACTGCTATGGTCTGCAAAGCTGAACGTGCTGGCCAGATATCTAGTTCGCGTTTATATATCAATGCACTGCTGTAGTCTGCATAGCTCCCGGTGCTGGAATGATATCTCGACCTGGTTTATAGATCAATGCACTGCAGGGTTCTGTGCATGTCCGTGTGCTCGACAGATATCTAGTCCGCGTTTATAGATCAATGCACTGCTGTGTTCTGCACAGCTCTCTGTGGTTGACAAATATCGAGTCCGTGTTTATAAATCAATGCATTGCTGTTGTCTGCACAGCTCCCCATTCTGGACAGATATCTAGTCCGCTGTTATAGTTTAATCCACTGCTGTGGTCTGCACAGCTAAACGTGCTGGACAGATATCCTGTCTGGGTATATAGATCAATGCACTGCTGTGGTCTGCACTGCTCACTATGCTGGTCTGATATCTGCTCCGGGTTTATTGAACAATTCACTGTTGTGGTCTGCATAGCTCCCCATGCTGAGTAGATATCTAGTCCTAGTTTACACACCAGTGCGCTGCTGTGGTCTGCAAAGCTCCCTGTGCTGGACAGATATCGAGTCCGGGTTTACTGTTCAATGTACAGCTGAGGTCTGCACAGTTACCTGTCCAGGACAGATATCTCGTGCGAGTTTATCGATCAATGCACTGCTGTGGTCTGCACAGCACCCTGTGCTGGTCGGAGTTACAGTCCGGTAAGATCAATCAGTGCACTGCTTTGGTCCACACAGCTACCTGTGCTGGACAGATATCTAGTCCGGCATTATATATCAATGCACTTCTGTGGTCTGCACAGCTCCCCGTGCTGGAAGCATATCTATGCACTGCTGTAGTCTGCATAGCTCCCGGTGCTGGACAGATATTTAGTCCAGGGTTATATATCAATGCACTGTTGTAGTCTGCATTGTTACCGATGCTGGACATATATCTAGTCGGAGTTTATAGATCAATGCACTGCTTTGATCGGTAAAGCTCCCCGTGTTGCAGTTACTAGTGGTGTTCCACAAGGATCTGTTTTGGAACCATTGCTGATTGTCATTTTTATAAATAACCTGGAGGCGTGGCTAGAACGTTAGCTGAGCTAGTTTGCGGATGATACGAAAGTCGCTGGAGTTGTTGACAGTGAGGAAGGATGTGTCAGGTTACAGCGGGATATAGATAAGCTGCAGAGCTGGGCAGAAAGGTGGCAAATGATTTCAATGTGGGTAAGTGTGAGGTGATTCACTTTGGTATGAGGAACAAAAAGATGGGGTACTGGGCTAATGGTCGGATACTTGGTATTGTGGATGAGCAGAGGGATCTTGGGGTCCATGTACACAGATCACTGAAAGTTGCCACCCAGGTAAATAGTGCACTGAAGAAGGCATATGGTGTACGGCTTTTATTCGTAGCGCAATTGAGTTCCGGAGTCCTGAGGTCATATTGCAGTTGTATAACACTCCGGTGCAGCCGCATCTGGAGTATTGTGTGCAGCTTTGCTCGCCATATTATAGGAAGAATGTGGAGGCACTGGAACGGGTGCAGAGGAGGTTTACCAGGATGTTGCCTGGTATGGTAGGAAGATCGTATGAGGAAAGGCTGAGGCACTTGGGGCTGTTTTCATTGGAGAAAAGAAGATTTAGGGGTGACTTGATAGAGGTGTACAAGATGATTATGGGTTGAGATAGGGTTGACCATGAAAACCTTTTTCCACGTATGGAGTCAGTTATTACGAGGGGGCATAGCTTTAGATTAAGGGGTGGTAGGTATAGGACAGATGTTAGGAGTAGGTTCATTACTCAGCGAGTCGTGAGTTCATGGAATGCCCTGCCAGTAGCATTGGTGGACTCTCCCTTTTTATGGGCATTTAAACGGGCATTGGCTAGGTATATGGAGGATAGTGGGCTGGTGTAGGTTAGGTGGGCTTGGATCGGCGCAACATCGAGGGCCATAGGGCCTGTACTGCGCTGTATTTTTCTATGTTCTCTGTTCTATATAGTTAAATGCACTGCTGATGTCTGCACAGACCCCCCCCCCCCCCCCCCATTCTGGTGAGATATCTAATCCGGGTTTGTTGATCAATGCACTACTGTCGTCTGCAAAACTCTACGTGCTGCACATATATCTAGTCCGTGTTTGCACATCAATGCATGGCTCCTGTCTGGACAGCTCCCCATGATGGACAGTTATCTTATCTGGGGTTATAGATGTGGTCTGCACAGCTCCCCATACTGGAGAGACATAATGTCCGGTGGTATCGATCAATGCACTATTGTGGATTGCAAAGATCACTGTGCTGGACAGCTATCTAATCCGTGTTGCTAGACCAATTCACTGCTTTGATCTGCATAACTCCCTGTGCGGGACAGATATCTAGTCCTGGTTTATAGATCAATGCACTGCTTTGGTCTACCTCTCTCCCAGTGCTCCACAGATAACTTGTCCAAGTTTGTAGATCAGTGCACTGCCTTTGACTGCACAGATCCCAATGCTGGACAGATATCTCGTCGGTGTTTACAGGTCAATGAACTTCAGGGGTCTGCATGGCTCCTGGTGCTGGACAGACATCTGGTCAGGGTTTATAGATGAATGCACTGCTGTGTTCTGCAAACCTCCCCGTGATGGAAAGATATCTATTCCGGGTTTATACATAAATGCACTGTTGTGGTCTGCAATGCTCCCCATGCTGGACAGATATCTAATCCGAGTTTATAGATCAGTGCACTGCGTTGGTCTGCACAGCTCAACGTGCTTGACAGATATCTAGTACGGATTTATAGACCAATGCACTGCAGGGATCTGCAAAACTCACCATGATGGACAGATATCTGATCAGGTTTGATAGACCAATTCACTGCAATAGTCTGCATAGCTCCCTGTGCGGGTTAGACACCTAGTCCGGGTTTACAGATTAATGCACAGCTATGTTCTGCACTTCTCCCCATGCTGGGCAGATACCTACTCCTTGTCTATACTCAATGCAATGCTGTGGTCTGCATAGCTCCCTGTGCTGGGCAGAAATGTAGTCCGAGTTTATAGAACAGTGCACTACTATGATCTGTACAGTTTACCGTACTGGGCAGATATCTAGTCGGGGTTTACAGTTCAAAGCGCTGCTGTGGTCTGCACAGCTCCCCGTGCTGGAGAGATGTCTAATCCGGGTCTATAGATTAAGCACTGCAGGGGACTGCATAGCTCCCTGTGCTGGACAGATATCTAATACAAGTTTATCGATCACTGCACTGCTGTGAGGTGTACAGCTCCTCGTGCTGGACAGACATCAAGTCCAGGTTTATACTCCAATGCACTGCTGTGGTCTGCACAGCCCTCTATAATGCAGAGATACCTAATCCGGGTTTATAGATCAATAAACTGCTGTGGCCTGCATAGCTCCACGTGCTAGAAAGATATCTAGCCCGAGTTTACAGATGAATGCAATGCAGGTGTCTGCATCGGTCCTGTTACTGGACAGATATCTGGTCCGGGTTTCTTGATCAATGCACTGCGTTGGTCTGCACAGGTCTCGGCACTGGTCTGATAGTTAATCAGACCAGTGATAGATCAATGCACTGCTGTAGTCTGCAAGATGCCCGTGCTGGACAAATATCTCATTCGGGTATATGCATCAATGTTCTGCTTTGGTCTGCATAGCTCAACGTGCTGAACAGGTATCTCGTCCGGGTTTATAGATGACTGCACTGCTGTGGCCTTCATAGCTCCTGGCTCTGGACAGATATTTAATCCGGATTTAGAGATCAATGCACTGCACGGGTCTGCATAGCTGCTAGTCCTAGACCGAAATCTAGACCAGATTTATCGATCAATGCACTGCAGGGGACTGTACAGTTCCCCGTGCTGGACAGATATCTAGACAATAGACAATAGGTGCAGCAGTAGGCCATTCTGCCCTTCAAGCCTGCACCGCCATTCAATATGATCACGGCTGATCATCCTTAATCAGTATCCTGTTCCTGCCTTATTTCCATAACCCTTGATTCCACAATCCTTCAGAGCTCCATTCAACTCTTTCTTAATTGAATCCAGAGACTGGGCCTCCAATGCTCTCTGGGGCGGAGCATTCCACACAGCCACCACTCTCTGGGTGAAGAAATTTCTCCTCATCTCTGTCCTAAATGGTCTACCCCGTATTTTTAAGCTGTGTCCTTCTGTTCGGCACTCACCCATCAGCAGAAACATGTTTCCTGTCTCCAGAGTGTCCAATACATTAATAATCGTATATGTCTCAATCAGATCCCCTCTCAGTCTTCTAAACTCAAAGGTATACAAGCCAAGTCGCTCCAGTCTTTCAGCGTAAGATAGTCCCGCCATTCCAAGAATTCACCTCATGAACCTACGCTGCACTTCCTCAATAGCCAGAATGTCTTTGTTCAAGTTTGGAGACCAGAAATGCACACAGTACACCAGGTGTGGTCTCACCAGGGCCCTATACAGCTGCAGAAGAACCTCTTTGCTTCTATACACATTCCTTCTTGTTATGAAGGCCAGCATGCTATTAGCCTTCTTCACTGTCTGCTGTACCTGCGTGCTTACCTTCATTGACTGGTGTACAAGAACACCCAGATCTCTATGTTCTGCCCCTTTGCCGAAACTGATTCCATTTCGGGAGTAATCTGCCTTCCTGTCTTGCCACCACAGTGGATAACCATACATTTATCCACATTAAAATGCATCTTCCATGCATCTGACCACTCACCTAACCTGTCCAGGTCACCCTGTAATCTCTTAACATCCTCCTTACATTTCACCCAGCCACCCAGCTTAGTATCATCAGCATATTTGCTAATGTTATTACAAATACCATCTTCTATATCATTAACATATATTGTAAAAAGCTGCGGTCCCAGCACTGATCCCTGGGGTACCCCACTGGTCACCACCTGCCATTCCGAAATGGAGCCGTTTATCACTACTCTTTGTTTCCTATCAACCAACCAACTTTCAATCCAAGTTAGTACTTTGTCCCCAGTACCATGCGCCCTAAGTTCGGTCACTATCCTCCTGTGTGGGACATTATTAAAGCTTTCTGAAAGTCCAGGTGCACTACAAATATTGGATCTCCCTTGTCCATCATCAGAGTTGCATCCTCAAAAATTTCAGAAGATTAGTCAAGCATGATTTCCCCTTCATAAATCCATGCTATCTCTGACCTATCCTGTTACTACTATCCAGATGTGTCGTAATTTCATCCTTTATAATAGACTGCAGCATCTTTCCCACCACTGAGGTCAGACTAACTGGTCTTATACTTTCCTGCTTTCTCTCTCCCACCTTTCTTAAAAAGTGGTACAACACTAGCCACCCTCTAACCCGCAAGAAGTGATCCAGAATCTCTCGAACTCTGGACAATAATCCATACTGGAGAGATATATAGTGCAGTGCGAAAGATCAATGCACTGCTTTGGTCTGCATAGATTCCGGTGCTGGACAGCTATCGAGTCCGGGTTTATAGTTCAATGTACAGCTGCAGTCTGCACAGCTACCTGCGCTGGAGAGATATCTAGTCCAGGTTTATACATCAATGCACTGCTGTGGTCTGCACAGCTCCCTGTGCGGGATAGATATCTCGTCCAGGATAATAGATCAATGCACTTCTTTTGTCTGTTAAGATAAATCAATGCATTTCTGTGGTTTGCACAGCTCCCCTGGCTGGACAGATATCTAGTACGGGTTTATATATCAATGCAATTCTGTGGTCTGCACAGCATAGGGGCTGGACAGATATGCAATCCGGGTTTATCGATCAGTACACTGCTGTGGTCTGCACAGCTCCAGTGCTTTACAGATATCTAGTCCAAGTTTCTATATCAATGCAGTGCTGTAGTCTGCATAGCTACCGATGCTGGACAGATATCTAGTCAAGGATGATAGATCAATACACTGCTTTTGTCTGCACAGCTTCCGGTGCTGGACAAATATCCAGTGTGGATTTATAGATAAATGCACTGCTGATGTCTCCAAAGCTCCCCGTGCTGGACAGATATCTAGTCCGTGTTTATATATCGGTGCACTGCTCTAGCCAGCAAACCACCCTGTACTGGACAGATGTCTCATCCAGGTTTACATATCAGTGCACTACTGTGGTCTCTGCAGCTCCTGGTTCTGGACAAATATTTAATACGGGTTTATAGATCAATGCACTGGTGTGGGTTGTCCAGCTCCTGGTGCTGGATAGATATCTAATCCGGGTGTATAGATCAAAACATTGCTGTTGTCTGCACAAGCCCCGTGCTGGAAAGTTATCAAGTCCGGGGTTCATAGATGAATGCACTGCTGTGGTCTGCATAGCTCAAAGTGACGGACAGATATCTAATCCGGGTTTATAGATTAATGCACTGCTGTGGTCTCCATAGTTCGTCGCTCTGGGCTGACATTTTATTCGGTTTTATAGTTCAATGCACTGCAGGGGTGTGCACAGCTACTGGTGCTGGACCGATGTCTAGGCCGGGTTTGTAGATCAGTGAACTGCTGTGGTCTACAAAACTCAGTATTCTGGACCGATGTCTAGTGCAGTTTTGTAGATCAATGCACTGTTGTGGCTGCATAGCTCGCGCAGCTGGAATGATACATAGCCTGAGTTTATACATCAATGCACTGCTGTGGTCTTCCCATCTCCTGGTGGTGGACAGATATCTCGACCTGGTTTGTAGATCAATGCCCTGCTGTGGTCTGCGCAGCTCCCCGTGCTGGACAGATATCTAATCCTGGTTTATTGATCCATGCACTGCTGTGGTCTGCAAAACCCACTGTGTTGGATAGATATCTAATCAGGGTTTAGGTATCAATACACTGCTGAGGTATGAATAGTTCAACGTGCAGGAGAGTTATCTAGTCCGAGTTTGTAGATCAATTCCCTGCTTGGCCTGCACTACTTCCTGTGCTGCACAGATATCTAGTCCAGGTTTATACATCAGTGCACTGCTCTCGTCGGCACAACACCCAGTGCTGGACAGATGTCTAGTCTGGATTTTAGATCAATGCATTGCTGTGGTCCATGCAGCTCCCAGTGCTGGACAAATACCTAATCCGGGTGTATAGATCAATGCACTGCTGCGGTCTGTACAGTTCCCCGTTTTGGATAGATATCTAGTCCGGGTATACAGACCAAAACATTGCTATTGTCTGCACAAGCCTCTTGCTGGACAGTTTTCCAGTCCGGGGTTCTAGATGAATGCACTGCTGTGGTCTGTATAGCTCAACTTGCTGGACAGATATCTAGACCGGGTTTATAGATCAATTCACTGCTGTGGTCTGCATAGCTCCCGGTGCTGGGCAGATATCTAGTTTGGATTTATATATCACTGCACTGCTGTGGTGCACACTGCTTCCCGTGATGGAAAGGTATCGAGTCTAGGTTTATAGATCAATGCACTGCTGCGGTCTGCAAAGCACCCAGTGCTGGACAGATATTTTCTCCGGGTTCATAGATCAATGCATTGCAGGGGTCCGCATATTTCCCATCACTGAACTGATATTTAATCCTGTTTTTCAATCAATGCACTGCAGGGATCTGCATAGATCCTGTTGGTGGGCGGATATCTATTCCTGGTTTTTAGGTCAAAGCACCTCAGGGGTGTGCGTAGCTCAGGGCCCTGGAAAGATATTTCATCCGGGTTTACACATGAATTCGCTGCAGTGATTTTCAAGTCTCCCCTGTCTGGACAGGCATGTAAACTGGGTTTATAGATCAAAACTCAGCTGTGGTCTGCACTGATAAACGTGCTGGACAGATATCTACTCGGGGTTTATGGATCATTGCACGGCAGCGGTCTGCATAGCTCGTGTTGCCGGACACATATTTATTCCAGGTTTATAGGTCAATGCACTGCAGGTGTCTGCATAGCTCAGGGCACAGGATTGATATTTAATCCGGGTTTATAGATGAATGCACATTTGTGCTCTGCGAAGCACTCCATGCTGGAGAGATATTCAATCGGGGTTTATATATCAATGCACTGCTGTGACCTGCATTGCTCAATGTTCGGGACTGAAATATAGTCATAGAGATGTACAGCATTGAACCAGACCCATCGGTCCAACCTGTCCATGCCGTCCAGATATCCCAACCCAATCTAGACCCACTTGCCAGCACCCAGCCTATATACCCCCAACCCCTTCCTATTCAGATACCCATCCAAATACCGCCTAAATGTTGCAATTGTACCAGCCACCACCACATCCTCTGGCAGCTCATTCCATACACTTACCACTCTCTGCGTGAAACAGTTGCCACTTAGGTCTCTTTTATATCTTTTCACTCTCACCCTAAACTTATGCCCAAAATTTCTGGCCTCCCCGACCCCAGGGAGAAGACTTTGCTTATTTATCCTATCCATGCCCCTCATAATTTTGTAAACCTCTATATGGTCACCCCTCAGCCTCCGACGCTCCAGGGAAACCAGCCCCAGCCTGTTCATCCTCTTCTTGTAGCTCAGATCCTCCAAACCTGGCAACTTCCTTGCAAATCTTTCCTAAACCCATTCAAGTTGCACAACATGTTTCAGATAAGAAGGAGATCAAAATAACACGCAATATTCCAACAGTGGCCAAACCAATGTCCTGCACAGCCGCAACATGGCCTCCCAACGCATGTACTCAATACTCTGACCAATAAAGGAAAGCATACCAAACACCGTATTCACTATCCTATCTACCTGCAACTCCACTTTCAAGGAGCTATGAACCTGCACTCCTAGGTCTCTTTGTTCAGCAACACTCCCTCGGACCTTACCATTTAATGATCATGTCCTGCTAAGATTTGCTTTCTCAAAATGCAGCAGCTCGAATTCATCTGAATTAAACTCTATCTGCCATTTCTCAGCCCATTCGCCCATCTGGTCCACATACTGTTGTAATCTGTGGTAACTCTCTTTGCTGTCCACCACACCTCCAATTTTGGTGTCATCTGCAAACATATTAACTGAGCCTCTCATGCTCGCATCCAAATCATTTATGTAAACGACAAAAAGTCGAGGGCCCAGCACCGATCCTTGTGACACTCCACTTGTCACAGGCCTCCAGTATGCAAAACAAGCCTCCACCATCATCACCCTCTGTCCTCTACCTTTGAGCCAGTTCTGTATCCAAATGGCGAGTTCTCCCTGTATTCCATTAGATCTAACCTTGCTAATCAGTCTCCCATGTCGATTGCCGCACTGGAATCCATATAGATCACATCTACTGCTCTGCCCTCTAGTCCGGGTTTGTAGATAAATAGCACTGCAGTGGTCTGCACACCTCCCCGTGCAGGACAGAATTCTAATCCGGATTTAGATATCAATACACTGCTGAGGTTTGTGTAGCTCCCGGTGCTGGAATTATATCTAGTCTGGTTTATACATCAATGCACAGCTATGGTCTGCGTAGCTTCTGGTGCTGAACAGATACCTCTTTCAGGTTTATAGACTGCAGAGGTCAGCACAGCTCCCCGTGCTGAACAGATATCTAATCCTGGTTTATAGGTCAATGCACTGCTGTGGACTGCAAAACTCACCGTGCTGGACAGATATCTTGTCCGAGTTTATAGACCAATGCAAAATTTGGTCTGCACAACTCCCTGTGCTGGTCAGATATCTAATCCTGGTTTATAGATCAATGCACAGCTGTGGTCTGAAAAACGCACCGTGCTGGGCAGATATCTAATCCCGGTTTAAATATCAATGCACTACTGCGACCTGTATAGCTCAACGTGCTGGACAGAAATCTAGTCCGAGTTTATAGATCAATTCCCTGTGTGGTCTGTACTGCTCCCTGAGCTGGGCAGATATCTCGTTCGGGTTTATAGAACAATGCACTGCTGTTGGCTCAACAACTCCCGGTGTTGAATAGCTATCTCGCCCGGGTTTTTTGATCAATGCACAACTGTGTGTGCTCAGCTCACCATGTGAGACAGATATCATGTCCAGGTTTATAGGTCAATGCACTGCTGTGGTCATCATCGCTCCCAGTGCTGGACAGATATCTTGTCGGGTTCATAGATCAATGCACTGCAGTGGTCTGCATATTTTCCGGCACTGAACGGATATTTAATCCGGTTTTTTTCAGATCAATGCACTGCCAGGATCTGCATAGATCCTGCTGGTGGTCAGATATCTACTCAGGTGTATACGTCAATGCACATCAGAGGTGTGCACAGCTCAGGGAACTGGAAAGATATTTAATCCGGGTTAACAGATTAATTTGCTGCAGTGATTTGCAAAGCCCCCTTTATGGACAGATATCTAATCGGTGCTTATAGATCAAAGCACTGCTGTGGTCTGCATAGCTAACCGTGCTGGGCAGACATCTAGTCGAGGTTTATAGATCATTGCACTGCAAGAGTCTGCATAGCTCGTGGTGCTGGACAGATATCTAGTCCAGGACTATAGGTCAATGCACTGCAGGTATCTGCATAGCTCAGGGCGCAGGATTTATATTTAATCCGGCTTTAGAGATGAATGATCAGTTGTGCTCTGCGAAGCTCTCCGTGCTGGAGAGATATCCAAGCCGGGATTTTATATCAATACACTGCTGTGGTTTGCATTGCTCAATGTTCATGACTGTATATAGAGTCATAGAGATGTACAGCATTGAAACAGACCCCTCGGTCCAACCTGTCCATGCCGACCAAATATTCCAACCCAATCTAGACCCACTTGCCAGCACCCGGCCGATATACCTCCAAACACTTCCTATTCAGATACCCATCCAAATACCGCTTAAATGTTGCAATTGGACCAGCCTCCACCACATCCTCTGGCAGCTCATTCCATACAATTACCACCCTCTGCGTGAAATAGTTGCCACTTAGGTCTCTTTTATATCTTTTCCATCTCATCCTAAACCTATGCCCCTAGTTCTGGACTCCCCGACCCCAGGGATAAGACTTTGCCCACTTATGCTATCCATACTCAATACTCTGACCAATAAAGGAAAGCATACCAAATGCCTTTTTCACTACCCTATCTACCCGCAACTCCACTTTCAAGGAGCTATGAACCTGCACTTCAAGGTCTCCGGATTTAGATATCAATACACTGCTGAGGTCTGCGTAGCTCCTGGTGCTGGAATGATATCTTGTTTGGTTTATACATCAATGCACAGCTGTGGTCTGCGTAGCTCCTGGTGCTGAACAGATATCTAGTCCAGATTTATAGATGAATGGACTGCAGGGGTCAGCACAGCTCCCGGTGCTGGACAGATATCCAACCTGGTTTACTAAACAATGCACTGCAAGGGTCTGCAAAACTCACCGTGCTGGACAGATATCCAACCTGGTTTACTAAACAATGCACTGCAAGGGTCTGCAAAACTCACCGTGCTGGACAGATAATCAGAGCTTAGATATCAATACAGTCCTGTGGTCTGCAAAGCTCAACGTGCAGGACAGATATCTTGTCTGAGTGTCGAGACAAATGCACTGCTTGGTCTGCACAACTCCCTGTGCTGGACTGATATCTGGTCCGGGTTACATTTCAATGTACTGCTGACGTCGGCACAGCTCCCTGTGCTGGACAGATATCTGGTCCTAGTTTATAGATCAATTCATTTCTGTGATCGTCATAGCTCCCGGTGCTAAACAGATATCTGGTCCGGGTTTTTTTTTTATTAATGCACAGCTGTGGTGTGCAAATATCACCATGCAGGACAGATTTCTCATCCGCGATTATAGATCAATGCACTGCTGTGGTCTGCACAGCTCCCCGTGGTGTACAGATATCTAGTTTAGGTTTATCGATCAATGCACTGCTCTGGTCTGCATAGCACCCGGTGCTGGACAGATATCCAACCCTGGTTTACTGCTCAATGCACTGCAAGGGTCTGCACCGTTCCCCATGATGAACAGATTTCTAATCCTGGTTTATAGATCAATGCACTGATCTGGTCTGAAAAACGCACCGTGCTGGACAAAAAAAAAACAGTCCGTGTTTAAATATCAATGCACTACCGCTGTGTGCATAGCTCAACGTGCTGGACAGATATCTAGTCCGAGTTTATACATCAATGCACTGCTGTCGTCGGCACAACACTCTGTGCTCGACAGATATCTCATTCGGATTTATAGATCAATGCACTGCTGTTGTCTGCGCAGCTCCTGGTGCTGGACTGCTATCTGGTCCGGGTTTTTTTTTAATCAATACACAACTGTAGTGTGCACAGCTCACCATGTGGGACAGATATCATGTCCGGGTTTATGGATCATTGCACTGCTGTGGTCTGCTTAGCTCCCAGTGCGAGACAAATATCTCGTTTGGATTTATATATCAATGCACTGATGTGGTGCGCTCTGCTTCCCGTGCTAGACAGATAGCTAGACCGGGTTTATAGATCAATGCACTGCAGTGGTATGCACAGCTCCCCGTGCTGGACAGATATCTGGTCCGGGTTTATAGATCAATGCACTCCTGTGGTCTGCATAGCTCCTCGTACTGGTCAGATATCTAACCCGGGTTTATAGATCAATGCACTGTTGTTGTCTTCACAGGTCGCCGTGCTGGGCAAATATCTTCTCCGGGTTTCTAGATCAATACTCTGATATAATCTGTGTGGTGTTTCAGTCTGGACAGAATGCCGCATTATATTGTATGAATCTGCACAATCTTCCACTCTAGACAGTTTGATGTGAGGTATTGGACAGTGCAATAGATTATTCAGCACACAGTGTTCCAATCTGGACAGTTTGCTACGTTTTACTGAGCAGTATACTAGGCTGGGGCACACAGTGTTCCACAGTGCTCAGATATCTCCTCTGGATTTATGTTGTCTGGGCTGGTTCTGAAAGGTGGATTGAGAATGTGGTATATGGAACCATTTCAGCTCATCTGACAATGCTTTTATTTCCCATTCTTGTGATTGCGCCCTCCGTCTCCTACTCCATTAAGGTTACAGTGTGCCCATGCACAGTACATCATGTTGGTGATTACCGACTGTCCTGGCTGCAGACACAGCCTCTTCATTCAGAAGGAGGCAGCTATTCCCATCATCCTCGGGTCTCCAGGTAGAAATAAAGGGTGGCCTCCAAATAAAAGGTCACCCATTGGTACACGGCTCAAATCATCCTTCCCCTAACCCCTCCACAACGCCAACCAATCACATCAAAATATTGTGTGTGTATGGAGAGCAATGGGCCCCTGGGAAAATCAGGAAGCAGACCATCAGGGAGATGGAGCAACACTTCCCGTGTCTAAACGAGTCAGTACTGAATGTTTCATTAAGTCTTGAAATCCCTCTCCATTTATATAAGGCACAGCCTTTTATTCCTCCTGAAAACAAAAATACAGGTTCACAGTTATATTTGATCTATTAAGTTGTTGTCCACTGCTTAACCATTCACAGATTCTCTCCATCGTCTTGATAACTTCAGTTTCTATCGATCTTAGTGTCACTTTAAAGCTAGAACAAGTTTGTTCCATTTCTTGAAACCGTTGATTGAGTTTGCAAATAATTGAGGCCCCAACACTGGTCGCGGTGTCACTGCAGTCGTTCATTTGTGTTAAACTGATAGAGACTGATTTCTCCCTAATGTATCCCTGCTCCTGGCTTAGTAACCCATCCTCCCAATATTCCTGTGTAGCAGCTTTGAAAGGCTGAAAGTTCCTTCCATTTCCTGTGTAACAGGTATGAGAGATTAAAAGATCTGCTCCAGTAGCTGAGTAACAGCCTCTAACAGCTGAATGACCTAATTCTGTTCCTGTTTAAAACTCTTGATGGGCTGAATAGCCTGCTTCAATATAGGTGCAGTTGTGAATAGTGCTGAACATTTCGGAACCATCAGTGAAGAGCACACTTATGATTTTATGACGGACGGAAGGCCATTGATGCGGCAGCTGCTGTTATCCCACAGCGCCTCATGGATGCCCAGTTTCAATTTGCTCGGTCCTGTAGAAGTGTGTCCTACTTCTCAGGGGGGAGTGTTACATAAAACAGGGGCAGTATCTTCAATATGACGCTGAGACTTTCCTTCTGCCAGGACTATGTGATGGCTGCTCCTACAGGTACTGTTGGAGACAAATCCATCTGGGACAAGGAGTTTGGTGAGAATGTTTCCCTCTTATTGGTTCCCCCATCACTTCCCCTAGTCTAGCTGCTGTGTATTTGAGGTATCTCCCTGCTCAGTCAGTGGTGGGCCTTTGGTGACAGTCTTGGTGATGGACATTGATTACCACACCCAGAGGCCGTTCTGTGTCCTTGTCACCCTCAGTGCTTCCTCTGATTTGGTTTCAATATCGAGAGGATCTGAGATATCACCAAGGAATGGGGTTGGGGGAGTGGGGGGGGGGGGGGCAGGAGATGCCCATCCTCAGGTGATTTCCTTGACCATGTGTGATCTGTTACCATAAGATTGTCCGGGTTCTGCAATTAATGTTGTGGAATTGCAGGGTAAATCCTTCCCTGACTGTATCCCAGGGTGTCCCCATAGCACAGCACAGCAGGTCAGGCAGCATCCGATGAACGTTTCAGGCATAAGACTTCATCAGGAATGAGGCTTGTGGGGCGGGGGGGCTCAGAGAAAAATGGGAGGGGGCGGAGGCTGGGGCTGGGGGAAAGGTAGCTGAGAATGTGATTGGTAGATGGAAGTGGAGGAGAGGCGATCGTTCAGAAGGAGGGTCGAGTGGATAGGTGGGAAAGGTGATGGATAGGTCAAGCAGTTCCCCGGAACATTCTTTCCCCAATAATCTATAAGTGACATTCCATGGAACATTCTGTCCCCAACATTCTATGACTGGCATTCCCCAGAACATTCCGTTCCCAACATTCTACAACTGACATTCCCCGGAATATTTTGTCCCCAACATTCTATGACTGACATTCCCCAGAACATTCTGACTCCAACATTCTATAACTACCATTCCCCGGAACATTCTGTCCTTGCCGTTCTTTGTGATCGGCCGGACGTCAGTGTATTGAACAAATGATAGGATCCCGAGGGAAGAGATCCCGTTACAGGGAGAAAGAGAGACTGTTGCGAAGTTCCCTCAAGGCAGTTGAACGGGTGAATATGTTTTCGCTTTGTTTACCCTTCTTCATGACATAGGACCGATCACAATGTGCAGGTCAGGTGAATTGGCCTTGCTAAATTGCCCCACAGTGTTAGATGCGTTAGTCAGAGGGAAATGGGCCTGAGTGGGTTACTCTTCGGAAAGTCGGTGTGGACTTGTTGGGCCAAAGGGCCTGTTTTCAAAGTGTAGGGAATCCAATCTAATCTAATTAAAAATCGATTATTTTACTAAATCTCTGAATACAGCGACACATTTTAAAATCTCACTGGGTCCCCAACCAAACTGGTCACTTTGCCTCCAGGCTGATGGATAATGTGTTTGTTTTCCTTCCTCACAGTTAACGTAGTGACCATCTACGTCCTGCTTTATAAAGATTGTGGATTGTCTCCATGTGTTAGTCGTTACCTCGGAGCCATGGCAGTGGCGGATCTCCTGGTCATTATCCTCGACGTGATACTGAGACACATTCCCATTGTTTATTGGGAACAGTTTCATTTTCTGTACTACGTCCCCGTGTGTAATATCCACGCCGTCCTGCTTTACGCAGCCACTGACTGTTCTGTCTGGTTTACCGTGACTTTCACCTTTGATCGGTTTGTGGCCATTTGTTGCCAGAAGCTGAAAAGTAAATATTGCAGTGAGAAAACGGCGGCTGTGGTTCTGGGAGCAGTGACTGTGCTGAGCTGTTTGAAGAACATTTCCTGGTATTTTATGCTCACGGCTCGATATTGGCTGCGGAACCTCCCCTGGTTTTGTGATGGAACAGAGGCTATTCTATCCTCCATTGTCTGGGTCACAATCGAGTTCCTCCACTACATTCTAACCCCGTGTGTCCCATTTCTCCTGATTCTGCTGTTCAATGTTCTCACCGTCAGACGCATTTTAGTGACCAGCAGAGCCCGCAGGAGACTCCGCGCTCCCACCAATGGGGACCCTCAGGCTGACACAGAAATGAGAAACCGAAAAAAATCCATCATTTTAGTGTTTCTGATCTCGGCCAATTTCATCCTGTTATGGTCAACGTTAATGGTGTATTCTATATGGAGGCGGATGTATGATTTTGGGTATTTCTCTATGTATCTCGATTCCTTTGTCCGGGAATTGGGCTTCATGCTGCAGCTCCTCAGTTGCTGCACAAACACCGCAATTTATGCCGTGACCCAGACTAAGTTCAGACAGCAGCTGAAGAATGTTATGAAATATCCCTTTACCCAAATCCATCCATCAATCAAATTCACTCATTAATCAATCCATCCGAGATTTTCTCATTTCAGTTCAGTGTTTCAGCAATGGAGCAGCTTGTCGCTATGGTAACAGACTGAGGATAGCGCTGGTTTGTCCATCCTTATCCCACAGGTTGGTTACAGGAACACATTTCAATGGTTCTCACAACTCAGTGGCCAGTTAGAAAAGGCACCACCCCACGGTCTGCATACAATAACTTCAATTTGTAAACAATAAAAATGTTCATTAAAAAGTGCCGAGCAGGCGAGTGAACGATGTTGTTGTGTGTCTCTGTGTTGGATAAGCTGAGCTGGAGAGGGACAGACTCAGCCCCAAGTCCTGGTCCTCAGGTAGGGGAGGGAACCCGGCCCAGAGCTCAGGAGTTGGGTTTAACTCACTCTGTTCTTGCTTTCAAATCTGGGTCCCCCCACTCCGACCTGGCCTCCTCATTCCCTCTCCACTCTTCCTCCTCATTTCTCTCCCTCTGTCTCTGCACACTCTCTCTTTCTTAACATCTCACCATTTTACCCCCCTCTTCCCCCCCTCTCACAAGCGCCAACTCGTTTCTACCTGCCGCCATTCTTCTCTCTCCCCCTCAACCTCACTCTCACTCTCCTGCTGTCTCTGCATAGCTCCAGCAATTCTGTCTCTACACCATTTCCCCTCCTCCCATGTTCCACATTTCTCCATCCTATCATCCCCATCCCGATACATGCAACCTAACCACCAACCCCCAGTCTCTGGTTCAGAGAGAAAGGGAAGAACGAAAGAGAGTGTGTCAATTAGAGAGGGAGAGATGGGGGGTGAGAGAGATTCAGTCAAAGAGATACGAAGGGATGTGGAGAGACAGACAGAGAAGAAGGAGGAACAAGAGTGAGAGAGGGTGGAGAGAGAGTGAAGGTGCGGGGAGGGGGGCAAGAGAGAGATAGGGTGAGAGAGAGAGACGGGAGGAGATAAAGAGAGGGAGAGGGGGTGCGAAAGAGTGGTCGAGAGAGAGTGAGACTGAGAGAGGGGCGAGGGGGCGGGAGGGAGACAGGGGATGAGAGATGGAGAGTGGGAAAGAGTGAGAGGAATGGCAAGAGTGGGATGGCAAGAGAGATAGATGAGACAAAAGAGACAGGGATGAGAGAGGGGGAAGAGAGAGGGAAGAGAGAGTAAGGGATCGAGAAGGTGAGGGATCGAGAGGAAGAGGTGGCAAGAGAGAGGAATGAGGGAGAGAGGGGAGAAAGGAGAGGGTGAGAGAGAGTGAGAGGGCGAGAGAATGAGAAAAGGGCTAGAGAGAGCAGGCCAGAGAGAGGGGGCGAGAGAGAGAGAAAGAGAGAGAGAGCAAGAGAGAGATGTGGGGCAAGAGAGATGGAGGTGAGAGAGACAGAGGAGTATGTGTGAGAGAGATGCGGGGCAAGAGGGAGAAGGGGTGAGAGAGTGTGGCGACAGAGAGAGCGTGAGGGCGAGAGAGAGAGGGCAAGAGAGAGAGTTAGAGTGGGTGAGGTAGAGAGGAAAGGCCAGGCAGAGAGACAGGGATTGAGAGAGAGAGGGCTAGAGGGAGAGAGACGGCATTTGAGAGACATAGAGGCAAGGGACAGAAAGTGAGGGAGTGAGAGAGGGGGCAAGAGAGATTAGGAGGGGCAAGGAGAGAGGTTGTGAGAGAAAGAAGCTCCGAGAGATGGAGGGGGATGAGAAGGAGAGAGCGGGTGTGAGAGAGAGTGGGGGCGATAGAAAGTGAGAGGGTGCAATAGAGACAGAATGGGCGAGAGAGAGAGACACGATTCGAGAGAGAGAGCGAGAGAGAGATAGAGCGAGGGAACGAGAGAGAGACGGGGCGAGAGAGAGAGAGCGAGTGAGAGAGGGGTGGAGCAAGAAAAAGGGGATGAGAGAGACAGAGAGGGCTCAAGAGAGGGAGAAAGAGAGAGGGGAGAGAGAGATTGAAGTTGGAACGGGAGGGACAGAGAGCACGAGAGAGAGCAAGAGAGCGAAGGGGAGAAGAAAGCAAGAGAGCGAACGAGCTAGAGAGCGTACAGGAAGAGGCAGGGTGAGGGAGAGAGAGAGATAGTGAGAGGGCGATGGGACAAAGCGAGAGTGAGGGGGTAAGAGAGAGAGGGGGTAAGAGAGAGAGACTATAAGAGAGAGCGAGAAAGAGAGAGAGAGAGTCAGAGAGGGCAAAAGAGAGACAGGAAGTGTAAGAGCGAGACGGGGGGCGAGAGTGAGGGATTCAGTCAGAAACAGAGGTGTCAAGGAGTTGGGAGTAAAGAGAGAGTGGGGAGAGACAAGGAGAGATGGCGAGCGAGAGAGAGGGGTTCGAGGAAGAGGGAGAGGGAGACAAGTGAGAGAGGGTGAAAGAAAGAGGGGAGGGACAGTGATTCAGGACCAAGATGGAGAGAGATAGAGGGGGCCAGAGAGAGGTTTCGAAAGTGTGAGGGGCAAGTCAAAGAGGTTGGGTACAAGAGACAGAGAGAGGGGGAGGGTGAGAGAGACAGACAGGGAAAAAAGCGATAGAGAGAGCAAGAGAGAGGAGGGAGAGAGAGAGGATGCAAAAGATAGAGAGAGAGGGTTGACAGTCAGACAGGGGTGGAGGGGGCGGTGAGAGAGGGAGAGTGGGCGAGAGAGAGGGTGAAAGCCAGAGCGCGCACGGGGGGCAAGAGACGGCGAGATAGAGAGAGAGAGAGAGAGCGCGAGAGCGGGAGGAATGGATGGAGAAAAGGGGCGATAGAGAGAGTATGAGGGAGCAGCGAGAATGGGCGAGACCAAGAGAGAGAGGGTGTGTGAAAGATAGAGAGAGGGTGCGTGAGATACGTAAGGGGGAGTGTGCGAGAGCGAGAGATCGAGAGAGATGGTCAGAGAGTGGGCGAGAGGGGGGCGAGAGAGAGGGAGGGAGACAGGGGGTGAGAGATGGGAGCGAGAGAGGGGGCAAGGCAGAGGGTGAGAGAGAGCGTGATTGGGGGTGGGAGTGGGGGAGAGAGAGGGGCGAGAGAGGGGGCGAGAGAGGAGCTGGCAAGAGAGTATGGCGAGATAAGGCGCTCGAGAGGGGATAAGAGCGGGGGCGAGAGAGGGGTGGTCAGCGAGGGGCGAGAGAGGAGCGAGGGAGGGGTTCAAGATGGGCGCGGGAGAAGGGGCATGATAAGAGGGCAAGATACAGCGAGAGAGGGAACAAAAGAAGGGGTGAGATGGGGGTTAGAGAGAGGGGGTGCAAGACGGCTCGAGAGTGGGGGACTCGGGAGGATGTCTCGAGAGGTGGACAACCGAGTGGGCGAGAGATGCGGTAAAAGAGGGGTGTCAAGAGCGAGGGCGAGAGGGGCGAGTGAGGCGGGTGAGACAGGAGTGAGGAGGTCGAGAGAATGGGCAAGAGAGGGGACGAGAGAAGGGGCTGGATGAGGCGAGTGAGGGGCGCGAGAGAAGAGGCAGGGCGATGCGAGGGAGGGCACGAGAGAGAAGGGGTTGACAGACCATTTCGGTGATGGAGGAGCTGAGAGAGAGAGAGAGCATGGGCGAGAGAGGGTGCGGGAGCGACAAAGCATAAGAGGGGGCAATAGAGGGTGAGACAGAGTGAGCGAGACAGTGCTAGAGCGAGAGGAATGGAGGGAGAAATGTGTGGAGAGAGAGTATGAGGGGGCAACGAGAGTGAGAGAGAGGAAGATAGACGGGGAGAGAGAGCAATAGCTATGTAAAGAGAGGGCGCACGAGAGAGGGGGAAGATCGAGAGAGATATTAAGACAGTGGGCGATAGAGGGGGCGATAGAGGGGGCGAGAGAAGGGCCGAGAGAGGGGGGTAAGACGGAGCGAGAGAGGGGGTGAGCGGGATCGAGAGGGGTGTAAGACGGGGCAAGAGAGGGGGAAATAGAGGGCGTGAGAGTAGGGGCAAGAGAGAGGATGCAAGACAGGGAGAGAGAGGTGGGTGAAAGAGGAGGTGAGGGGGTCGAAAGATTGGGCAAGAGAGAGGGCGAGAGAAGGGGCTGGGCAAGTCGAGAGAGGGGCGAGAGGGAGGGGGTTGACAGACGAAGAGGTGCAAGTCGGGAGCTAAGAGAGAGAGTGTGGGCGAGAGAAGTTGGGGGAGTGATAGCACGCGCGAGGGGGCAAGAGAGGCCGAGACAGAGAGAGAGACACAGTGCTAGAGTGAGAGGGAGGGAGAGAGAAATGTGGCGAGAGAGAGAGTATGCGGGGGCAGAGAGAGTGAGCGAGAGAAAGATAGAGAGGGGAGAGAGAGAGATTGAACGAGAGATAGGTAAAGGTGGGGGCGCGAGAGAGAGGGAGATGGAGAGAGATGGTGAGAGAGGAGAGAGAGAGGACGGGCGAGAAGCAGAGACAGGGCGAATGAGGAAGTGTGAGAGATGGGGACAAGGGAGGGGGCAAGAGATGTGGCAAGATTAGCGGTGAGAGAGGGGCAAGTGAAGGGACGAGAGAAGGGGCAAGAGAGGGGAGCTGGAGAGGGGGCAACAGGGGGGTGAGGGAGGGGTTCGAGTTGGGCGCGGGAGAGCGGGCGAGATAACAGGGCAAGAGAGAGCAAGAGAAGGGGAGAAAGAAGGGTTGAGACAGGGGATAGAGTGAGAGGGTCTCGGGAGAGTGTCTCAAGAGGGGTGCGAGCGTTGGGGCGAGCGATGCTGCGAAAGAGGGGTATCGAGAACGGGCGGGAGGGGGCGAGTGAGGCGGGAGAGAGAGAGGGGATGAGGGGGTCGAGAGAGTGGGCAAGAGAGCTGGCAAGAGAAGGGTCTGGGCGAGGTGATAGAGGCGGCGAGAGAGAGAGTGGGCTGATAGACCAAGAGGGGCGAGGCGGGAGGTGAGAGAGAGATTGTGGGTGAGAGAGCGAGAGGAGCGAGAGAACTGGTGAGGGAGCAGGAGAGGCGAGATAGAGAGAGGCAGTGCTATAGCGAGAGGGAGGGAGAGAGAAATGTGGTGAGAGTAAGAGAGTATGCGGGAGCAGAAAGAGTGTGCGAGAGAAAGAGAAGGGGAGAGAGAGATTGAGTGAGAGATAGGTAATGGTGGTTGGGCGCGAGAGAGAGGGAGATGGAGAGAGATGGAGAGAGAGAGAGGAAGGGCGTGAAGAAGAGACGGGGCGTAAGAGGAGGTGTGAGAGATAGGGGAGAGAGAGGGGGCAGAATGGGGCGAGATTAGGGGTGAGAGGTGGCAAGGGAGGGGGTGAGAGGGATTGGGTTGACAGACCAAGAGGGGCGAAAGAGGGTGGGGAGCGAGAGCCCACACGAGGGCGAAAGAGTGGGTGAGACACAGAGAGAGAGAGAGACAGTACTAGAGCGAGAGGGAGGAAGGGAGAAATTTGGCAAGAGAAAGAGTATGAGGGGACAAAGAGTGGGTGAGAGAAAGATAGGGAGAGGGGAAAGACAGAGAGCAAGAGATAGTTGAAGTGGGGGGCGCGCGAGACAGAGGGAGGGATTGAGAGAGATGGTAAGACAGTGGTCAAAAGAGGTGGGGCGAGAGAAGGGATGATAGAGGGACCGAGAGAAGGGGCGAGAGAGGGAGGTAAGACAGGGGGCGAGAGCGGGGTGAGAGGGAGCGAGAGAGGGGTGTAGCACAGGGGAGAGAGGGGGTGATAGGGAGCGAGAGTGGGGTGTAGGACGGGGGAGAGAGGGGGCTAGAGAGGGGGCAATAGTGGGGGGCGAGAGAGGTGGTCAGCGAGGGGAGCGAGAGAGGGAGCGAAGGAGGGGTTCACGAGGAGTACCGGAGTGAGGACGAGATAGGAGGGCAAGAGTGAGCTAGAGAAGGAGCGAGAGAGGGATTAGAGAGAGGGGTTGCAAGACGGCACAAGAGTGGGAGAGGTCGAGAGGGTGTCTCAAGAGCGGGCGAGCGAGGGGGCGCGTGATGCGGCGACAGTGGGGTGTCGAGAGAGACGGCCAGAGGGTGCGAGAGAAGCGGGAGACAGAGTGGGTGAGGGGGTCGAGAGAGTGGGCAAGAGAAGGGGTGAGAAAAGGGACTGGGCGAGATGAGAAAGATGGTGAAAGAGAGGGTGTTGACAGACCAAGAGGAGCAAGGTAGGAGGTGAGAGAGAGTGTGGGCAAGAGTGGTGGGGGATCGAGAGCGCGCGTGAGGGGGCAAGAGAGAGCGAGACAGAGAGAGAGACAGCGCTAGATCGAGCGGGAGGGAGAGAGAAATGTGACGCGAGTGAAAGTGCATGAGGAGGCAGAGAGAGTGGGCAAGAGAAAGATAGAGGGGGCAAGGAGAGAGACAGCAAAGATAGGTAAAGAGTGGGCGTGCGAGAGAGAGTGAGAGATCGATAGAGCTGGTAAGACAGTGGGCAATAGAGGTTGGGCGAGAGAGAGGGGCGAGAGCAAGGGCGAGAGAGGGGAGTAAGATAGGGATTGAGAGATGGGTGTAGGACAGGGGAGAGAGGGGGCTAGAGAGGGAGATAGAGCGGGAGCCTGAGAGGGTGTCAGAGAGTGGAGCGAGAGTGGGAGAGAGGGAGCGAGGGAGGCGGTCGTGTGGCTTGCCGAAGAGGGGACGAGATAGGAGGGCAAGGGAGAGCAAGAGAAGGGGCGAGAGAGGAATTAGAGAGAGGGGTTGCAAGTCGGCTCGAGGGTGTGGGAGGTCGAGAGGTTTTCTCAAGAGGGAGCGAACAAGGGACGAGTGATTCTGCGACAGTGTGGTGTCGAGAGAGGCGCCCCGAGGGGGAAAGAGAAGCAGGTGAGAGAGTGGGTGAGGCGGTCAAAGGACAGGGCAAGAGAGGGGGCGAGAGAAGGCGCTGGGCAAGGCGAGAGAGGGGTGGTGAGAGAACGGCCTGGGTGAGGTGAGAGAGGTGGTGAGAGAGAGGGTGTTGACAGACCAAGAGGAGCGATGGGGGAGGTGAGAGAGAGTGTGTTCGAGAGAGGGTGGGGGAGCAAGCTCACGCACGAGCGGGCAATAGAGGGTGAGACAGAGAGAGAGAGAGACCGCACTAGAGCGAGAGGGAGGGAGGGAGAAATGTGGCAAGAGCGAGTGTATGAGGGGGCAGAGAGACAGTGGGTGAGAGAAGGATAGAGAGACGAAGAGAGAGAGCAAGAGATAGATAAAGAGGGGGCCGCGCGAGAGAGAGGGAGAGATCAAGAGAGATGGTAAGATAGTGGGCGAGAGAGGTGGGGTGAGAAAGTGGGTGATAGAGGGAGCGAGAGAAGGGGCGAGAGGGGGTGGTAAGACAGGGGGCGAGAGAGCGGGTGAGAGGGAGCAAGAGAGGTGCGTTGGACAAGGGAGAGTGAAGGCAATAGAGGGTGCGAGATAAGGGGCGAGAGAGAGGGGTAGGTCGGGCAATCAGCCCGAGTGAGTAGCACCTTCTTTATTCGGGGCAACGAGTCACTGGACACGTGCACAGCCTGCAGCTTTGTACAGCGCAAGATTCAGATGGGTGTATGTGCAGCCTTCTCTGGCAGAGAGTGATGGGGAGAATTCACACGAAGCATATTCAAACCGAGAGAAATGGTTTTTTTTCTGGATTTGTTTCTTTATTTAATATAAATGATTTGGATGTGAAGAGAGGAGGTACGGTTTTGCAGGTGACACCAAAAGTGGAGGCATTGTGGACAGTGAAGAAGGTTACTTCAGAGTACAATGGGGTATTGATCAGATGTGCCATTGGCTGAAGAGTGGCAGCTGGTATTTAATTCAGACAAATGTGCGGTGCTCTATTTTCGAAAGGCAATGCAGGACTGATAGATTGAATGGTAAGGTCCTGGAGAGTCTTGGTGAACAAAGAGACCTTGGAGTGCAGGTTCACAGTTCTTTGTAAGTGGAACCACAGTTAGATAGCATAGTGAAGAAGGTTTTTGGTATGCTTTCCTTTATTGATCAGAGTATTGAGTATGGGAACTGGACGGGACATTGGTTTGGCAATTTTGGAATGTCGTGTGCAGTTTTGGTCTCTCTCCTAACAGAAGGAGGAAGTGAAACATGAAACGTTTGAGAATACATTTTCAATGATGTTGCCAGGGTTAGAAGATTTGAACGACAGGGAGAGGCATAATAGGCTAGGGCCATTTTCCTGGAGGTCATAGGCTGAGGTGTGAATTTATAGAGGTATAAAAAATTATGAGGCGCATGGATAAGGTAAATATACAAGGTGTTTTTCCTTGTCTGGTGATGTCCAGCACTAGAGGGCATAGGTTTAGGGTGAGAGGGGAAAATTCAAAAGGGACCAAAAGGGTAAGTCTTTCATGTAGCAGTTGACATGAGAAGTGGTGGAGGCTGATCAACTTGCAACATTGAAAAGGGATCTGAATAGGAAAGGTTCAGAGGGATCTCGGCGAAGTGCTGGAATATTGGAATATATTTGTTTAGGATATCTTGTTGGCATAGACGGGTTAGAACGAAGAAGTCTGTTTCTGTCCTACACATCATGACTGTGGGATCATAAGAGTGAACACTGCTCTGATTCAACTCTGGGCACCTTGATGTCCACTTGTTTATTATCTAGCTTCCTCAGTATCTCATGAATGTATTCTGCACCATTTTCATTCCTTATAATTCATATTGCACACACTGAAACATGAACTGTGTCTTTCCTTCCAAATAAACCAGTGATGAATGCCAACGCCCTGTTGCTTATGGAGAAGGTGATGTTTCACTGACTTGTACTGTTGCAGTATATATTGCGAAGGTTCTCCCACAACGTGATGGTAAGAAATGTGACAGATTATTCACTCAGCGATAGTGAAGAGTAGAAGATATTTGTACAAATCAACATGTTTTATTTTCACAAAACTATTATTGAGAAATTTTGATGTAAGGCCACAGATAGAGAATATTATGTCCGATGACCAAAACCATTGCCAAATAAGCAGTTTTTCAGGAATGCCTTAAAGAAAGAAAGCAGATCTGAGAGAGTTAGCGTGGGAATTCCTGACCATGTTGACTTGGACGCCTGAGAAACAGTCACACAGGTGAACTCATAAATAAACACATCGTTGGCAGTCTGAAATAAAATGAGTTACCGAGATATGAAAGGGTGTGTGGTGCAGGGATGAAGGGATGATTACAGCCAGGAATTAAATCATGTGTAAGAAAGTAAATTGTTTTTGCTTATAAATGGGAGCCTTTTGGTGGATCAACAAGTTCTGATACAAGTGAGCACTTGGGCAATAGAGTTTTGAAAATTCTTGAAATTATAAGATGTTGAGTGTGTGATGCTGGCCAGGAGTGGCTTTAGATAATGAAATATAGAGTTAACAAAAGGAATGAATGAGAATTTCAGCGAATGAGCTGAGAGTGTGGCGAGTTCAGGTGATATCACTGAAGTTGAAACAGTGGTCTTGGAGTGGAACTGGGCTGTCACCCTCACCTCACCTCTGGAAGTCAGCTGTTTCTTAGTTTGTGAATCAAGTCTGTCATAAGCTTCGGAACTGAGTGGCCCTGGCAGAACCCAAACTGGCTGTAACTGAGCAGGTTGTTGCTGAGCAGGTGCTGCTTGACAGCACTGCTGATGACACCTTCCATCGCTTTACTGCTGATCGAGCGTGGACTGACGCAGGGAAATTGTTTGGGTTGGCTCTGCCCTGTGTTTTTGTGTTGAATATCCCTGGGCATTGTTACACAATGTCGGTATGCAACAGTGCGGAGCAATACTTGTCTTGGTGGGCAGCAAATTCTGGAGCACAGCCATCAATATTATTGCCAGAATGTTGGCAGGGCCCATAGCCTTTACAATATTTGTCCATTTTTTGATCTGATTAGAAATGAGTTTTCAACGAATTTGACTCATATCTGTGATGCAAGGGACCACTGGGAAAGGCCCATTCACTTGACACTGCTGGCTGAAGATTGGTGCAACTGCTGTCGTCTTAATTTGTACATGGAACTATTTTAGCTCGAACGGTGGGGATATTTGTGATGCTTCCTCTATTGAGTTGTTTAATTTTCTATCACCATTCGTGACTAGCATTGGCAGATACGCAGAGCTCAAATTTGATCCATTGGTTGTGGGATCAATTAGTTCCATTTTGGTGTTGCTTGTGCTGTTTGGTATGCAGGTTTGGTAGCTTCACCAGGTTGGCACCTCATTATCAGGTATGCCTGGTACTGTTCCTAGCATGTCCTCCTGTATTCTCCATTGATGCAGGTTTGATCCTCTGGCTTGACGTTAATGGTTGAATAGGGGATATGCCAGGCCATGAGATTTCACGTTGGGCTGGAGTACAGTTCTGCTGTTGTTGTTAGCCCACAGTGAGGCGAACGTTGCAAGGTCAAGAGGGCTAATTTTGTGGACGTATTTTCCAGTGCATTTGCAGATGTAATGTGGTCCATCTATTTTCATTCCTTTGTTGTGACTTTGCAGTGATTTGGTGGGCAACTGTCAAGTTGGCAGGTTTCTTTCCCTGAAAGACATTGACAATGGCAGAAAAAAATCCCCAACAGTTCCATGGCAACCAGTAGAGTCTTCATTACCCTTTTTTTAACTTGACGTCAGATGCACACTATATCGAGGTGGAATTCGAACCCGAATAAGTCAAGTTTGTTCACTCATTTTTAGTATCACCACAACAGGTTTTGTTTATTTCTTTATTTCCAAAACAATGTCCATTATCCTGTCCCCTCCTTCCTACCTCCAACAATAAGAGTGATGGGTACATTGATTGAGATAATCCGATCAGCTGCCTCTGCTGCTTCCCTCCCTCCTACGAGCCCACTGAGCAAAACCGCCTCACATGGTTTTCCTCATTTTAGTCGCAAAATGATATCTTTTTCCAGTCTCTTGTGAAGCCTTATCACAACTCATCTTTACCCTTTACCCCAGTCTAGCTA
The DNA here is from genome assembly GCF_047496795.1 of Chiloscyllium punctatum. Classification (NCBI taxonomy): domain Eukaryota; kingdom Metazoa; phylum Chordata; class Chondrichthyes; order Orectolobiformes; family Hemiscylliidae; genus Chiloscyllium; species Chiloscyllium punctatum. Next base: position 4,336,453 of record NC_092762.1, read on the forward strand.
AATCATTGACATTCCAAATCTCTGTCTCCTCCTGCTCCTTGTCACACCCCCCGTCACCAATTCACAGATATTATTCCTTGTTCGTTCGGTCTGTTTGTCTTTTCTGGTTAGGTTCTTCTCACGCATTCTTAAAAGCCTTAAAAATCCTATATGTTTCAATGCGATCACCTCTGATTCTTCCAAAATCCAGCGAGTAGATTCCTAACTTTTTGAGCCTTTGCTTAAAACTTAATCCCTCCAAAGGAGGAATCATGCCACTGAATTTTCTCTCAAATGCCTCCAATGAAGTGATATATTTCCTGATATAAATGGGCCAAAATTTCTCACATTACTCCATATGTGCGGTCACCAGCACTTTGTAAAGTTGTCCTGAGGTTAATATTCCAAACTCTTAAACTGAAAATCCTTTGAAATAAGGAACAACATTCCACTCCCCTTCCTGAAGAACTGTTGTAACTGTGAGCTAGCTTTCTAATTTTTCCTGCACAATTACCCCCGTTCCCTTTGTGATGCTGCTTTCTACAGTTTCCACAATTTAAATAGTAGACGGTTAGATAGGATCGACAGAGTGAGCCTTTTACCAAGAATGGTGACGGCGAGCAGGAGGGGGCTTAGCTTTATTTTAATTATTGTAATTGTATTCGCAGCTACTACTTCTTCTGAAAATTCATTCCATACTTATAAAAAAAATTAATAAACCTAATGTCTTCTTTCAAACCTTTCTCATCTGTTCTCAAAATGAATTCACCAGAGTCTTTAATCCCCCTCCCCCCCCCCCCCCCCCGCCATTCACCTTATCTACACTCTTCATGCTTTTATAAACCTCTAATAAGGTCACTCCTCAACGTCCTACGCTGTTGTGAAAAATGTCTCAGCCTATCCAGCCTCTGCTTATCATTGCAATCTCTCCATTCCCTTAGACATCCTGGTAAATCTTTTTTAAACCTGCTCCACTTTAATTCTATCCTTCCGATAACAGCGCAACCAGAACTGGACAGAGAATTCCAGAAGAGGCCTCTTCAACATCATGTGCAACCTCAACATATTGTCACAACTCCTGTACTCAGAGTTCTGAGCAATGAAGTTAAGTGTGCTAACCACTAGCTGAACCCACTGTCGACATGTGATCCAAACTTCAAAGACCAGAACCTCTAGATCTCTTTGTTCTATAACATGACTCAGTGCCCTAATTTTAATTAGTGGAAGTCCCGCCCTCATTTGTTTTATCAAGATGTAATAGTTTGCATTTATTCCAATCCAAATATCTAAAAGATCCTTCGAGTGTAGGTGTATAATTAAGAGAGAAATCAGGAGGACAAAAAGGGGACATGAGATAGCTTTGGTGAATAGGATTAAGGATAATCCGAAGAGCTTCTATAAATACATTAAGAACAAAAGGCTAACTAGGGAGAAAATGGAGACCCTCAAAGATCAACAAGGGAGCCTATGTGTGGAGCTGCCGGCGATGGTGAAGATACTAAGCGAGTATATGGCATCAGCATTTACTGCGGAGAAGGAGGTAGGAGATATAGATTGTGGAGAAGTAGATGGTGACATCTTGATAAATGTCCCTGTTACAGAGGACGTGGTACTGGATGTCTTGAAATGCATAAAGGTGGATAAATCCCCTGGATGGTGTACACGAGAACTCTGTGAGAAGCTAGTGAAGTGATTTCTGGGTCCCTTGCACAGAGTTTTGCATCATTGCTTGTCATAGGTGAGATGCTGGAAGACTGGAGATTGGTGAATGTGGTGCTAATATTTTAGGAAGTTGGTTAGGACAGCCAGGTAACCGTAGATGGGCGAGCCTGACATCGGTGATGGGCAGGTTGTTGGAGGGAATCCTGTGGGACCGAATTTGCATGCATTTGGAAAGGCAAGGACTGATTAGGGATAGTCAGCATGAATTTGTGCGTGGGAAATCATGTCTCACAAACTTAATTGAGTTTTTTTGAAGAAGTAACAAAGAGAATTGTTGAGGGCAGAGCGGTTGACCTGATCGGCATGGACTTCAGTAAAGCGTTAGACAAGGTTCCCAATGGGAGACTGGTTAGATCTCATGTAATACAGGGAGGGCTATTCATTCGGAAACAGAACTGGCTCGATGGTAGTAGAAAGATGAATGGTGGTGGAGCGTTACTTTTCGGACAGGAGGCGTGTGATCAGTGGAGAGCCACAAGGATCAGTGCTGGGTCCACTACTTTTCTTCATTTAGGTAAATGATTTGGATGTGAGCATAAAAAGGTATAGTGAGTAAGTTTGCAGATTGCACCAACATGCGGGGTGCAATGGACAGTGAAGAGGGTAACTTCGGATTGCAACGAGATCTTGAATGGATGGACCTTGAGCTGAGGAGTGACAGATGGAGTTTAATTTAGATAAACGTGAGGTCCTGCATTTTTGGAAAAACAAATCTTAGCAGGACTTGTACACTTAACGTTAAGGCCTAGGAAGTGTTGCTGAACAAAAGGACCTTGGAGTGAAGGTTCATAGCTCCTTGAAAGTGGTGTCGCAAGTAGATAGGATAGTGAAGTAGGCATATAGTATGAGTTCCTTTATTTGTCAGGGTATTGAGTACAGGAGTTGGGAGGTCATGTTGCAGCCGGTCAGGATAATATTATGCGCAATTCTGCTCTCCACCGATCAGAAGGATGTTGTGTAACTTGAAAGGGTACAAAAAGATTCACAAAGATGTTGCTAGGTTTGGATGGTTTGAGCTGTAGGGAGAGGCTGTTTTTCCTGGAGCATCAGAGACTTAGAGGTGACCTTATAGAGGTTTATAAAATCATGAGGATTATGGATCGGATAGCCTAGAACTAGAGGGCATAGGTTCAGCGTGAGAGGGGAAAGACATAGAATGGACAAAACGGGTAACGTTTTCAAGAAGACGATGGTACGTGTCTGGAATGAGCTGCCAGATGAAGTTGTGGAGGCCAGAACAATTGCAACATTTATTAGGCATCTGGATGGATCTGCAAGTAGGAAGGGTTTGGAGGGATATGGGATACGTGCTGGCAAAAAGGACCAGATTAGGTTAGGTTATCTGGTCGGCATGGACGAGTTTGACCGAAGTGTCAGTTACCGTGCTGGACATCTCTGTGACTCACAGCTAGGGACCACCTCCGTGGGTTTCAGTCTCTTAAAAGGTAAATCTTAGTCTGTTATATTTTAGTAAATCTACAACATTGAATAGGTGAGGGTTTGTTACTTTAAATACCTGACTTATGATACTTTGATTACTTATTTAAATATAAAATGTTGGGTGTGATGTTTTGTAAAGCAGTAAGAGTCTGCCTTTTTTAGATCTGTCGATTAAGGCGAGAGACGACTATTGATCGAGTGATGAGATCTTCCTGTTGGATGTCGGAGATTAAGGAGTGTTTCAATGATCCTGATAATTGTCTGGAGGAAGTAAGGATGCAAATCCTATAGAGTTTCATGGATCAGATGGAGCGGTGGTTAATGGTAATGAAGGACAACTGCAGATGAAATCATGTGGATGCGTTACCTCCAGGAGAGGGAGGTAGGTAGAGCAGGAGTCTCCTGTGGCTATCCCCATCTCAAACAAGTGTACTGGTTTGGAAAATTTGGAAACAGACTCTCTGGCGAATGTTGTACTGTCAACCAAATTACCGGTACTGAGACTGGATCTACTGTAATGAGAGGTTTGTCAGGTTTCAAGCAATCAATGAGGATATTGGACTCTCTAGTTGGGCACAAATTGCCGTTTCTGCAGCTGGCAGTGAGACGTCAGAATGAGGTGGTACCTCCCTGGTGCCAGGGTCAAAGATGTCTCAGACAGGAAGCAGAATATTTAGAAAATGGAGAATGACCAGTGGGAGAGCATTGTGCATTAATGCCAATTACATAGGAAGAGAAAAGTGTAAGGTCCTGTTGAGAGAATATAGCAAATTAGCATGGAAGATGAACAATAGTTCCTTGTTGGTCATAATACCTAGATTACTCTAGGTGCCGCATGCTTGTGAGAGTAGGAAAAGCAGGATAGAGCCGATGAATGAGTGGCGAAGGAGCAAGTACAGGGGAGAAACATTCACATTTCTGGATTATTGTAATCTCCTCTGGAGTAGAGTTGACCTGCAAAAGAAGGATGGATTGTACCTAAATTAGAAGACGTCTAAAATCCAGACATCGAGATTTGCTAGTGCTACTCTTGAGGCATGAAACCAGTGAGGGAGTGGTGGTAAACACAAATAGATAGTGTCAAAAGAGGTAAGTCTGAGGCTGGTACAGTTCAGAAGTCAAACAGTCAAGGCAGGCAAGGGCAAGGCACAGAACGAGGTAGGACTTGTCAGTTACACTGCATTTCCTTTAGTGTAAGAGGCCTGACAGGGAAGGCAGATGGGCTCAGGGTATGGTTTTGAACATGTGACCAGGATGTCAATAGTATTACAGAAACGTGGCTCAGGGTTGGATAGGATTGGTAGCGTAATGTTCCAGAATTTAGATACAAAAGGAAGGGTAGGAAGGGACAAGAGAGGAGATGGAGTGGTGTTTTTGAGGAGGAATAGCATTACAGTTGTGCTTCGGGAGGATATTCCTGGGAGCACGTCCTGTGATATTATTTGGGTGGAACTGGCAAATAAGAAAGGGATGATCACCATAGTGGAGTTGTCTGCATGGGTTTCTTCTGGGTGGTCTGGTTTCCTCCCACAGTCCAAAAATGTGCAGTTTAGGTGGATTATCCAGGCGGAATTGCCCATAGCGTTCAGGGATGTGCAGGTCGTGTGGATTATCGAGGCTGAATTGCTCATAATGTTGAGGGATGCGCGGGTTGTGTGGATTGGCCATGGGAATTTCAGCGTTACAGGGGTAGAGTAGGAGGATCTGAGGGTCAGTGTGGATGTGATTAACCGAATGGCCTGTTTCCACACTGTCGGAATAGTTCGAGATAAAAATCTACCAGAGCTAAGAGTAAAAGTTCGAAATTGGACAAAGGCCAATTTTGATGGCATAATTCAAGACCTTTCAAAATTTGTTTGTGGGATGTTGTTCCCAGTAAAAGGATGGCTGGAAATGGGAACATAGGAATATGAGGAAGAGGAGCAGGAGTAGGCCATCTTGCCCCTCAGGTCTTCTCTGCCATTCAATATGATCAGGACTGAAATTTACACGGCCTCAGCTCCACTTTCATGGGCTCTTACCATAACCCTTAATTACTCTCCTGTTCACAAATCTACCTTTTGCCTTAAAGACATTCAAGTTGATAGCCTCAACTGCTTCAGTCAACAGGGAATTCCACAGCTTCGCAAACTTTTAGCTAAAGAGGTTCCTCCTGAACTCAGTCCTATAGCTGCTCCCCCTTATTTTGAGGTTGTGTCATCCAGTTTCACACGCCCCCAGTGGAAATATCCTTCCTGCTTCTCTCTTATCTACTCACTTAATAATTTTATTTTTTTGCTGTTGTGGTTCTGTTTGCTGAGCTGTAACTTTGTGTTGCAGACGTTTCGTCCCCTGTCTAAGTAACATCCTCAGTGATTGGGAGCGTCCTGTGAAGCGTTTCTGTGTTGTTTCCTCCGAAAGTTTTGGTGGTTTGTCTCTGCTGCTTCCGGTTGTCAGTTCCAGCTGTCTGCTGCAGTGGTTGGTATCTTGAGTCCAGTTCGATGCATTTGTTTATAGAATCTGGGGTGAGTGCCATGCCTCCAGGAATTCCCTAGCCGTTCTCTGTTTGACTTGTACTCTAATAGTAGTGTTGTCTTAGTCTAACTCATGTTGCTTGTCATCTGTGTGTGAGGCTACTAAGGATAGCTGGTCGTGTCCTTTCGTGGCTAATTGGTGTTCATGGATACGGATCATTATCTGTCTTCCTGTTTGCCCTATGTCGTGTTTTGTGCAGTCCTTGCATGGGATTTTGTACTCTACGTTGGTTTTGCTCATGCTGGGTATCGATTCCTTTTTCCTGATGAGTTGTTGTCTGAGAATGGCTGTTGGGTTGTGTGCTGTTATGAGTCCTAGTGGTCAAAGTCGTCTGGCTGTCAGTTCAGAAATGTTCTTGATGTATGGTAACGTGGCTAGTCCTTTGGGTTGTGGCATGAACTCATTTCGTTGTCTTTCCCTTAGGCATCTGTTGGTGAAATTGCGGGGTATCCGTTTTTGGTGAATCTATTGTAGACGTGCTCTTCTTCCACTTTTTGCAGTTCAGATGTGCTGCAGTGTGTTGTGGCCCTTTTGAACAATGTCTTGATGCAACTTATTTTGTGTGTGTTGGGGTGGTTGCTTTCGTAGTTCAGGACTTGGTCTGTGTGTGTGGCTTTCCTGTATATCTTAGTGGTAAATTCTCTGTTCGATGTTCTCTGGACCATCACGTGTAGGAATGGCAGTTGGTTGTCCTTTTCTTCCTCTCTAGTGAATCTGATTCCTGTGTGTCTGACGTTGATGACCCGGTGTGTGTTGTCTATTTCTGTGTTTTTAATTATGACAAAGGTGTCATCCACATATCTGACACAGAGTTTGGGTTGAATTTGCTGTAAGACTGTTTCTTCTAATCTTTGCACTACAACTTCTGCTATGAGTCCAGAGATGGCTGAGCCCATGGCTGTGCCATTGATTTGTTCATATATTTGGTTGATAAATGTGAAATGTGTTGTGAGGCACAGGTCCAGTAGTTTGAGTATGCAGTCTTGTTGATAGGTTCCCCGTCTTGTTGTCTGTTCTGTATGTCCAGCAGGTTGGCTATTGTTTCTTTGGCTGGGGTTTTGTCGATAGAGGTGAACACTACTATTATAGGACAAGCCAAACAGAGATCAGTCAGGGAGTTCCGAGAAGCATGGCACTCATCCACAGATTCTATCAACAGACACATCAACCTGAACCCAATATACTGACCATTGCAGCAGACAGCTGGAACTGACAACCTTAGGCTGCAGAGACAAACCACTATAACTGGCGGAGGAAACAACACAGAAGCGCTTCACAGGAGGCTCCCAAGTACTGAGGATGTCACCTAGACAGGGGGAGAAAGGTCTGCGACACAAATTTCCAACTCGGCGGACATAACGATAACAACGAGCACCCGAGCTGCAAATCTTCTCATAAACTTTATTTTTTTTCGATTGACGCCCCATTCTTCTGAACCCCAATTTGCATAGTCCCTGCCTACTCAAGCTCTCTTCATAAACCAACCCTCTCAACTCCTGACTCAAATTAATGGACGTCCTCTGCATACTCTTCAGTGTCAGTACAACCTTGGCGATGGAAGCAGACCAAAACCTCACAGTATTCCAGGTGTGGCCTCACCAGCACCATGCACAACTGCAGCATAACCATCCCTCTAGCAATGAAGGACAATATTCCCGAAATGCCTTAAAAACCTGCTGCACCTCTAAACCAACGTCCTGTGATCCATGCAAAAGGACACCCAGCACCCTTTGCACAGCCGCATGCTGCAATTTTTCATCATTTCATCATCCAGTTTGCTGTTAGTCCTCCCAGTATGAGTGACCTCATATTTCCCAACATTGTACCCCACCTGCTAGGTCCTTACCCACTCACATAACCTATTTGTATGCCTGTGCAGAATTACAGTGGCCTCTGCATGCATTGCACTACCTCATCTTAGTGTCAAATGTGAACTCTGACAGCGTACACTTGGTCGTCAACACCAAAACATCTGTGTACATTATAAGCAATTGAAGTGCCAACATTAATCCAAACAACCAATTACCCCCATTCTTAACTTTTTGTTACTTAATCAATCCTCTATCCATGCTAATACATTACCCATAACGCCGTCCATCTTTACCTTACACAGCAGCCTTTTGTGTTGCATCTTAGCGAATGCCTTCTGTAAATCCCAATACACTATACCAACATGATCCCCCTTGTCTAACGCACTCGTAATGTTCTCAAATATTTCCAGTAAATGTGTTAAACATTACATGCCTTTCATAATGCATGCTGTGTCTGCTTAGTGGGACCATTTCTAACCAGATATCTCGGTATTACTTCCTTGAGAGATGAAAGTATGTTCCCCATTATTGTATATATATTATCTACAATCAGTTTTGGATTGTCCTGATCCTTCTTTGCCAAGGATATTTCATGTCCTCTTTTTGTATTTCTGATTTCCATCCGACAGACCGTGTGATCCTCAGGGATTCCCTTGATCCAGCTGTCTATACCTGGCATGTGCGCCGTTTTCCTTCACGTGATGCTCAATAGACAGCTAGTGTTTCCAAATCCTGTCAGCATTGACCTGCACACAAACAGGAGCATGCTGGCGCTTAACATGCAATTTTTCTTACTTTTGAAATATTCTCACTTGCCAGACTTCACATTCCCTGCAAATAGACTCACCAATCAGCTTTTGAAAGTTCCTGGCTAATACGATCAAGATTGAGATGTTCCCATTTTATAAGTTGAACTTGTGGACCAGGCCTGTCCTTTTCCATAGCTGTTTTCAAACTAATGGAACTGTGGTCACTTTGGCAAAATGCTTTCCCACTAACACCTCAGTCTCTTTCCCTACCTTGTTTCCCAAGGGGAGGTCAGGTTTTGCCCCTTTCTGTATTCAGGCCTTTACATATTGATTGGGAGTTTTCTGGAACGCAAATGCCAAATTTCTTCCTTGCAAACGCTTAATACCGGCAGTCCCAGCCTAAGATGGAAAGTTTTAAAACCCTACCATATCAGCCCTATTATTATGATTGATATTTGAGATATCCCAACATATTTGTTCCTCCGTCTGTCACTAATTATTCGGGGTCAGTAGGACAAGCGAATTGAAGTGATGACTCGTTCTTATTTCTCAGTTCCACCAACGTAGCCTCGCTGGGTGATCCCACAAGAATATTCTGTCTTAGGACTGCTCTGGTGATTCATGCAATCAAAACACACCACCACATGTCCTTTCGTGCCTCCCCTTCAATACTTCCTGTGGTCTCTCTCTACCTTGAAACAATGAGCTGCCAGTCCTGCCCCTCACTCACCTGTGTTTCTTTAATAGCTATAATATTCCAGTCACATGTTCTAATCCATGCCCTGATTTCAGATTGCTTAGCTATCAGGCCCCTTGGATAAAAATAAATGCAGTTTTATCATCCGTTTTCCACCGTTCCCTGTTATGTTCGTGCCTGCCTTGCCTGTTGAAATTGCTCTCTTTAACTTGTATACCAGGTTCAGTCCTCTTTCTGACCTTCCAACTGTTTAAGCTCCAACACGCTGCCACATTAGATTATATCCTCTCAGCAGCTCTAGCAATTCGCCCCACCAGGATATGGGTCCCCCTCCTGCTCCTAGTTCACGGGCCTTCCGCACCCGGTCCACCTATGCTGACACTTTCAGGGATATTTGGATTGTCCACTCAGGTCCCTGTGTTCCTCAATACTTCGCAAGGAGCAACCATTCATTATGACTGCCATTATCTTAATAATCCTCCCACAGGGAATGACCTCATACTGATCAGAACTAAACTCTGCTCAGATTATCATCTGATCGTCATCAGAGTGTAGCTCGAGACCAAAATCCTCACTGTGAACAAGACCATAACCTTTCATGCCATCTGCAAACCGACTAATGATATCTTCTGCTTTCACATCGGAGTTATTATTCCACAGAATAACCAGCAATGGTTCCTGCACAGAACCTGATGGTACACTCACTGGTGAAAGCGTTTCAAACAAGAAGAAGACGATCCAACAATTTTGTATTCAAATTGCCAATTTGCCTTGGATCCCATAGGGTCATTCCTTTTGGACCAGCCTTCCATGTGGGACCTTGTTAAAGGCCTTAATTAACTCCATGTAACCCACACCATCTGCACTGCCAACTTTAGTACTTTTAGACACTATTTATAATAAACTAAACTGAATTTCTCAGACAGTATCTTCCTCTACCAAATCCGTGATGACTAATCCGAGTTGACCCTTGCGTTTGCAAATGTGGATTATTCCTCAGAGTGGTGTCCACTAATTTCCTTGCCACTGATGCTAGTCTATCTGCTCTGTAATTACCTGGCCTATCTTCTTGAAGAAAGGAATCATATTAGCTACCCTCCAGTCATTCGGCACTTCACCTGTGGCCAGCAAAGTATTAAATATATCCACCTGGGCCCAAGCAATCTCCTCCCTTACCTCTCATAGCAGCCTAGGATACATTTCATTGGGAACTGGAGATGTCCCCACCTTTATGCCTGTGAAAATATTTAATACCTTCCCTTATTGATCTTATCATGTTATAGAACCTCACCATCCCGACTGACATCACTGGCTACACTTTTTTTCTCCCTGTGAATACAGATGGGAAGTAGTCATTGAAGTTTGCACCTACTTCCTCTGGCTGTATGCACAGATTGTTCCATTTTTTTCCTAATAGGCCTCACTCTTTCCTCAGTTACACTCTTACTCGAACTATACTGATAAAGTATATTGAGGTTTTTCCTTCATAGTATCTGGAAAAGATATTTCATGGCCATTGTGTGTCCCTCATTTGTAAGGACCCCCTTGCACTCTCTATGCTTGTTTTTTTGTCACTGTATTTTCTGTAGCAAATTCACAATATCACTTGATCAGTATTCGCTGGTCTTGCTGCCTTTACTATTCCCTCGTCAGGAACAAACTGACCCTGAATTCTCACGGTATCACTATCACACTTTCCCACTATCCAAACATAGACCCAACTGCAGATAGTCTTCCCAGTATATGCCTGCCAGATCCTCTCTAATGATGTTGATATTGATAGGAGACTCAGTTGTGAGGGAGATAGACAAGAGCTTGTGTATATGCAGAAGAGACCCCAGGATGATGTGCTGTCTTCCTGGTGCCAGAGTCAAGGATGTCTCTGAGTCGTTACTGAACATTCGGAAGGGGGAGTGCGAACAGCCAGAGGTCATTGTGCAAATAGGCCAACATGACAGAGGTGGACAAAGGGATGGGATCCTGTGAAATGAGTATTGGGCATTAGCTAAGAAGTTAAAAAGCAGGACCTCAAGGGTAGTGATGTCCAGATTACTCTCAGTGCCACGTGCCAGTGAGGATAAACAGAAAAATAGGTCGAATGGATTTGTGACTGAGGAGTTGGTGGAGGGTGCAGGGTTTTCAGTTCTTGGATCATTGGGATCTCTTCTGGGGTAGAGGTGACCTATACAAAGATGGGTTAGACTTGACCCAGAGGGGCACCAGTATCCCGGGGGGAGGGGGGGAAGAGATTTGTTAGCGTTTCCCGCGAAGGTTTAAACGAGTTGAGCAGGAAGTTGCGACTCTGAATAAGAAAGGACCATCCAAAAGTCAGAGGAAAATACATTAGCCATCAAGAACAAGTTTCCTATTGAGGACATCCAGACACACAGTCAAGGGAGGGAAAAGACTTACGGTTAAGCATCATTTATTTCAACGCACAAGGTCTGAATGGTAAGGCAGACGGGTTCAGAGCATGGAGTAGCTCTGGGGAAAGGGATATTATAGCCATAACAGGGACATGTCTAAGAGAAGTACAGGACTGGCAGATCAGTGTTCCAGGATACAGAAGCTACAGGCAAGACAGAAGGACAAGTAAATGAGCAGGGGGAGTTGACCTTTGATAAGGGAGGACATAAAAACAGTGCTTAGAGATGATACTCTTAAAGTGGCATCAAATGAGGCCACAAGTTTAGAACTTATAATCAAAGCAGGGGCGGGCATTCAGTTGAGACTGCATTATAGACCCTCAAAATAGCCAACAGGTACTAGAGGATCGGATGTGTAGAGATAACAGTCGGAATAATAGAGTAGCATTGGTTGGAGATTTTAATTTTCGCAGTATTGACTGGATCACTCAGAGACTAAAAGGCCCGTACTGAGTGCAAATTGTCAAATGTGTCCAAGAACTTTTCCTACGCAAAGATGCAACTCTGATAAGGTCGAACTCTACTCAGGCAGATGCAACACTGGACCTCCCTCAGAAAACGAGATCGGGCAAGTGGCTGAAGTGTCAGTCAGATAGCACTTTGGGTCTAGTGACAACAACTGCCTTAGATTTAACATTGTTATGGAAAAAGATCGGACAGGTCCACAGATTAAGGTGTGAAACTAGAGCAGGGCCAAGTTTGGGGCCATTAGGCAGGATATAGCAGAGGTCGATTGGTTGAATTAAAAATTACACAACACCAGGTTATAGTCCAACATGTTTATTTCGAAACATTCGTTTTAAAAGCGCAAGAGATCATTCTAAAAGGTGAAAGGCTGAAACTAAATTTGTTTGATATTATATTCCATGAAACTGAATCTTGTCGCTATAAATTCTGTGCCTTATGATTGTGCTGTATAACCACATGATGAAGCAGTGCTCCGAAAGCTATTGCTTCCAAATAAACTTGTTTTACTGTAAGCTGGCGTTGTGTGATTTTTAACATTGTCCATCAAGTTCCAACACCGGCTCCTCAACATCATGATCCCATCAACTGCCTGAGTCTATTTGAAGGAAATGGAATGACTGGCAAATGGGTGGCTTTTAATAGTGTGATATTCAGAATCCAGGGGCAGCATGCCCCTGTTCGGGTGAGACGAAACGGTGGCAGGTTCAGGTATTCAGAGCTGATGAGTGATATTGAGGTTCTGTTCTTGAAAATGGAGATGGTATACATTTGATTTAAGCTATCTCACCTACCTCACCAGACTGATTGACACAATCAATGTGTGGAGACCCTACAATCCTCTCAGTTTCCTGCAGCACTCCCGATCTGTAGAACTCACTCCAATGTCTGTGACTCTCCCAATCCGGTTCCTATAAGCCTCTCTATCTAAGTGACGTCCTACCGTTGCCAGCACACACCCTGTCAATGCAAGCTCCTCCAGACTCTCCATCCATCTACCCATCTCTATAACTTTCTCCAGCTCTTACACCCCTATCTGTGAAAACGTCACCGTCCCCTACAACTCTTCGCACTTTGACCAAACTGAAGGAGGCTACTAATGCTCCCTTATTTGTGAAACTGTCTCCAACGAAAATTGCTCTTCTTATCGCCTCTAAAATCTTTCTGATTCCACATCCTCCATGTCTAAGTAACCTGCAGAACCTAAGCATTCCTGTATCTATAAACATCTACAGTCACGACTACCCTTCATATGTCTGTTTGTTCTTCCCGTCTGTACAGCCACCTTTGCCTCTGTCATCTGCTCCATTCACTGTCTGTGTAAATCACCCCAACATAAAAACATCCTTATCTCTGTAAAGTGCTCCATCTCCCCAACCTCCCCATCTCCATGACATACCTGTCTGCCCTCCAGCTCTCCACATTTCTGCAATATCCTGTGGCTCTATGACCTTCCCTTCCTTTGAAACCAACTCCACAACCCTTCCAATCTGAGTCATCTGCTCCAGATCAGATCATTGCTGTCTCTGTGAACTCAGATACTCCTCGCAACACTTCCTATTTCTGTCTCTTCATTCAGACCCCATCCTCTGCAGCTTTCCAAAACCTCTTCCTGCCATTGTACCCTCCCTATTTAGAACATGGAACAGTACAGCACCGTACAGGACCTTCAGTCCTCGATGTTGTGCTGACCTTTTTTCCTACTCTAATCTATGAAGGTTTTCTGACGAATTCTCCAGTCTTAAACCCTCCTTATTTGGTAAATTCCTCGAGTCTCTGCAACACTCAAACTGTGAACCTACTTCAAGTCCCTACATTCCTCCTTAATTCTGTAAAGTCCTTTATGAGCATCAACACTCAAAATTACCGAAGCCTCTTCTGGTCACTGCAATGTTCCTAACATCTGCCAAAATTTCCCAGTCTGGATATCTCTCTCTTTCTCCGTCACATCCACTTTTTTCAGTGCCTTTCAGGTGAACGCTGCAGAAGATGGAAGATTCGTAGATTCCGGTCCGCGTTACAGAGGTAGAAAGGGGTGCCTAACCTGGAGGATGTTACGAATATAGGAAAGGGCGTCTATGCTGTAGGAGGTTAGAGGTAGCGGGATTCATAGAAACTGTAGAATGGGTCTGAGAATCGGTTGTGGAACCTGAAGGATGTTACAATTTGAACCAGAGATCATTTTTGACTGGTGCATTGGACTGATTGTGATGTCCTAATTCTGGAGGTCTTTATCAGAATTGCTGAGCACAGCTTCAGATTCCCAGGCTGGGAGATGTGAACTCAGATGTGAATCTATTTGCCCACTCTATCTTTGTGCCTGCTACTGACCTGGGAGAAAGTGAGGACTGCAGATGCTGGAGATCAGAGCTGAAAAAATGTGTTGCTGTTCATGCGCAGCAGGTCAGGCAGCATCCAAAGAGCAGGGGAATCGACGTTCCGTGCATAAGCCCTTGATTCTTGAAGAAGGGCTTATGCCCGAAACGTCGGTTCTCCTGCTCCTTGGATGCTGCCTGACCTGTTGTGCTTTGCCAGCAACACATTTTTCAGGTCTGATACTGACCTGGAGTTGCTCTGATGGAAAGCAGTCTCAGTGCATCTGGTAACCTCGAAATCTGCATGACACTTCTGTCCAAACCTCATCAAAGCCTTCATTTGGAATGTTCTTCATTTTAATATTTTTCACGTGACAGTACGTGAGATGCAGGAACTGAGGAGTTCCATTTTGAGAGAATGATCCGGACACATGCAATGGAGTTTCGTGGATTCTGTTGTTGTTTGCCGATTATCATTCAGAGGATTGTACAGCCATGGAATCTGAGTGCAGATGTTCTTTGCTTGGGAGAGTGTGAATTTACCAGTTCATGTCGGCTTGGACACAGTGTTTCTGGCGAATGTATAACGGTGCACAAACTTCACCGACTGGTTAAGGGGTGAGTGCACTGGGCCCTGAGCACCAGGTGCTGGGAAACCTCATGCTGTTTTGTATGTGGGGCTTGCCACCAGACTTGGTGAGAGCAGCTCCCTGAGTAAATAACAGGTATGGAGCTTGGGATCCTACTGCTGTGTTAGACCTTGTGCATTATCTTTATCTCCCTCTCATGAGTAAGTTTGTCATGTTCTCCAGTGCCCACTCTCTCTAAACCCTTCCAGCTGTTGAACATCTCCCTTCTCTCTCACTCACTCCACCCCTTCCAACCTGCCCTTCGTCTCGTATCACCTGCTGTCCCAAATGAACATGCTCTTTGTTATCGCATTGCATTCCTTTGAGCTGTTTTAGCGTACAAATCGAGAGTAGGTTTTGGACAGTGAAAGAAATGAGAACGCCTGCATTCTCGATTTTGGTCAAACAGAGTTTGCTTGTTTGTCACTCTCCCACAAGGGAAAGGAAGCATTCTTTCAGCATCCACCCTGCTCCTTCCCCTGAAGATCTGAACATTTTTATGAGGACAACTGTCCTCCTGATGACCCTCAGGAGCACAGCACCGAAGTGACATGTTTATGTTCCTCTATTTTCTACGACTGCTTCCGTTTTCTCTACCCCTCCCTCATTCTGAAACCTCCCACAGTCTGGACAGTGCTCCGAACCACTAATTACTAAGAATGCTCCACCCTCCATAACTCTGTAAACGCCACACACTCCTATAATCCTCCTTGTCTGTATGACCTCTCAAGTTTGTACACTCCTCCAAATTATTACATCCCCTACAGTCCTCACCATCTCTGTATCCTCCATTCACTACATTTCGCCACGCCTCTGCAAGTCACTCCGGCCCCTTCAAATCTTCAAATCCACAAAACATCCCTCGATGTGGAACTTCCACCAAGGACCACTGCCCTGCATATCTCTGTAATCCTCTGCGGTTCTCTATATGTCTGTTCCCAGCATCAGTCCTGACAACCCTCCATCCATGTATAACATCATCAAATCCTGTAATCCTCCTGATCTGTGGAACCTCCACCAGACCTTACATCGCACTCTTGTTCTCTGACTGCCTGCAGTAATTTCAGTCTTCCACAATTCAATAACATCTCCAGTCTTCATGCCCTGACGATCATTGTGAGCTACTCCAAACCTCTCAAACTTTTCTGCCTGTGTAAACCATCAAGTTGATACAGCTCTTTTCATTTCTGTAATGCCCTTCAGACCTTACAATCCTCCCAATTTCTGTGCGTTCTGCCTATCACTGGTGCTCTCTTTATGTGTGGAAATGCCTCCAGTCACTACAACCTCTGTGTGGACTCCACCAGACCCAAAAGCCATGCTATTTGTGCAACCACCTTCAGGTCGATATCCTGAAAATTTCTGAAACTAATTCCACCATTGCAACTCCCACTATTTCTTAACATTGTTTAGTCTCTGCAGCCATCCTTCTCCAATGATCTCCTTCAATGCATACAACACTCCCGGTATGTGTAATCTCTTCAAAGCCTTTATTTTCTATATACCTATGTATTGTTGTCCTATCCTCCTTTCTATTTGCAAACAGCTCCACTCATTGTTGCCCCTCCTCTGCTCATAAGTGACTCGAGTCTCACAACCCTCTCTATGACTGTAACCTCCTCCAGTCTCAACATGCCGCTTGATCCCTGTCATATCTTCATGCATGTGCAACACTCACTCTTTCAGAAATATCTTCCAGCGCTTAAACTCAGCTCTGCCTCTCACTTTCTCTAGTCAATAACTTCCTCCCTATCTCACTTACGTTCTCCATTCTATGCCACCACCCTATCCCTGTAAAGGTTTCCGGTCCATACCGCCCAACCTATCCCTGTAACATTCTCCATTGCATACCATCCTCCCTATCTGTTTAATATTCTCTAGTCCATACCACACTCCCTATTACTGTAATATTCTTCAGACGATACTATCCTCATTATGACTGTAATATTCTCCAGATGCTACACTGTTGTTAAATTTACCATATCCTCAAATCCTCCAAATGTTTCTCCACCCTGCTTAATGTAATCCCTGTAATGAGCCACAACCCTACATACATCCCTATCTGAAATCCAATCAAAGCGGCGCTACCTCTGTAATTTCCTCCAAACAATAATTCATTTCTCCTGTGAACGTTCTCCAGCATCTGTAGCTATCCTTAACCATGTCAAGCTCTCATACGTCTCTATAACTCCATGACCCACTCTCAGTGAAACACGCCCTGGATTTGCAGCAAGGCAGATAGAATGACAGCATTTCCTGTGGTGAACAGATATGACCAATCTGTAATTATGGAGATGCGGCTGCAGAATGACCATGGCTGGGATGTGATTATTGAAGGATTTCAGCAGTATCAGGAAAAAGCCAAACAAGGTCCAGTTGTTTTGGTAGGTAAGGATACCGTTAGTGCACTAGTGAGACAGCCAATTTAAATCTGGGAATGAAAATTTAGAGTCGCTTTGAGTGGAGGTAAGAGATAGCAAGGGAGACCAGGAAAATTAAACCACAATCCATGGAAACCATGGTGGTTAATAAGTTTGATACAAACGTTTCTTGATGATAGTAGCAAAAGGAATGTGGAGCCGTGAATTTCTGTTTGGAGGTCTGTAGCCAATGGTGTTTCACAAGGATCGGTGCTACGATTTCGTTTTGTAATTTATATCTGTGATTAAGACAAAAAGGTCAGCAGTTTGATTAGTAATTTCGCAGACGACATTTGGAAAGGCATATCATGATTAGGGGTAGTTGGGGGAATTGTGGATAGTGAGGAAGAGTGTTAGAATTTGCAGCAGTGTGAGGATCAGCTGGAACGCTGACCAGAGAAATGGCAAATCGCATTTAATCAGGACAAGAGAGAAGCGATGCATTTTGATATACAGAAGGACATTGGACACAAATCCATACCATTCTGAAAATAACAACAGAGCAGGATGTAGTGATATAGGAGGATTATGGTACGCTTACCTTCATTGGTCGCAACATTGAGTACTGATGTTTGCATGTCATGTTGTGACTGAATGAAACTTCATTCGGCCATGTTTGGAATGTTGTGTGTCGTTCTCATTGCCACACTACAGGAAACATGTGGATGCTTTGTGGTGGGTGTAACAGCGTGAGCAGAATGTTGCCGAAATGATAATGTTTTTACTAGAAGGAGCTTGGACAAAGTTGGATTGTTTTGCGTGTGTGTCAGAGGCTGAGGGATGACCTGTTACAGGTATATAGAATTAGGAGATGCGTGAATAGTGTGGATAGTTGGAATGCTTCTTCCAATGTGGAAATATCAAATACGAGGGCCCCTTCGGTTTCAGGTGAGAGTGAGAAATTTTAAATGAGATGAACGAGGCCAGTTTTCTGTACATAGAAGGTGGATACAGCTCAGGAGGTGGTAGAAGTGGCAATGTTAGCAAAGTTGTGAAGTGGCTTTTTAGTCAGACACATGAACAGGTAGAGAATAGCAGGATACGGACCATGTGCAGGCAGATGGGATTAGTTTAGAATAGCAAGATGGTGACCATGGTGGGCCGGAAGGCCTATTGTTGTGCTGTATTGTTCTATTTTCCAAATTCATGGCATCCATCCTGGCAAAGCCACTCAGAATCCTGGAAAATTCATTCAATTTCACTCCCATTCTTCAAAACCCAAATGGGTTCAAGGTTAATGTACTCCACCTCTTCTCATTGGAAAATCCCGCCATCTCCAGAATCAGCTGCGTGAACCTTCTCTTGCCTGCTTCCAATACAAGACTCTCTTTCCTTCGGGCACAAATACTGTTCATTATAAGCTAGGTGTGGTCTAACTTGCACCTTGCCTTGTTTTAGCAAGACCTCCCTATGTTTAGTCTCCATTCCCCAGTAATAAATACCAACATTTGATCTGCCTTCTCTGACCCTGTAAGCTACCGTTTCAAAAGGATTCACAAGGATTTCCAAAACCCTTTGTGCAGACAATCTTGAAACCAAGCAGTGTTAGTCTGACGGTAAATCGGGAACGTGCTGGAGACCATTGTAAAGGATACAGCAATAAACAATATCTGGATTTTTAGAAACAATGGGCAAAACGTGATTTTACAAAAGGGGATTTTTTTTTAAATCTGTTGGATTCTATATTTCGGTGTGACAATAAATGACAGAAGAGATCAGGGTGAGGGAGGCTAATAGCGGTACGGGCATACATGAAAATTCAGAACTATTTTGACAAGATTCAAGAAGGGTTAAAAATTTTCTCGGGAGAGATTAGGGCCCCTGAATGGCCAATGAGGCTGTCTATGTGGAATCACTTTTGATGGATAAGATGCTGGACAAATATTTTGCGTTAGGATTTACTGTGGAGCTCGGAAACTTGGGAATGTAAATGATGATGTCTTGAACAGTTTTCACATTGAAGAGCAAGAAGTACTGGATGGCTTAAAATGCAAAATTCTTTCCTAAAACCTTGGGACATGATTAGGTGTATCCCAGCGCCTTGTGTGAAGCTAGGGGGGAGATTTCAGGGCCCGTCGGAGCGATGTTTGTATCATCGACAGCCACTACAGACCAGTGAGACTGATGGCTGCGGTGGGGAAGTCATTAGAGGAGATTCTGACAGAAAGGACAATGGAGTTAGATAAGTGACAGATCAAAGCAGAGCAGTACATGATGTCCGCATTAACTTTAGCAAGGCGTTTGACAAGGTTCTGCATGGCAGACTGGTTAATAAATTTAGATCACACATAACTAGCAAGCGCTCACCAACTGGATTAAAAAGAGGATTGACAGCGGGAGACAGAATGTGTTCATAGAGGGTTGCTACTCAAACTTCAGGCCTGTGACCAACGGTGTGCCATGGGGTCCGGTGCTGGTCCACTGTTGTGCATCATTTATATAAACGGTTTGGATGAGAATGCAGGAATCATGGTTAGCAAGTTGATGAGTGACACTGAAATTAGTGGAACAGTGGACAGTGAAGAAGGTTATCTAAGAGTACAATGGGATCAGCAGTACTGCTGGGCCAGTGAATTTCGGAATAGCAGGTGGAGGGAAAACACGGTGTTGCATTCTGGTAAAACAGACCAGGCTGGACTTGTACAGTTAATGTTGGAGCCCTGGGTAGTGTTGTCAATCAGTGACCCAGGGATGCAGGTACAGAGTACTTTGAAAGTAGCGTCACAGGTAGACAGGCAGGTGAAGCAGGCGTTTGGAATGGTTAGCTTCATTGGTCACAGCATTGACAGTAGGAGTTGGAATGTCAGGTTATATCTTTACAGGACATTAGTGAGGTCACCAAACAAGCAATGTTGATTATCTGGATAACCTCAACTAGTTCACCGATGTCTTTTAGGGTGTGACATCTGACATTCTTACGTGGTCTGTGTCACATGTGACACACAACAATATGGCTGATTCTGAGCTGCCTCTGAGTAATTAGCTGTGGGGTTATGTATGCTGGTCGAACCGCTAACAGCTTCAGGCCATGAATAATTCAATCAAAATACGGATGCCCATCCCTATCTCTGCAAACAGCTCCAGATGCAGCAATTCGTACTGGCTTTGTAACACCGTTCGACCCTGCCACTCTCTATAACATTCCCACAACGTCCAGTACCTTCAACTCTACCTGTTTTTTTATCTGATTAAACGCTGACAACGTTTCCTCTTCCGACTACACTCCTCCCTCTAGGAGAGTCCTCAGCGATCTCTTTAACAAATGCGTCCACGTTTCTAAACGTTGGTTTCTTCAGACTTGATAGGTTTTCTTTCATCTCTTAATCAAATCTGGCAACTCCTGGGAATTACTGGGCCAAGACTGTTCGAAGTGGGGGAGGAGCATTGCCAAGGTGTCGAGTATCAGGCGACTTGCTGTGGGGAGAAAGGCAAATCCAGGAGTAAACAGCACAAGGAGCACACTGCCACACCAACACCCCACCCACCCCTTCCTACGGCCACCTTTTACCCCAAGTGGAACAGAGTCAGTGGAAGGCCACATCGGTCTGTACAGCCACCTACGGACTTCCCCTGAGAGTGGGAAAGAGTCAGCCTCGTCTGTGATCTACCGCCAATGAGATGGTGAGATAGGAAAATTTAATTCCGTCAATTATTCCAGTGCCTTTGTTACAAATTTAAATAATACCCTGTTAATGCAGTCTAATAATGCAATGCTGTCAAGGGGCATTAACACTGCCCTTTTGTGATCTGACCCTTATTACCCAGCATTTGGTTTCCGATTGCTTGATAATCTGAGGCCATATATTTTAATAGTAATCCCATTGTTATCCCTAACTGTGGGAGATCTCCATCCTTCTTTCCATTTTGTCTGGCTTTCCAAAATGTTGTGTGACCTCTAATGTTAATGACTCACCTTTTTGTTCACACTGTGACCACGTCTCCTTGATGGCGGTTAGATAGAAATCACAAACTAGGAAACAGTAATTCACTTTTTTTTTAACCACAAATTCATGTCACAAACCTATTTGCTGATATGCAATTTCAGTTAAACTCAGTCCTTCCTGTTCTTTTCTGTTTGTCTTTCGCTACAGCTTCATGGTGTTCCAATATTTCAGCATTTTTCTTTGGACGTGGGAATTTCCTTTCACCTAAGCCCTGTCCATCCTCATCTGTGTCAGTTTACAGCAATCTGCATAATCCTGGTCATATGATTGACAAGGACATCGGCCCCAGCACCGTTGCAGTGGAGCCCAGCGCAATATAATGGCTAATGCCACCCTCAGTACTGGTAGCAGTCCCCACTGCATCAGAACTACGTCTTCCGGCACAATTGTTTGGTCTTGATACCTTCCTGCACTCTGGTGATATCACTCAGTATCTCGACATGTCGTATCCCTCACTGTGTTGGTCTATGTGCTGCCTCTGTCAGCGTTTCTCCCCCTTACAACTGGACTGAGACCCTGAGTCAACAAAATTGTCCACTCCAGAGAGACGCAGCAGCACAGGACAAGGATGGAGACTGGGACTTTCAAGAATGCTGTTGGACTCTGTGCCACTCTGCACCAGTTATCCACACTGCATCAGTCTAATTGCCAGTTCTGTCCATTTCTCTGCCTCATACAGGTAATCAGGATATTCCCAACTCCTGTCTCATCCATCACATCATTGAAGACGGTTGGTCAGCCAAAGAGACATAGAGAGCGAGATCGGGAACCTTCAGTAAATCCTGCAGCCAATAAGATCACTCACAATAAATAGCACAGGGTGGAGTTAGTAGACTTCTGTGTTCAAACCTGGAAGCCAGGACATAGATACACTGCTGGACAAGGAACAGCAACATTCTAGGCTTCATTCCTACCATCTTGAGAGGATCCTGCACTCATCTCTGCTGTACTGGTCCTCAATGAGACAGCACAGGGGATCGCAGTATTCAATCCTAGCCCATGCTGTGTTAGTTACCTCTGTAATATCCTCCAGTACCGATAATCCTTCCTCTTTTTGGAATTTCCTCTAGTCCACACCATTCTCCCTCTCTCTGTCAGTTTCTCCAATCCCTAACACCCTAATCCTTAAACCTCTCCAGTAGAAACTAAATTCCTCCATCCCTGTAAACCACGACAGTCTTGTCTATTCCGGTAAGCTTCTCCTATCGACACCACCCTCTATGTCAACGTATATCTCTTTAACCTCTCCATCAGTCCCTACCTAGGTAATCTTCTCCAGCTCCTTCGTTAGCTGTAAAAAATGTATAATCTCCTTATCCTTCTCCAGTTCTTCGATCTTTATCTTTTTAAATTTCACGCTCGTTCCCGCTCCCACACCCCTCCCGACCATAGGAACCTCTTTCAGTTTGTTCAACCCTCCCCTTCCGTGTAATTGTCGCCAAACCAGCAACCTGGCATTTTCCATTGCCTTCCTCTCACTGTAGACTTCATAACCTAGAAGGCCTTCTCATATCTCTAAACGTTTTTAGTCACTTCTATTTTCCATATCTCTGTTAATATGCACAATACTCTCCGACTGATACACCCCACTGTCTGTGCCTCTCAGTCTGCCTACCTCTCCATTTATCCATCCCTATCCCTATCGCCAAAATCTAATCCAACTGCCCCTATTTCTGTAAATTCCTCCAATCCCAAACCAATTTGTCTCGCTGACATTCTTGATCAGATGTAACTGTGTTTAACTCTAACATACTCGGGCCCCTGTAAGCCTCCCTATCTCTGAAACCTCTACCCATCCGTTCAACACCGTACTATTGAGGAATGACTCCCTGAATTCGCAATACGGCAGATGGAATGACAGTGAACAGATATGGTGGAATCGTCATTCCAGAGATGCAGCTGCAGTATGACCATCGCTGAGAAGTGAACATTGACGGGTTGTTGGGATAGAGACATAGAGTCATAGAGATGTACAGCATGGCAACAGACCCTTCGTCCAACCCGTCCATTCTGACCAGATATTCGAACCCAATCTAATCCTAAGAGGCAGACGAGGCAGACAAGTTGTGAAGAAAGGATGAAGTAAATGCATCAATGAGACATTCATGTGGATCTGAAAATGATAATTTGGAGTCTATTTTGGTGGAGCTGAGGATAAGCAAGCAGCAGCAACCGTTAGCAGGAATTCTTTTATTGGCACCAGGCAGTGATTGTAATGTCAAAATGGTACAGTCAGGACACTGAATGTACTTGTAGCAAGGGCAGTACAGTAACTGTGTGTGACAGCGATCTCCATCAAGACTGGATAACTAATGAGTATCAGGGCTGTAATGGACGGAATCCTGCGTTGTATTCGAGATAGTTTTGTAGAACATCACATCAAGGAGCAATCAAAAAATTGTCTATTGTAGATTAAATGCTCTGTAAATATAAATATCTCATAATCCCATTATAAATGAGTTTTGAGAACAGAGACCCACAATGTTATGCGGGACATAAACCATGAGCTAAAGGAGCGGAATTACGCTGTTTGGCCCATTGACGATGCTCTGTTCTTCGATCAGATCATGGCTGATTTGATATTCTTCAACTCTACTTTTCTGCCTTTTCCAAAAACCCTTGTTTCCCTGATTAAATAAAATCTGACCATCTCTGCGGTAAATATTCCTAATGAGCTAGCCTCGACAGCCCCCTGCAATCAGGAGTTCTCACAGATTCACTACCCTCTGAGTGAAGACATTCCTGCTTATCTACATCTTAAATGGGTGAGCCCTTGCTGGGATTTTACTCCCTCTGGTTACAGATTATCACACAATTGAAATTAAAGTAAGTGACAAAGAAAATTATTGCAGATGATATGAAAATTGGTGGAGTTGGCGTTAATGAGCAAGGATATCCAAGGTTGCAGGAGGTTACAGATCAGTTGGAAAGATGTGCAGAGAAATGGCAATTTGAGTTTAATCTGGACAAGTGTGAGATGATGTCAAAGTCAAGAATAAGTTTATAATACTGAGAGACATTGATATAGAGAAGGATCTTGGTGCGATTTAGGAACTCCCTAAAAATGGCAACAGAAGTGTTTCATATGGGAAAGAAAGCAAATGGAACACTGGCCTTCATTGGTCACAACATTGAGTAGAGTGGTTTGCATTTGATATTGTAATTATAAATAACATTTGTTTGGCCAAATTTGGAGTGCAGTGTGCAATTCTCATGTCTACACAATAGGAAAGATGTGGAGGCTTTGAACAGGGTGCAAAAGGGATTGATCAGCATGTTGTCTATGATTTTTTAAGGGTGTGTTGTGTGAGGCAAGTTTTGTTTGCATAGAGAGTGGAGGTTACCGAGGGACGTCATAGGAGCAGAAATGGGAGTAAAGTTTTGAAGTGGAATTTAGAAAGAAACCTGAACAGGTCGAGAATAGAGGGATACGGACCAAATTACTGACTTGCACCAAGATCACTCTGTATATCAATGTCCCTCAGTATCTTAACTTTCTTTTTGACTTTGACATCATCTCACACTTGTCCAGATTAAAGTGCTGGCAGATGGTATGAGTTAGAATGGCATCTTGCACAGCACAGACATGGTGGGCAGAAGGGTCTAACTTCCCAGCATCTCCCCGATCAGAGGCCTTCAGAATCTTGCATGTTTCATTCCATTTCTCTCTCATTTTCTAAACTTCAATCCGTTCAACGGCAATCTAGTCCACCTCTTCCCATTAGAAATTCCCTCCATTCCCAGGATCAGCTGAGTGAACCTTCTCTGCTCTGCCTCCAATACGTGCATATCTTTCCTTCGGGCACTCACACCGTTCATAATATTCTAGGTGTGGATTGAATTGTACCTTGCATAGTTTTAGCTCGACCTCCCTATGTTTAGACTCCATGCCCTTTTTTATAAATGCTAGCATTTAATTACCTGCTGTTATTACCTGCTGATCCTGTGAGCTACCTTTTTGAGATTGATGATCAAGAACTCCCATAACTCTTTCTGCTCTCATTCTGAAACTAAATACTGTTAGCTGGACAGTAAGTCTGGAGCATACTGAAATTGTTAGAAAGGATATCTCAATATACAATAACTGGCCACTTAGATGCATATTTTATAAAATGTAAATTGTTTTTGAGCCTGTTGGATTGAATTTGTTGTGTGAATATAATTGGCAGGAATGTAATGTTGTAGCGGGTATGTAGTGGTACGGGTGATATGGTATATTTGAATTATCAGAAGCCTTTATGCAAGTTTCAATAAGAGCTAAACAGTAACTTGGTCGAGAATAGGGCCTCTTAAATATAAATAAGGTCGGCTATCTGTGGAACCAGAGCAAATGGGTGTGACATTACACAAAATGGTCCTGTCAATATTTACTGTGAAGAAAGACATGGAATCTCGGGAAAATAAATAGTGATGTCTCTGAAATAATCCTCAACAGGGAAGAGAAAGCGCTGTAATCTTAAAACAAATAAAGTTAGATCAATCCTCAGTAGCTCATTAAGTCTATGCTAAAATATTGTTGGAAGCTAGGGGAGAGATTGCAGTATCCCGAACAGAGATTTTTATATTAACAACAGATGCAGTGAGGTATCGGAAGTCTGGAGGGGGGGGGGGGGGGGGGGGTAATGTTGTCCAATCACTTACGGGCTGCAGAGAAAAGCCAGGATATTAGAGCCCAGTGATGGGTAAGTTGTTGGAGGAGATTCTGAGTAAAAGGTACCACGTATATTAACAAAGGCAAGGGCTGATTCGAGATGGTCAGCATGGCTTTGTGAGTGTAAGAACCGTGTTTCACAAACTGCATTGACTATTCGAGGAGGTGGCCAAGAGATAGATGGAAGGCAGAGCATTGGACATTGTCCACATGGACTTTAGTGGAGCATTTAACAAGAATCGAAGGGATGTAGAACATCTAGTCTAAGGAAGAAGTTAGCTTATTTAAGGTTGAGGAAGCAAAGGTCAGACAGGTTATAGAGGGTAACATGGAGCAGCCACGATGGCTCAGTGGTGAGCACTGCTACCTCATAGCACCACGGACTCCATTTCGATTTCCAGCCTCAGGTAACAGTCTGCGTGGAATTTACACATTCTCATGTGTCTGCATGGGTTTCCTCCAGGTGCTCCAGTTTCCGCCAACAGCCTAAGGATGTGCATGTTAGGTGACTCAGCCATGTGACATTACCCATAGTATTCACGGATGTGTCCGTTTGACGCATTAGTTAGGACAAATTGAGACAATTATGTTGGGGGGAGGTTGGTTCTCGGTTGAGTACTGTTTGGAGGGTTGATATGGAGGTGTTGGGCCCAATGGCCTGTTTCCACACTGTAGGGACTCTCTGCAGGTACCAGGAAAGAACTGAGGAATGGAAATAGGACCACTCGAAGGGGGCATGAAAAAGCGTTGTTGGGAAGGATTAAGGAAAACCGTAAGGCATTCTCTACTTATGTGAGGAATACGAGCATGGCCAGAGTGAAGGTATCGCCGATCAGGAAGAATGGAAAGAACTTGTGCCTGACGTCTGAGAAGGTAGGAGAGGTCTTTGATGAATGCTATGCCTCAGTATTCACTACTGAGAAGGACCTTGGCATTTGTGAGGACATTGTGTGAAGGATTGATATACGTGAACAGGTGGATGTTATGAGGGAGGATGTTCTGAGAATTTTGTGAAAGATAAAGAGAGATATGTCCATTGAACCAGACTGGATGTGCGCAAAGTTACTATATGAATCGAGGGAACAGATTGCTGTGAAGTTGTCGATGACCTTTGCGCCCTTCACTGGAGTTGTACCAGATGGTTGTCGGTTGACAAATGTTATTTCCTTGTTCATGAAAGGGAATAGGGATAGTTCTGGGAATTACAGAACTGACAGTCATATGTTTGTGGTGTGTTGATTATTGTAGAGGACTCTGAGACAGGATTTATGATTCCTTGGAAAACCATAATTGATTTGAGATAGTCAGCATGGCATTGTAAGGGGCAGCTAATGACTTAGAAATGTCATTGAATCCTTTGAGGATGCAACAAAATACCTCTATGGCTCATTTGGAGAGTACAGAGGCATGGGATGCAGAGGAACCCGTGTGTCTGGATATGGAATTACTGGCCCTCAGAAGACAGAAGTTGACCAGAGATGGAAAACATTCATCCTGGAGCTCAGTGACCAGTGGTTTTCTACAGGGAGAGGTTCAAGGACATCTGCTGTTTGTGATGTTACGAATGACTTGAATGTGTCAGTAGAAGAGTGGGTTAGTAAGTTTGGCAATGACACGAAGGTTTATGGAGTGGTTGATAGTGTGGAGGGCTGTTGTCGGTTGCAACTGGACATTGACAGGGTGCAGAGCTGGGCTGACAAGTGGCAGATGGAGGTCAATCTGGAAAAGTGTGAAGTCATTCATTTTGGATGATTGTATTGGAATGTGGAAAACGGGGTTAAAGGCAGGTTCCTTGGCAGTGTGGAGGAACAGAGGGATCTTGCGTTTCACATCAATAGATCCCTCAAAGCTGCCACCCAAGCTGATAGGCTTGTTAAGAAGGAATATATTGTGTTGGATTTCATTAGCTTGGCGATTGAGTTTTAAGCTCTGTAGATTGAGATTGAGCTCTATAGAGCCTTGGTTAGACCCCACTTGGATTATTGTGTTCAGTTCTGGTCCCCTCATTACAGGAAGGATGTGGAAGCTTTAGAGTGGGTATAGAGGAGATTTGCCTGGATGCTGCCTGTACTGGAGTGCATGCCTTATGAAGAAAGTTTGAGGAAGTTAAGGCTTTTCTCATTGGACTGAAGAAGGGTGAGTTGTGATTTGGCAGAGGTAAACAATATGATGAGAGGCACAGTGAGAGTGAATATTGAGAGATATTTTACACTCTGACATAACTAGCTATTACAAGTGGGCATAATTTTAAGGTGATTAGCGGGTGGTTAAGGGGAGATTTCAGAGGTAGGTTCGTTACATATGGAGTGGTAGGTGAGTGTAATTAACTGCCGGCGGTGGCAGTAAAATTAGATACATTCTGGACATTTGATATACTTCTGGATCGGCACATGGATGAAAGTAAAATGAAGGTTATGTAGGTTAGTTTGATCTGACAGTCGGATAAAAGATTGGCATGGCATCATGGCCGCAGAGTCTTAAGCTGCACTGCTCTGTGTTCTACCTTCCCTATGGTAAACTGGGTAATAAGCTCAGATCAGTGTAAAATGATGTGGTATTCAGGAGGAGCTAGTCAACTGTGTAAAAAAATTGGCTTGATGGTAGGAGACAGAGGGTGATGGGAGACATGTTGTTTTTCTGACTGGATGCATGTAACCAGAGTTGTAACGGGTCCATTGTTGTTTGTCGTTTGGATAAATGGTTTAGATGGGAGCATTGGTTTCCTGGTAAGTAAGTTTTTTGAGTGGCACTGAAATAGGTGGTAAAGTGGACAGAGAAGAAGGTGATCTGTGATACAACAGTATTAACAGTACTGCTGGGATAGTGGCATGAAGAATCGCAGATGGAATTTAATTTGATAAATGTGAAGTTTTCCATTTTGGTGAACAAACCAGGGTGGGACTTGCACAATTAATGTTCGGGTCCTGGGTCGTGCTGTCAGTCAGAGAATCGGGGATGCAGGTGCACAGTTCTTTGAAAGAGGTGTCACAGGTACACAGGCAGGTGTAGCAGGCATTTGGGATGGTTGCCTTGATTGGTGAGAGCATTGAGAGTAGGAAAAGTGTGTCATCTTGAATCTCTACAATACATTGGTGAGGCCACCATGAAACCAATGTTGATCAGCAGGAAGAACTCATCTGGTTCATTTACATCCTTTAGCGAAGGACATCAAATATTCTAAACTGGTCTGGCTAACATTTGAATCCAGACCCACAGCAATATGGCTACTCTGAGCTACACTCTGAGTAATACGCAATGGGGGAAAAGAATGCTGGTCCAGGCAGTGACACCCAAATCCCATGAATGAATAAATAAAAATACCAATGTCCCTCTCCACCCCTGCAAACGATTCCAGTTGCAGCAATTCGTACTGGCTTTGAAACACCATTCAGGCCCTGAGCACTCTCTGTAACACTCTCACCACCTCCAGAACCTTCGCCTCTCCCTGTTCCTTTTGTGACATTAAGCCCTGACAATGATTCCCCTTCCATCTTACTTCCTTCTGCTAGCAGACCACTTAAAATGCTTTAAAACGTACTCCTAAAACACTCTCTCACTTCAGGAACCTAAGTAAGTTTTGCTGATCCTCTCCGCCTGATAATCTAATAAGATCAATTTTGTCCGGAGTGAGGAACCAGTGGGAACTTCTTGCTAAGGTTTTGTCTGTTTCAATGGAATGTCCTTTTGTTCGTGTTTTACACTGTTCCTTTAAATGTTTTCCACCATTCATTTACAGAGACATGTTTCAATCTGTTTAGCCTGTTTACCTTGGTCAGTTCTCCTCCCAAACCCATGTTATTGCTTATTTTTGTTTCGAAATGTAGGTTGTCCTTTCTGTGAGTCAGGTTAAAACTTTATATCCCATTAACTGCACTTTATCAAAATTATCCAGAGGATCTCTCCAGGTGACATTACCCTTTCACTAAGTGTCATCACGTAACTGTCGATCTGAGATAGTTACGTCCCTAGCCAGTTGCACAATGTGTTATTCAAAGAAACACTGAAATCAAATTCTCATAACTCCTCTTCCAATATCACTGTTGTCAGTGCGACTGTCCCAGTTTATGTGAATATTGAAGTATCCCAAAATTATCACACTACCTTTATTAAATATTCCAATGACTTCCTGTTTATTGCAATGATGAGCAATTAAATATTGTTCAGTGGCTAAAAACTGTTCTGCTGTTTTTGTCCTTGGCAAGTAATAGCCATTTTTACATACAGACTGACTCTACTTCATGATCTGAGAGCACGTGTTTTCTCTGTAATGCTTTTGTTATTCATTATTGATAGCATTGCCCATTTTGCCTGAGTTTGCACAAGGTGGTGAACCATTGAATAATTATGTTCCACCTTTTGTTCGTCCTGTAACAACATCTCCCTGCTGTCTAAATCTCTTTTCTGTCTGTGTCACAAATCCATCTACCTTATTGATGAGACTTTGTCCATTCCAAAAAACAAATTACCCTTTCCCACAGTTTCCTGTTACAAACCGATTCATTGATGTACAGTTTTAGTTAAACTTTGTCCCATCTTGCTCATTTCTGCTTGTCTTCCCGTAGGTAGTCAGGAACTTCCCGACTCAATAGACTTCCAACCTGCTGTGTGTTTCGTTCTTCACCACATTGAAGATGTTTGGTCAGCCAGAGGGACAAAGGCAAGGGAGATCTGGAGCCTTCATTAAATCCTGCAGGGAGTTAAGGTCACTCACAGTGCACAGAGCAGAGAACAATGAGAGGGCTCCAACCATCGGCTAACAAGACATAACACAGATGCATTGCTGTAGTGGGAGAACTGTACAGACATACTCCAGGCACAATCACCATGTCTACTTTAACTTATGTTGTACTGAGACAGCATCGGGAGCTCACAGTTATCAATCCAGGCCTGTGATATCGTAGTGAGCATCAGTACAACAGATGGTCTCAAAAGAGGTCAAAGCAGGCCCCCGATGAGAGATTTGGAATGCTGCCTGGGATCTTTCTGTTCTCCCTCCAACACTGTACTGCGACTCATTACTCTGCATTACACCCACATCCACATCCACGTCCACATCCACACCCACATCCACATCCACACCCACACCCACATCCACATCCACACCCACATCCACATCCACATCCACATCCACACCCACATCCACATCCACATCCACATCCACATCCACATCCACATCCACATCCACATCTACCTCTACCCCTTACCTAACACTATGGGCAATTTAGCATGGCCAATTCACCTGGCCTGCACATCTTTGGACTGTGGGAGGAAACCGGGGCACCCGGAGGAAACCCACGCAGACACGGGGAGAACGTGCAAACTCCACACAGTCAGTCGCCGTAGGCGGGAATTGAACCCGGGTCTCAGGCGCTGTGAGGCAGCAGTGCTAACCACTGTGCCACCGTGCCACCCATCTATGGCATGGTTTATACACTAGTATCTTCAATAATTTTTAACTCGTATAAAAGTTCCTGTCCCGTTAACCTCCTCCCTGCCCGATAGTCCCTCCATATTTTTGAAAGATACTGCATTCCAGACGACCACCCTGATCGCTGTAACTTGCTTCAGTGTCTAGAACATGCTTTATTTCGATACTCGAATCCTCTTTGACTGGATACAGAGTGGGCAGCATGGAAACAGAACCTGTGTGTCAACTCACCAATGCTGCCCATGTTTCCTCTACTGAACGAGTCTCATATGCCTGCGTTTCGCCCATACTTCTACAAACCTTCTCCTCTCCACGTGCCTTCCCAAACGTCGTTTCCATGCTGTCATTGTTTTTGTTTGTCCCATGTGCCCCGCCAGTCCGTTCCATCTATGCACCATCCTCTGTGGATAATGTTGCCCTCAGGTCCCTCATCAAATGTTTGCCCTCTCACCTCCCGTTTCTAACCTATTGTTTTGGACTCATTTACCGTTGGCTATTCACCATTCTTAGGCCTCACATGGTTTTGTAAAACTCTATAGGTCATTCTGTAGCCTCCTCTGCCCAAGGCAAATATTTCGGACAACGTCACAAATATCCCCAACATATGTGACAAAGTGCTTGCC
Source organism: Chiloscyllium punctatum (assembly GCF_047496795.1). Classification (NCBI taxonomy): domain Eukaryota; kingdom Metazoa; phylum Chordata; class Chondrichthyes; order Orectolobiformes; family Hemiscylliidae; genus Chiloscyllium; species Chiloscyllium punctatum. The sequence goes on from NC_092762.1 coordinate 4,368,266, forward strand.
AATGAGGGCAAGTGTACCAAATGCTGCTTTCACCACCCTGTCCACCTGTGATACCACTTCCACGGAACAATGTAACTGCAGACATTGGTCTCTCTCTCTGTTCAGCAACACTGGCCAGAGACATCCCATTAACTGCTTTTGTCTTCCCTGGCTTATTTTCACAAAATACAACACCTGAATTAAACACCATCTTTCATTCTTTGGTCCACTGGCTCAGTTGGTCAATATCCCCTTTAATAACCGTATTTACTGTCTACTCCAAAATTAATTTGATCATCTACAAACTTACGAACAATAACTCCTATATTCTCAACCAAATTGTTTGTGTAGATGATGTACATCCGTGGACTAAGTCGCGATCCTTATGGCACACCACTAGTCACAGGCTTCCATTCTGAACAAAATCCCCCTCGCCCCACACTTTGTCATCTTCTGTCAAGCCAATTTTCTATCCATTTGACTAGCTCCACCTGATCCCACGTGGTCTAATCTTACGAACCAGTATATCAAGCTAAACATTATCAAAGGCCCTGCTGACGTTAGTGTAGGCAATAGATGTTCACCACTTTAGCAAAAGCAATCAAGTTAGTGAGTCCTGATTTTGTATGCACAAAACCGTGCTGACCATCTTTCATCAATCCTTCCCTTTCGAAGTTCATGTAACTCCTGTCTGACAGAATCACTTTCACAACTTACCCACCACTGACAGAGAGCTAATTGGTCTTTAGTTCTCTGGCTTTTCATCGAAGCCTTTCTTAAATAATGGAATTAAACAATATTCTTGTCATGGAGCCAAACAGCATGGAAACTGACCCTTCAGGTGATACCAATCATAATCTAAAACTAAGCTCATTCCATCTGACTGTTGCTGGCCCATAACCATCCAAACCTTTCCGATTCACGTACTTATCCAAATGTTTTTTAAACGTTCTAATTGTAGCCACATCCACCCCTTCCTCAGGAAGTTCATTCCACACTCAAGCCACCATCTGTGTAACAATTTGCCGCCATGTCGTTTTTTTTTGTATATCTATCTCTTCTAACCTTAAAAATGTGGTCCCTCCTCTTCAGATTCCCCCATCCTGGGGAAAAGGCAACTGCTCAAAATCTATCCAGATATCAAATTTTTTTCATAAACGTCTGTAAGGTCACCACTCAACCTCCAGGCTCCAGTGAAAAAAGACTCAGCCTATCCAGCCATTTTTTTAAGACCTCAGGCCTTCTATACCCAGTAACATCCTGGTAAATCTCTTCTGAACCCCCTGCAGCTTAACAGCATCCGCCCTATAACTAGGCAGAGTATTGCAGAAGAGGTTTCACCAATGTCCGTACAATCTCAACATGACGCCCCAAGCCCTACACTCAATGGACTGAGCAATAGTCATGCCTTTTCCATCCTGTAATGCAAACTCAAGAATTTAACACCTGAATCTGGAGGTCCCATGCTGTAAAACACTAACCAAGGCCCGAACATTAATTGCAAAAGCTCTACCCTTGTTCGTTTTACCAAATGCATTACCTCAGCTTTATTCAGATTGAATTCCATTTCCAGTTTTTCAGTCCTTTCACCTATATTATCAAGATTCCTTTGTAAACTTAGCAAAACTCCTTCACTGTCCACTTTGCCACCATTCAGCCTTCCAGCCCATCGCACATGGCTGTCAATGGGACAAATAACTTTGCTAGGGGCTCCACTATTTCTTCCCTAGCATCCCACAATGTACTGTGATACACTTAATCAGGTCCTGGGGCTTTCCATATCTTTGTGTTTTAAAACCTCCAGCACTACCTCTTCTATAACATGCACTCTTATCAAGTCATAGAGATGTACAGCATAGAAATAGACCCTTTGGTCCCCAACTCGTCCAGGCTGATCGGAAGATCTAAATATATCCATCCCATTTTCCAGCATTAAACCCATGTACCTCTACACACTTAATTCTCATATATCATCCATAATTATGTTGTAATTATATCAGTCTCCATTACTTTTGCTCTCAGCTCATTCCATACACACATCATCGTGTGTGTGAAAACGCTGTCCCTTCAGTCCATTTTAAAACCTTTCCCCTGTAATCTTAAACCTATGCCTTCTAGGTTTAGACTCCCGAAACTCTGGAAAAATGCCTTGAATGTTTAGCCAATCCATACCCCTCATCTTTATATAAATCTCTGTCAGGTCATCCCTCAGTCTCCAATGATCCAGTGACAGAGACCCCAGCTTATTCACAACCCGGGCAATATCTTGTAAATCTTTTCTGAGCCCTTTCAAGTTTCAGAACATCCTTCCTATAGCGGGGAGTCTGGAATTGCAGAGTCCTACAATAGTGGTCTAACATATTACTCTTGTTCCCTGAGTTCCCCAGTCTTTGTCCACAGTAAGGTCTGGAATGAAAACTTTGATTACAGTCTTAGCCATATCCTGCAGTTCCACACATCGATGGCCTCATTGATCTTTAAGGGCCCCTACTTTGTCCCGCGTTACTCATTTAATCTTAATACGTTTATGCAATCATTTTTGGTTTCCCCGATCTTTATCTGCCAAAGCTATTTTATGTACCTTTTCTGTATTCCTAATTTCCATCCAAAGTGTATTCCTACAGCCCCTATGATCCTTAGGGGTTCCCTTGATTCAGATAGCTATTCCTGACATTTCTTGACCGGAGAGTGAACAGTCAACCAGTGTTTATAAATGCTGACAACATTGACCTGCACACAAACAGGAACATGCTGGTACTGAACACTCAATTTACCTCATTTCTAAAATATTCTCACTTGCCAGACTTCACTTTCCCTGCAAATAGACTCCGTAATCAAACTTTGAAAGTTCCTGTCTAATCCTCTCAAGATTTATCTGGCGCCATTTTATAACTTGCACTTATGGACCAGGCCTGTCCTTTTCCATCGCTATTTTCACACTAATAGAATTGCAGTCACTTTAGCAAAATACTTGTCCAACTAACACCTGTATCCCTTTCCCTACCTTGTTTCCCAAGGTTTTGCACCTTACTCCAGTTGGGCCATTTACATACCATTTGAGAGTTTTCTGGAAAGAAATTACCAAATTCCTCCCTCCCTCATGTTGAATAGTGGCAATGTCAATCCAGGATTAGAAAGTTTGAAATCCCCTACCATAACAGAATTATTGTTATGATTGATACTTGAGATCTCCCGACATATTTGTTCCCCAGTCTGCCACTGGTTATTCAGGGTCAGTACACTCGTATCAAAGTGATGACCCATTCTTATTTCAAAGTTCATCTAACACAAAGGGCGATCCCACAGGAATATCCTCTCTCAGTATTGCTGTGATGTTTCATGCAATCAATACCCACCACCACGCGTCCTTCCTCTCTTGCCACCCTTTCGATGCTTCTTGTGGTCTCTCTACCTTGAAAAATGAGGTGCCAATGCGGTCCATCCCTCAACAGTGTTTCTGTAATAACTATAATCTGTCGGCCCCATATTCCAATCCATCCCGTTAGTTAATCTTCCTTAGCTGTCAGGCCCTTTGCATTGAAATAAATGCAGTTTAAGCATCAGGTTTTTAAAAAATCATTCCCTGTTATGTTCTTGCCTGCCTTGTCTGTTGAAATTGTTCTCTTTAACTTGCGTACCAGCCTCAAACTTTTATCTGGCTTTAGGACAATTTAATGTCCAACGTCCTCCCAGACGAGTTTATATTATCTCAAGCCGCTCCAGCAATTTTCCCGTCGATGATGTTGGTCCCCCTCCCACCCCCATGTCAGGTCCATTCACCCACCTTGTCTCCCTGTGCTGACACCTTCAGGGATCTATGGACTTGCCCACCAATGTCCCTGTGCTCCTCAGTACTCCCCAAGGACCGAACATTCATATTGTCTGTCCTTCGCTTATCATTCCTTCCACAGGATATTAACTCACTTCGATCACTACTAAACTCTGCTCAGATTATCATCTGAACGATATCAGACTGGATACTGAGACCATTCTCCTCACTGTGGCAACACCCTCACCTTTCATGTCATCTGCAAGCCTACTAATGATTCCTTCTATGTCCACATCCGAGTTGTCAATGCACGTAATAAACAACGATGGTTCTTGCACAGATCCCTGTGGTACACCCACTGAGGAGAGAATTTCAAACACGAAGAAGTACATCCACTATTTGTGTATTCAATTTGCCTACTTGCCTTCGATCCCATTGGCTCTTTCCTTTTGGACCAGCCTTCCATGTGGGACCTTGTCAAAGGCCTTACTCAATTCCATTTAAACCACACCATCTGCACTGCCCTTCTCAATATTTCTGGACACCATTTCAAAAAAACTCCACTGAATTTCTCAGATAGTAGCTTCCTCTACCAAATCCGTGATGATTGAGCCAGAGATGATCCTTACCTTTGCAAGTGTTGATTTAAACTCAGAACTGTTCCGATAATATCCCTCTCCCTGGTGTCAGACTAGCTGCTCTGCAATTAGCTGGCCTATCCCTGCTGCCCTTCTTCAACAAAGAAACGACATTCGCTATCCTCCAGTCATTCAGCACTTCACCTGTGGGCAGTAAAGTATTACATATATCCGCCACGGCCCCATAAATCTCCTCCCTTACCTCCTAAAGCATTATGCCGGTGAAAACATTTAATACCGCGTCATGATAGAACTTAACATGTTCTAGGACTTCACTATTCCAACTGAAATCCCTGGCTACAATGTCTTTCTGCAGTGTGAATACACATGGGAAGTATTCATTGAAGATCTCACCTACTTCCTCTGGCTCCATGCACAGATTGTTACTTTAATTTCTAATAGGCCTCACTCTTTCCTCAGTTACCCTCTTATTTTAACGATATTGATAAAGTACATTGTGGCTTTTTCTTGATAGCATTTGATAAGGATATTTTATGGCCATTATTTGCCCCTCATTTCTAAGGACCCCCTTACACTCACTGTACTTTTGAAAGACTTCGCCTGGTTTTATGGCATTGTATTTTCTTCATCAAACTCACGATATCGCTTGATCAGTATTCGCTGGACTTGCTGTCTTTGCCATTCCCTCATCATGAACGTACTGGCCCTGAATTCTCACTGTATCACTTCCAGATACTGCCACTTTCCAAATATAGACCCAAATGCAGATAGTCCTTCCAGTCTCTGTTTACCAGATTCTCTCTAATGATAGTGATACTGATAAGAGAGTCAGTTGTGATGGGGAAAGACAGGAGATTGTGTAGCTTCAGAAAAGACCCCAGGATGTTATGCTGCCTTTCGGGTGCGAGGGTCAAGGATATCTCTGAGCGGTTACTGAACTTTCTGAAGGGGAGGACAAGTAACAACAAGTCATTATGCACATTGTCTGCCTCGGTCATGTGGACCAATGGGATGGATCCTGTGAAATGAGTATCAGGAGTTAAGTAAGATGTTAAAAAGGATGACCTCAAGGGAAGTGATCTCCAGATTATTCCCAGTACCACCTGTCCCATTGAGGATAGAAATAGAAAGATAGACCAGATAGATGTGTGGATGAGGCGCTGGAGGAACGGATAAGGTTTGGCTCTTTGAGATCTCTTCTGGGGTAGAGGTGACCTGTACAAGGGGGACAGTGTCCCTGGGGGAATATTTATTAGTGTTACTCGGGGAGGGTTTAAACTAGTTTGGTAGGGACTCTGAATAAGAGAGCGCTCATCGACCAGTCAAAGGAAAAAATGCATCAGTCATCGAGAACAAGTTTACTATTCAGGATATGCAGGAGCACAGTCAAGGGAGAGAAACACTTTTGGTTTAAAGTGCATTTATTTCAACACACGAGGCCTGACTTGTAAGGCAAACAAGCTCAGAATATGGGTTAACTCAGGGGACTGTGATATTATAGCCATAACAGAAACATGGCTGAGAGAAGGGCAGGACTGTTAGCTCAGTGTTCCAGGATGCAGAAGGTACAGCCGTGACAGGAGGTCTCGTAAGTGAGAAGGGAGAGTTGAATTTTGATAAGAGAGGTCAGAACAACAGTGCTTGGAGAGGATACTCTTACAGAGTCATCAAATGAGGCCATGTGGTTCGAACTTACAAACAAAACAGGGGTGGAAACTCTGTTGGAACGGTGTTCTAGATTCCCAAATAGCCAGCGGAGACTAGAGGAGCAGATGTGAAGAGAGCTTGCAAGTACCTATAAGATATAATAGTGTAGTCGTATTTGGAGATTTTAACTTCCCCTGGCTTGACTGAGCCATCCGTCTTGTAAAGGGCCCTTATGCGGTGGGATTTGTCAGAGGTGTCCAAGAAAGCTTCCAAAATCAAGATGTAGAAGGCCTACTGTATTCAGGTGGGTGCAACACTTGACCGCTCCTCAGAAAACGAGGTCGGCAAGTTACTGAAGTGTCAGTCGGAGAGCACTTTGGGTCCAGTTACCACAACTGTCTTTGTTTTAAAATAGTTATGGAAAAAGATGAGGCTGGTTCACAGATTAAACTCTTAAACTGGAGTAGGGCCAGGTTTGTGACCATTCGGCAGGATTGGATGAACTAAAAATCTCAAAACATCAGGTTATAGTCGAACAGGTTTATTTCAAAGCACCAGCTTTCGAAATGCAGGTGATCTTAAAGATGAAAGGCTGAAACTAAATTTTTCGATATTACATTCCATGGCACTGCAATCCTGTTGCTATGAATTCTACGCCTAACGATTGTGCTGCACAGCCAACGGATGAGGAAACAGTGCACTCGTGCCTCCAAATAAACCTGTTTGACTGTAAGCTGGCGTTTTGTGCTTTTTAACTTTGTCCACCCCAGTCCAACACTGGCTGCTCCACATTATGATTACCATCAATTGGGTGAGTCTGTTTGAAGGAAAAGGAATGACTTGCAAACAGGAGGTTTGTAGAATTATGATCTCAAGAATCCAGGGTCCGTTAGAGTGAAGGGTAAAGTTGGATGGTTTCGGGATCCCTGGCTGGTGAGGGATATTGAGTCCCTGTTCAGGAAAAAGAAAACAGCATACATTGAGTTTAAGCTGTCCGTATCTTCTTCCAGTCCCAATGACACGATCAATCTGTGGAGACCCTGCAATCTTCTCAGGTCCCTGCTGCAGTCAGGCTCTGTAGAACTCACTCCAATGCCTGTGACTCTCCTGATCCAGTTCAAAAAAGACTCACTGTCTGTGTAACATCTTCTCGTGGCTATGTCCCATCCTGTCAATGTAAGTTCCTCCAGTCTCTCCATCCATTTCTCATCTCCATGACCTTCTCCAGGTCTTACATCCCTATCTGTGTTATTGTCACCGTCCCACAAAAACCTTCCCACTTCGACTAAATTGCAGAAGGATACTAATCCTTCATTATCAGTGAAACTGGCTCCAACAAAATTGCTGTCCTTATTTCATGGTAAAAATGTCCGATTCCACACCCTATATATCTAAGTAATCTGCGGAACCTTCGCCTTTCTATAACGTTAAACATCTTAAGTCACAATTGCCCTCCATGTATCTGTGTGTTCATATAATCTATAAAACCTTCTTGTTTCCATAATCAGTTCCATTTACCTACAGCACTCCTGTCTGTGTAAAACGCACCATCCTACCAATATCCTTCTCCCTGCAAATTGCTCCATCCCTCCCAATCTCCCCATCTCCATGAACACCTGCAGACCCTACAGCTCTCCACATTTCTGTGACACTATGCTCCTCCCCCCCTTTAAAACCACCTCTAATCCAACACCCCTTCCAGTTTGGTTCATCAGCTCCAGATCAGACCATTGCTCTCTCTGCTACCTTCGACAAATCTAGCTACACTTCGCATTTGCGTTTCTTCATTCAGATCCCAGCCTCTCCAGCTTTCTGAAGCCTCTTTGCGCTATTGTGACCCTCCGAGATAGAATGTAGAACAGTACAGCACGGCACAGGCCCTTCGGTCCTCAATGTTGTGCTGACGTTTTATCCAAAAGACCCTAAATTTTACTATCATCCATTTGACTATCTAAGAGTTTCTTAAATGTCCCTAATGTACCAGACATTACTACCATTGTCGGCAGTGCATTTCACACACCTGCTACATTATGTGTAAAGAACCCACCTCTAACATCTCCGATAAATCTTCCTCCAATCACCTTCAATTCATGCCCCCTCGTTATTTCCATTGTTGCAGTGGGAAAAGAATCTGGTTACCGGCTCTATCTCAACCGCAAATCATCTCGTTCACCTCTATTAAGTCAACACTCAGCCTTTCTCATTCCAATGAGAAAAGCCCTAAATCCCTCAACCTTTCTTCATAAGATCCCCCCCTCCAGTCCATGCAGCATGCTGATAAATCTCCTCTGCGCCCTCTGTAATGCTTCCACATCTTTCTGATAATGAAGCAACCAGAATTGAATACAATATACATAGTGGTGCCTAACCAGGGCTCGATAGAGCTGCAGCATAAACTCGTAGCTGTTAAACGCAATCCGCCTGCTAATAAAACCAACACACCATATGTCTTCTGAACAAGGCTATCAACTTGAGTAGCAGGTTTGAGGGATCAATGGACGTGGACACCAAGATTCTTCTGTTCCTCCATAATGTCAAGTATCCTGCCTTTATCCCTGTAAAGGTTGTCTGCTGAATCCTTCAATCTTAAACACTCCCTATCTTGGTAACTTCGTTCAATCCCTCCCATACTCCAACTGGGAAACTTCTTCAAGTCCTGACAATCCTCCTTACATCTGTAAGCTACTTTATTAGTATAAAGGAGTATATGCTCAAAATTACTGAAACCTCTTTTTGCCACAGCAACACTCCTGATACCTACATAACTCTCCAGAATGTGTGTGCACTCTTCACAGTCCCAGGCTGTGAGATGGGAGTTCAGATGTGAAAGTATTTTGCCATTCTGTCTGTGTGCCTGACACTGACCTTTTGCTGCTCCGGTAGAAAGCACTTTCCGTGCATCTGGTAACCGCCAGATCTATGTTACTGACCGGATCTCACCTCATCGAAGCCTTCCTTTGGAATGTTCTTTATTTTGTCGTTATTTTCAAGCGGCAGTTTCGCGAGATGCAGGAATTGGGGAGTTTCCATTTTGAGAGAATGAAACTTTTATCATTGGGAATTGGGAAGCCTTTAACAATGCGAACAGAAGTCCAGTGACAGGAGACGTAATCCTGTTAGGGTGAAAGGAAAGGCCGATAAGTGTACGGAATGCTGGATGAGGAGAGAAATCGAGGTTTCAGTTCAGAAAAAGACGTAAACATATCTCAGGAGTGAGTGTGAATCCGGAGGAGTGCACAAAGGCAGGAGGAGTATACTAAAGCGGAAAATCATGAGGGCGAAAAGGGGGCACGAGATGGCTTTGACAAAAAGGGTTAAGGAGAATCCAAAGGGTTTTCATAAAACTATAAAGGACAAAATGGTAACTTGGGAGAGAATAGGGCCCCTCGAAGATCAGCAAGGCGGCCTGCACGTGTAGCAAGTGTTTTACATCAGTATTTACTGTACAGAAGCACATAGAAGATGTAGAATGAAGGGAAATAGATGGTGTCAACTTTGCAAATGCCCACATTACAGACGAGAAGGTGCTAGTTGTCAAACAACTAAAGGTGGATAAATCCCCAGGACCTTGTCCGGTTAGTGTTTCACTGAGATGTACAGCATGTAAAAAGACCCTTCAGTCCAACCCGTTCATGCCAAACTGATATCCCAAACCAATCTACTTCCACCTGACAGCATCCGGCCCATATCACTTCAAACCTTTCCGATTCATATACCCATCCAAATGTTGCAATTGTACCAGCCTCCACCACTTCCTCTGGCAGCTCATTCCTTACACGTACCATCCTCTGTGTGAAAAAAGTTGCCCCTTATGTCTCTGATATATCTTTCTTCTCTCACCCTAAACCTAAGCCTTCTTGTTCTGGACACCCCTCCCCCAGCGAAAAGGCATTGTATATTTATCCTATTCATGCCCCTCATAATTTCGTAAACATCTATAAGATCACCCCTCAGCCTCCGAAGCTCCAGGGAAAACAGCCCCAGCCTGCCCAGCCTCTCCCTTTAATTCAAATTCTCCAACCCTGGCAACATCATTGTAAATCTTTACTGAACCCTTACAAGTTTCACAACATCTCTCTGATAGGGAGGAAACCAGCATTGCACACAATATTCCAACAGTGGCATTAGAGATGTCCTCTACAGCCAGAGCATAACCTTCCAAGTCCTGTACTCTATATTGTGACCAATAAAAGAAAGCATACCAAACGACTTCTTCACTATCCTATCTACATGCGACTCCACTTTCAAGGAGCTATGAACCTGCACTCCAAGGTCTCTTTGATCAGCAACACTCTCTCGGACCTTACCAGGTCCTGATCAGGTGTACCCCCGGACTCTGTGAGAAACTCAGGAAGTGATTGCTGGTCCCCTTGCTGAAATATTTGTATCATCGATAGTCACAAGTGATGTGCCAGAAGACTGGAGGTTGGCAAACGTGGTGTAACTATTTAAGCAAATGTTAATGATTAACCAGCGAACTGCAGACCGGTTTGCTTGACGTCAGTGATAGGTAAGTTGAAGGAGGGAATCATGAGGGACAGGATGTGCATGTGTTTAAAAAGGCAGTGTCTAATTAGGGACAGTCAGCATTGCTTTGTGCGTGGGAAATCATGTCTCAAGAAATTGATTGAGGTTTTTGAATAAGTAACAAAAAGTGTTGGTGAGGGCAGAGCAGTCAATGTGAGGGATATGGACTTCAATAAGGTGTTCGAAAAGGTTCCACGTGGAAGATTGGTGAGCAAAGTTAAATGTCATGGAATACAGGGAAAACCAGCTATTTGGATATGGAACTGGCTCGAAGTAGAAGACAGACTATGGTGGTGGAAGGATGTTCTTCAACCTGTGACCAGTGGAATGCCACAAGGATCGGTGCTGGATCCACTATTTTCATCATTTATATAAATGATTTGGATGTGAACATAGAAGGTATAGTTAGAAAGCTTGCAGGTGACACCGAAGTTGGAGGTCTAGAGCACTTCTAATAAGGTTACCTCAGATTGCATTGAGATCTGGAGCAGATGGGCCAATGGGCTGAGATAAGCAGTTGGTAGATTAACCTAGATAAAAGTGAGGTGCTGCATTTTGGGAAAGCAAATCTTAGCCGGACTTATGCAATTAATGATATGGTCCTAGGGAGTGTTGTTGGACCAAGTGGCCTTGGAGTGCAGGTTCATATTTCCTTGAAAGTAGAATCCCAGATAGATAGGATAGTGAAGAAGGTGTTTGGTCTGCTTGCGTTTACGGATCAGAGCATTGAGTTGTGGAGTTGGGAGGTCATGTACTGGCTGTACAGGACATTGGATCAGCAACTTTTTGAATATTGCATGCAATTCTTGTCTCCTCCCTATCGGAAGAATGTTTTAAAGGATGTTGCCAGGAATGGAGGATTTGAGCTACAGGGAGAGGTTGAAGGGGCTGGGGCTATTTGAGGCTGATGGGTGACTATATAGAGGTTTATACAATCATGAGAGGCATGGATAGGATTAACAGACAAGGTCTTTTCCCTGAGGTAGTAGAGTCCAGCACAGGTCGGACTAGGTTCAGGGTGAGAGGGGAAAGAAATAAAAAGAAACGAAGGGACAACCTTTTCATGTAGAGGTGGTGCGTGTATGGAATGAACTGCTCGAGGAAGTGGTGGAGGCTGGTACAATTACTGCATTTAAAAAGCATCTGTATGGGTATACGAACAGGAAGGGTTGAAAGGGATTTAGGTCACGGTCTGGCAAATGAGATGAGATTGTGTTAGGATATGTGGGTGGCGTGGATGAGTTGGAACGAAGGATCGGTTTCTGTGCTGTACATCTCTATGACTGTAAATGCTTTCCACTGTTCATTTCCAGGCATACACTTCACTGTTTACCCTGTTTACCTTGGTCAGTTCTCCTCTCAAACACATTGTAAGGTGAGCTTCATGGTCACTTTAAAAATGCATCATCTCTTTGATTTCCACTATCCTAAAATTTTCCAGAGGATATCACAGTGTGACATCATTCCTTCACTCAGCATCTTCACCCAATTGACTTTTTGAGATAGTCACGTCCCTGGTCATTTGCACAATGTGTTATTCAAAGAAACACTGACAAAAACATTCGAATAGGTATTCTAAGAATATCATGTATGACAGAGATTGAACTCTCCCAAAATTATCGCAGTGCCTTAGAATTACCCAGGAATTCATTGGCATGTGCAACAGTGTTGATCAATGAAATGCTATTAGGCAGCCTAAAAAATGCTCTTCTGCTTGTGGTTTTGACACGTGTTACCCAGAATCTGCATTCAGCCTGATTCAGCTGCATAACCTAAGGCCATATTCCTCCTCTGTAATGCGTTTGTTACCCCTTACTGTCAGGGTTACCCATCCTGCACTCCCATTCTACCTGAGACCCCTCAAGGATGTGTACAAGTGAATATTTATGTTCCACCTTTTGTTTCTCCTGTAACCAAGTCTTTCTGGTGATCAAATCTTATTTATCTCTGTGTCACAAGCCTATTATCTGAGTGCAGGTACTTTGTCAATTTCCTAGAAATTCATGTCACAGTCAAATTTATTGATGTAGAGTTTTAGTTAAACTCTGTCCCTTCCTGTTCCTTTCTACTAGTATTCAGTCACGTCCTCATGCTGTTCTGATGCTTCACCTTTTCTCTTTGGATGTGGAACGTTCCTTTCAACTGAACCCTGTCGCTGTATCTTTTCTGACAGTTTAAAGCCTTGTCCATAAACCTACCTACATGAGTGGCCAGGAAACTGCTAGTAGCAGTGTTGTTTTAAATTGACTCGTGGGATGTTGCTGTCGCTGACTGGTCAGCATTTATTCCCATCTCCAGCTGCTCTTGAGCTGAGTGGTTTGCTGGATCATTTCAGAGGGCAGTTGAGAGTCAACCTCCTTGCTCTGCGTCTGCAGTCACATGTAGGTCAGACCTGGTTTCGGTAACAGATTTCTTTCCTTGAAGGATATTAAGCAGTTAGATGGGTATAGCTGACACTGGCATTAAATTGTCGATGAACAGTCTGGTAAGATGAACACGAGTACATCGCCTCTCCCACTCGTAGCTCATCCATCACTGAGTAATGATTCCAGTGCACCAGGAATCAAAACCCGTTCATCATGACCATTGTGTGATCCTGAAGTCTTCCAGCACTCTGATGATATCACTCAGTATCTCTCCATGTGATATCCCACACTTTGTTGCTCTAATTGATGCCTCTGTCAATGCCTCTCACTCCTGCAGCTACTCCAGATCCTGAGCCAACAGAATTATTGACTTCAGAGAGGCGCAGCAGCCCAGGCCAGGGATGGAGACTGGGATTTTCCAGATTTCTGTGGGACACAGTGACATTCTCCATGCGTATCCCTCACTGCATCAGTCTAATTTATCATTCTGGTAAAAACAATGACTGCAGATGCTGAAAACCAAATACTGGATTAGTGGTGCTGGAAGAGCACAGCAGTTCAGGCAGCATCCAACGAGCAGCGAAATCGACGTTTCGGGCAAAAGCCCTTCATCAGGAATAAAGGCAGTGAGACCGAAGCGTGGAGAGATAAGCTAGAGGAGGGTGGGGGAGGGGAGAGAGTAGCATAGAGTACAATGGGTGAGTGGGGGAGGAGATGAAGGTGATAGGTCAAGGAGGAGAGGGTGGAGTGGACAGGTGGAAAAGAAGATAGGCAGGTCGGACAAGTCCGGACAAGTCAAGGAGACAGTTACTGAGCTGGAAGTTTGAAACTAGGATGAGGTGGGGGAAGGGGAAATTAGGAAACTGTTGAAGTCCACATTGATGCCCTGGGGTTGAAGTGTTCCAAGGCGGAAGATGAGGCGTTATTCCTCCAGGCGTCTGGTGGTGAGGGAGCGGCGGTGACCTCCATGACCTCCATGTCTTCGGCAGAGTGGGAGGGGGAGTTGAAATGTTGGGCCACGGGGCGGTTTGGTTGATTGGTGCGGGTGTCTCGGAGATGCTCCCTAAAGCGCTCTGCTCGGAGGCGCCCAGTCTCCCCAATGTAGAGGAGACCACATCGGGAGCAACGGATACAATAAATGATATTGGTGGATGTGCAGGTGAAACTTTGATGGATGTGGAAGGTTCCTTTAGGGCCTTGGATAGAGGTGAGGGAGGAGGTGTGGGCACAGGTTTTACAGTTCCTGCGGTGGCAGGAGAAAGTGCCAGAATGGGAGGGTGGGTCTTAGGGGGCGTGGACCTGACCAGATAGTCACGGAGGGAACGGTCTTTGCGGAAGGTGGAAAGGGGTGGGGAGGGAAATATATCCCTGGTGGTGGTGTCTTTTTGGAGGTGGCGGAAATGTCGGCGGATGATTTGGTTGATGCGAAGGTTTGTCGGGTGGAAGGTGATCACCAGAGGCGTTCTGTCCTTGTTACAGTTGGAGGGGTGGGGTCTGAGGGCGGAGGTGCGGGATGTGGACGAGATGCGTTGGAGGGCATCTTTAACCACGCTCCCAGGAGGACCAGTTCCACCATAGGACACACCAGATGGCGTCCTTCTTTAGAGACCGCAATTTCCCTTCCCACGTGGTTAAAAATGCCCTCCAACGCATCTCATCCACATCCCGCACCTCCCCCCTCAGACCCCACCCCTCCAACCGTAACAAGGACAGGACGCCCCTGGTGCTCACCTTCCACCCTACAAACCTTCGCATCAACCAAATCATCCGCCGACATTTCCGCCACCTCCAAAAACACACCACCACCAGGGATATATTTCCCTCCCCACCCCTTTCCGCCTTCCGCAAAGACCGTTCCCTCCATGACTATCTGGTGAGGTCCACACCCCCCTACGACCCACCCTCCCATTCTGGCACTTTCCCCTGCCACCGCAGGAACTGTAAAACCTGTGCCCACACCTCTCCCTCACCTCTATCCAAGGCCCAAAAGGAGCCTTCCACATCCATCAAAGTTTCACCTGCACATCCACCAATATCATTTATTGTATCCGTTGCTCCCGATGTGGTCTCCTTTACATTGGGGAGACTGGGCGCCTCCGAGCAGAGCGCTTTAGGGAGCATCTCCGAGACACCCGCACCAATCAACCAAACCGCCCCGTGGCCCAACATTTCAACTCCCCCTCCCACTCTGCCGAAGACATGGAGGTCATGGGCCTCCTTCACCGCCGCTCTCTCACCACCAGACACCTGGAGGAACAACGCCTCATCTTCCGCCTTGGAACACTTCAACCCCAGGGCATCAATGTGGACTTCAACAGTTTCCTCATTTCCCCTTCCCCCACCTCATCCTAGCTTCAAACTTCCAGCTCAGTAACTGTCTACTTGACTTGTCCGGATTTGTCCGACCTGCCTATCTTTTTTCCACCTATCCACTCCACCCTCTCCTCCTTGACCTATCACCTTCATCTCCTCCCCCACTCACCCATGCTACTCTCTCCCCACCCCACCCTCCTCTAGCTTATCTCTCCACGCTTCAGGCTCACTGCCTTTATTCGTGATGAAGGGCATTTGCCCGAAACGTCGATTTCGCTGCTCGTTGGATGCTGCCTGAACTGCTGTGCTCTTCCAGCAACATTAACCCAGTAATTTCCCATTCTGCCTATTTCTCTCTCTCCTGTAGGTACTCAGGAAGGTCCAGACTCAATAAACTTCCCAGATGCTGCGTGTCTCGTCCATCACCTCATTGAAGGCAATTGGTCAGCCCGAGGGCAGGGAGTCTGGAGCCTTCAATAAATCCTCAAGCGAGTTAAGATCACTCACAGTGAACACAGCAGGAAACAGTTAAACACGAGAATCTTCAGCTCACAGGACATGCCATAGATACAGTGCTGAAGGGTAAACACAGAGCATAAAGCTCCCAGGCTCAATCCACACTCTCAATGCCCACCCTCTTGTCAGCTCTGCTGTACTGAGCCTTCCTGATACAGCATAGGGCGTTCACAGTTATCAATCCAGGCCTGTGCTGTCTTAGTGAGCATCAGTACAATAACGGCAAAAGCAGGCCTCCCGAGAGAGGGTGGGATTGAAGCCTGGGATCTTTCTGTTCTTTCTTTCCTTTCCAACACTCTGTTGTCATAGCATAGAGTCCGACACCAAGGAAACAGACCCTTAGTTCCACCTCATCTGAGCCAGTGCCTTAAATACTTCTAACTCTGAGTATAGTTCCAATCTCTTTAACCTCCTCCCCTCCCTAAAATCCCTCTACATATTGAAATCTTACTCGGATGCTGAATGCCTCCCTGTCACTATAAAATGCTCCAGACTGGATGACTTGCCCTATCTCAGAAATCTCCTCCATCCATTTTTTCAATAATACCTCTTTCTGTCATCTTTCATAATACCTACAGACCACCCTATCACTGTAACATCCTCCAGCCTCAGGCATCTGCGTATCCTCCTCAACCCTCTGGAGCACATGATATCACTGTAACCTTCAATCCCTATGAATTTCCTGCCTCCCATCCGACATCACCACAGGACCTCGAATCATTCAACAACCTAACAGACCTCCCTATCTATGTAAATTCCTCCCATCCCTCAAGCTTTCCTACCTGTGTAACCTACTCCTATCTCAGCAGCTCTCCATGTGTACAAAGACCTGAAGCCACTTTAATCCTCTCAATGTCTGCAATCACCTCTATCGCTGTGACCTTCTCCCGTCACGACAATGCTCCGTGACTCTACACCCTTCCATCACTACTAGCCTTCCTCTCTCTGTAACCACATGGGATCACCAAAATCATCCATGTACCTGAAACATTATCTTTGTTGCTGTATCCAAGTCCAGTCCCTACAGCTATCACTTTCTGTAACCTCCTTCAGTCTGAAGAACCATCCAGTGTCTACACTCCTCTGTATTACTAACTTCATCTAATCTCTAAAACCATCACCAAAAATCTCACTATCGCAGTAACCTCTTCCACTTCCTCCCTACCTCTGTAAACCATCCATTCCCTACTGCTCATTCCTGATGAATGGCTCCAGAGAAAAACGTTTATGTTCCTGATACTCGGCTGCTGAAAAGGCACAGTGGTCAGGCAGCAACACACTTTCGATACTTATCTCCAGCATCTGCAGAGCTCACTAACCCCTGGTGGGGCTGAATGGCCTACAACTGCCGCTCTTTCCTATGTTTCTGTGTAACACTCCCTGTCTCTGTATCTCTGTCAGTCTCCATTATCTCCCCTATTTGTGTAAACTACACATTCGCCAATCACTGGAACATTCTCAGGCCATGGAATACTCCCCATTTGTCCAATTTCTTCCAGCCTTTCCAACCCTCCCAAAATGATTCCTCTTGCAGCCCTATAACCTCGCCTATTTTTGTAAGTTCATTTCGCCGCTGGACCAACCTATCCCTGGAACATCATATACGATCGCATCCCTCCATTTGTGTGCTTCTCCAATCAGTATGGCGGCGCCTGCCTCTGTGATATTATCCCACACACTGAATCAAGTTCCTACACTGAAACCTTTACTGTCTCAGTTACCTTCTGATGCAACCACAGACCTCCCTGTCGGTATGAACTTCTGAAGTTCATCAGTCCACCCTGTTTCTGCAATCTCCACCAGCCTCTCGCGCCGTCCATACCACTGACACCATGTCCAGTCCCGACACCTCTGTAACTGCCTCAGCAGCTATATCACTCTCCATCTGTCAGGCCTACTCTGTAACTGCTCCAGCAGCTATATCACTCCCCATCTGTAGGGCCTACTTGACCAGTGCATTCGGCCATTTATGCACAGTAGTTCTTGAAATTCACCAAGGAAATCCATCATGTATATCAGAAATAAAAAATATCCAATCATTACAGTTGATGAACCTTAAGCCAGTCCCAGAATCACGTATGAGGGACATGTAGAACTGAAAATTCCTGTCTTTGGAAAAACAATCCATTGTATTGTTTAGTACCACGTGACCCGTGACAAACCATATTCATGTCCCAGAGGCCAACTCTTGTCCTATGAGGTCGCGTTGCAGCTGGAAGCCCCGGGAACAGTTTATGAAATAAACTTCCCTGAGGTTCAGGCAGGCCTGCAACGGGAAGCATTGATTGTTCAGCTCACATGGGGACATATCTCTACATTAAACAGACTGGAGGCAAACCTGCCTTCCTTCTACTTCAAATGGAAAACCCATCACCGAAATCCCTCAGGTAGGTTTGGGAGCATTTTTTCCAGATGTTGGCTAATGATTTCTGTGGACACTTGCATAAAATTTAACATGGTGAGAAACAATGCTGGCAAGATGGATACCCATTGGAAGTTCAGCCCAGTGCCTGAAATGCTCAACCAATTCTTAAAGCAGTGCTTTCGATCTAGCCTGATTACAGGAGAGAAAGACTCCATAAGGCTCGGTTTGTCCGTGTTTCTAGTAAAGACAGAAGTTAGATGACAATTGAAACTACGGAAATGACAGACAGATTGCAGATTTGCTTTGAATATAATAACAGAAAAGGTAGTTTCCTGGTGACATGTATGAGTTTGCTGGGACTGGGATCAAGCTGTTGCCATTTCTCCACAATGGAAGCCTCAGCCTGGATTTTGGTGCAGTAAAGCAATTAGAAGAGAATTGCGACTTCAGTTACTGCAGTCTGAAACTGGTCATTGCTGACACCCAGGCTTCAGAATCTTACAGAACAATTTTACACCTCAAACTTCGTGGTGCATTTCGTCAGCACATTAAGCTGTACACCAAAACATTATTGACTTACTATGATTCCTTATCTAAGAATTAGGATTAGACCACTCAAGGTGCATGTTCAGAATGACTTCGACACACTGAGTTTGTCAGATGTTTGGAGCTCTTTTGGACATTCAGCAGTGTAACGTGAATGATTTGTCATCTTTAAATCTGAGATAGACAGTTTTTATTGCAGAGGAGACAGTCACACTCCGTAGATTAACTGTTTCAAATCAGTCAGTGGTCAGGAACAGAAGGGTGTAACTGTGAGTGAGGATGATATAGCGACCAGTTGGTATTACTGAAGGTGCCTCCGACCTTCAGCTTAACAGATTTGAGGTAGAAGTTCCCTGTGTGATTAACATAGCAAATAGAACAGTCCAGTGCAGAACAAGCCCTTCGGCCCTCAATGTTGCACCGACTTTTCAACTGATCTAAGTTCATCCGCCTACACTATCCCAGCATCGTCGATATGCTTATCCAAGGATTGCCTAAATGCCCCAGATAGCTGAGTTGACTGCATCATTCCACGCACTTACCACTCTCTGAGTAATGAACTTGCGGCTGACAACTGCCTGGAGTCTATCACTGGTCAATTTTCAATTGTGCCTCTCGTACTAGCCGACGTCATCATCCTCGTAAAAAAGTCTATCACTTTCTTTCCTACTTCATCCTCAGGTCATCTTGTATGCCTCTAACAAATTCCCTCAGAGCCTTCTTCGCTCCAGTGAGAAAAGAAACAAGTCTCTCAGCCTTTCCCCATAAGACTTTTCCTCCGGATCAGGCATTATCCTGGGAAATCTCCTCTGCACATTTTCCAATGCTTCCACATCCTTCCTATAGTGGGGGTTCAGAAGTATCCACAATATTCCAAGTGTGGCCGCATTAGCAGAATGACATTATGGCTCCGTAACTCAATCCTTCTTCCAATAAAACCTGACACATTGTATGCCTTCTTATCAGCCCTATCGACCTGTATGCAAAGTTTCAGGGACCTATGTACGTGGACTCCAAGGTTACACTGTACACCAACAATATATTCATTGACCCAATATTCTGCCTTCCTGTTATTCTTCCCAAAGTGAGTCACTCAGATTTATCTGCATTGAACTCCATTTGCCACCCTTAAGTCCAAACCTGCAGTTTATCCAAGTCCCCCTGCAACCTGCAACATTCTTCCACACTGTCAATGCCTCCACCAACTTTCATGTCATCGAATAAAGAACACAATGCAACGCAGAACACGCGCTTCGGCCCTCAATGTTGCGCCGACCTGTGAACTAAACTATCCTCATCCCCCTACACAGTCTCATCATCATCCATGTGCTTACCCAAAGATTATTTAAATTTCCATAATGTGGCTGAGTTAACTACATTGGCAGGCAGGGCATTCCAAGTCCTTCACTCTCTGAGTTAAGACCCTGCGTTTGACGTTTGTCTTAAATCGATCAACTCTCAATTTGCAGTTATTCACCGTCATACAGTCTGGCGTCATCATCCTAGGCAAACTACTTTCACTGTCTACCCTATATCATCCTCTGATCATCTTTTATGTCTCTATCAAATCCATTTTAGCCTTCGTCTTTCCCATGAGAACAGAACGCAATCTCTCAGCCTTTCCTCATGAGACCTTCCTTCAAACCACGCAACACCCTGGTAACCCTCCTCTGCACATTTTCCAATGCTACCAAATCCTTCTGGTAATGGCCGAACAGAATTGGACACAATGTTCCAAGTGCAGCTGCACTAGCGTTTTGTATAGTTGTAGAACGACATTATGGCTCTGGAAATCAATCCATCTTGTAATAAAACCGAACACAATATATGCCATGTAAACAATACTATCAAGCTGGGTGGCAATTTTCAGGAATCTGTGTACATGGACTCCAGGAATACTGTGCTCATTCACACTCCCAAGCATATTTCCATTGATCCAGTTTAGAGCCTTGTTAGTTTTCCCAAAGTGAATCAACATAAATTTAGCTCCATTGAACTCGAATTGCACCTCTCAGACTAATTCTACAGTTTATCCAAGTACCCCTTCAACTTGCAACCATCTTCCACACTGTCTACTACTCCACTGACTTTACTGTCATTTGCAATCTTACTAACCCATCCACCTATGCCTGCGTCCAAGTCATTATTAAAATGACAAACAGTAGTGGTCCCAAAAGCGATCCTGTATTACTGCAACAGCCTACAATGTGGAACGTTATCAAAAGCTTTACTGAAGTCCATGTACACTACTTCAACTGCTCTACCCTCATCCACATGCTTTGTAACATTCGCCAAATTCTCTATGAGTTTTGTACGAAATGACTTGCCCTTGACAATACCATGTTGACGATCTGCAATCAAGTTTTTGCTTGCAACATGATTATAAATACCACCTTTAAAATTCTTTCCAAACTCTTTTCCTACAACAGTTGTAAGGCTCACTGATCTATAATTACCTGGGTCATCTTTTCTGCCTTTTTGAACAAGAGCACAATGTTGGAAATTCTCCACTAATCTCGTTCTAAAAATATAAACAATGACTGCTCAAAGTGCAACGCTAAAGGCTCCAACGTCTCCCCCAGTTTCTCTCAGAATCCACGGATTAATCCCATCTGGCCCAGGGACTTGTCTACTTTCACTACTTCTTGAATTGATAACACCTCCTCCTTACTCAACTCGATCCTTTCTAGTCTAATATCCCACATCAAACTTTTCTCCACTACAATATTCCCCTTTTTTCGAGTGAAAACAGTTGTGGAATATTCGTTTAGCACGTCTCCATTCTCCAAAGTGCACATACAAACCTTCTCAATTCTGTGTTTCACTGGCCCTATCCCTACCCTAGTCATCCTTTTATAACTCAAATACCTATAGAAAACTTGTGGGATCTACGTTATTGTACCTGCTAAAGACTGCTCACCTAATCTCATTGTTCCTCTTATGTCTGTCTTTAAATACTTATATACCAATGTATTACTCTCCATCGCCTCATCTGAACCATCTCGTCTCAACGTCACAAAAGCCTCCTTCTTCCACTGAACAAGACATGTAATTTATTTAGTAAGCAACGGTACCCATACATTATCACTTTCTCCCTGCCTTATAGGGCATAACGATCAATGTTACACGATATATGTTTCTTGTACTAGCGCCACAAGTCGATTGTCCCATCCCCTTAATTATGCGACCCAATTCTATGCATCCGTCGTCCTACCTAATCGCATTATAGTTGCCGTTCTCTCATCTATTACTCTTGACCTGTGGTATGTACCTATTGCTTTCTATTGCTAAACTAACCGCAATTGAATTATGTTCACTTTGTCCAAAGTGCTCGCCAAACACTAACTCAAGCATCTGGTCTGGTACATTATTAAGCACCAGATCCAGTGTAGCGGTCCCTCTTGTCGGTTCTTCGACATACTGTGTCAGGAAACACTCCTCCACACATGAGTCGAAAACCGATCCATCCGATGTACCAGAGGTATAGCGTTTTCATTCAATCTGAGGACGTTACAATCCCCAGAATGACCAAAGTGTTCCTTTCACTCCTACCCAGAATCGTTTGACCAAACCATTCCTCCGCATCCCTGGAAGTCTGTGGAGGTCTAAAGAAAACTTCCAGCGGTGTGGTCTCGTCAGTCCTGTTCCTTACCTTATCCCATACCACCTCAGTAGACTTATCCTTGTCAAGATTATTTTGAGCTACTTTGTTTCCCAACTCAAAGTTCAGTCCAACTTGTTGTGTCGTTTGGGTATAAAATGTTCCAGGGAAAATATTATTGAGATGACTACTCGGAACTGCAGAGCACTCAAGTATACAGGCCAAGTGCTGGAAACATGGACGATGGGTTGCTGTCAGTATTTTAGAACCTCTATGACTCGAAAATATTGGAGGAGAAACTTATCGCCATTGAATATTATAAAAGCCTAACGCTGTTTCCTTATCTCACGATGGAGGCTGTCTTGCCTCCATCCCTGGTAATGCACTGTGTAGGATTTGGCGCTTTTAACACCACTTCGCAAGTTCCGACTCCAGATGCGAAAATTCATATTTGTTATTCCTGACTGTCGCAACTTCAAAATCTGAATAGGTCTGACGGGAATCAATATCTCGGAACAGTTAATGTCGCCGAGAACATCAGAGCTCCTCCGGAAAAAGGAGCAAGTTTTCAAACTGTCGTTAATCAATGGCAGAAAACATTGCTGTTTGTTGGAACATGAACGCGACATTTTCCTGTTCCAAGACATTTCTGAAAAGCAAACTCTTTCTCGGAGCAGTTTTCCACTTTTTCTCATGATGCCATCAGTTTTGGATTAAATCGGCCAGGCTACGACTAATGACTCGTCTTTGCATTCCCTCTGCTCAAGTGCCGTGTACTGTCCGTCAGAGAAAACCACCGCCAGTTGTCTCTCTCCAACAGTCCAGAATTAAGATAGCGACATTATCGTTAAATATGTGGCTCACTGGCACAATTTGTGATATCACAGCCCTGGAGCGCACAAGGGACATTTTATTCTATATTACATGCATTATATAGATCAATTATGCTGATAGGAGATAAGCAGAATGATTCGTTGTGTGTACAATAACAAATAAATTGAGTATTAAAAATGGCGGCCTCGTAACCCATCACAGCGACTCAGTGAGTTTCACGAAATAAAAATCAAACGAAGAGCGAATGCTACAAATTTGAAATAAAATCACAAGTTATGGTAAAGACACAGCACGTATGGAAGTATTTATTAAGAGAAATAAGGGTTAATGTTTCCGTGATATATGATTGAAAACTCATCTCGCAGTGAAATATTTCACCATGGTTACGATGCGTTTGTTTCACACTCAGATAATTGCCAGGGAGACGGATGGAGACAATGGTGAAGGCATTGGAGTTTCTGTTGGAGTCTGATTAAAAGGCCAAATTTTGCCATGATTTAACTGAGGAATTCTTTGGTAGACCCGAACTGAATGTTAGACAAGTCAGGATGGTGTGCAAACTAGAGAGAAATCTACAGACCACTGAGTGGCATGTCTGTCCTCATGGAGTTGCAGATTCTCCAGGTGCTCAGGTTTGCTCCCACAGTGCAGAAATGTGCAAGACCAGTAAATTGCTCATCGTTTTGTGTGCATTAGTCAGAGGCAAATGGGGCTGGGTGGGTTACGCTTTGGAGGCTCGGTGCGTATTTGTTGTGCTGAAGTGCGTGTTTAGACACTTCAGGGAATCTCACCTTTTCGAATCAAACTAAGAAGTAACGGTCTTCACATCGCACTTCTACGTTGCTGTTGCTGTTTCTCGGTGGTGGAGACTGAGTGTTTGGAAGCTTCTGACAACGCTCTGGTCATGTTGTTGGTGTCTGTATTCCGTCTACTCCAGTCGCTACCTTCACATAGAAGACAGAGTCTTGTGAGACACTACCTCTCAGTCTCTTGTTCTTTTGTTTGACATCAATTTCACGGGATATCAGTCGGAAAGACTTCCAAAACATTATATGATGGGGTTGTCAATTTCCTCACAAATGATATGTGATCAGATATTGAACTTGGAAGAAAACATCCCATTTACAATGTGAGAGAAACTGTTTGTGTGTTGTGTGTTTGGGCAAGATTTCAGCAAATCATCAGAGCTCACAATCCACAAATGCAGTTACACTCGGGAGGAAACTGTGCAAATGCAGGGATTGTGGGGAAAAATTCATTTTCTCAAACGAGCTGGAACCGCATTGACGGAGTTAAACCTGCCCACTGTTTGGGAAGGGATCCACTCAGTTATGTCACATGCCGCATCAGCAGCTCGTTCACCCTGACACAGACCATTCCAATACCCAGAATGCGGAAAATGCAGTAAAACCTCCAGGGACTTGATGTCCCATCAAAATGCTCATACTAAAGAGAGACGTTTTATATGCCAAAAGTGTGGAAAGTACCATAAGATGCCTGTGGACCGAATGTCCCTGTTTTGAAGCTTTGATGTTGGAAGTGCTATAAAAGTCCCAGGGAACTGATGCCTCCTAAATGTGCTCACATTAGTGAGATTGTTAAATGCTCCATCAGTGGGAAATGCTACAACGCCTCCAGGGAGCTTTTCTATCACCAGCATGTTCCCACTGAGGGGATAGCATACAGGTGCTCTCTCTGTGGAAATGCGTTCAGGTGACTATCTGATGTCATGGAGCATCAGGTGGTTCACACTGGGAAAAGACCATTCAGCTGCTCCCAGAGTCGGACGGGGTTCATGGTTTGTCCAATCTGTTTAGACACCTGGAAGTGCACACTGTGGAGAGATCATTTCTATGCATAAACTGCAGGAAATGCTGCATAAGCTGCCGGGCACTGAATTGTCATCAACGTCTGCACGCTGAGAAGACACCTGCCAATTGCTAAGACAGTGGGAAGTCCTTTAGAAAGTTTGTGCAGTTGATGTCCCGTCAAAGTGTTCACACTGACGAGAGATTTTCACAAGGCTCTTACTGTGGAAATCACGATAAAAGTTACTAGGGACTGTTTTGTCATTAACGTGTTCCCATTGTTGAGAAACCGTGCAAGTTTCTAGTCTGTGCTAAGGGTTATTCAAGTTCTGTGGAACTAATATCCCATCAACATGTTTACATGTTACACACAACGTGGCATGTCGTTGTAAGGATGTATTCACAGAGTAAATGAAGAGTCCGCAAGGCTTCATCAAATCTGGTAGAATACTTTGAGGAGTCGAAGAGCAAGTGAGACAAAGTAGAGCCAGTGGATGTCACTTGTTTGCATTTCCAAAGGTCATTTGACAAGGTGCATTTTGGGAAGGTGTTAATTAAAAATGCATTGTGTTCCGGTCAAGGTACTGGCATAGATTGAAGAGTGGCTGAGTGGCAGAAAACATGGAGTTGGGACAGCGGGGTTTTTTCAGGATGGCTGGTGGTGACTCGTGGAGTTCATCGGGTGTTTGTGTTGAAACCATAGCTTTTCATGTTAAGCATGAATGATTTTGTTCAAAGGAATAGAGGGCGTTATTATTACGTTTTCAGATGAGACAGTGTTGGGGGCAGGTGAGTCGCATTTAGAAGCGGGAAGGCTGCAGAAAGACTAAGATAATCTCAGAGAGTGTATAATGTTTTGGCAGGTGGAATACTAAATGAAACAGTGTGTGGTCAGAAGTATTGGGCAGAAGATTAGAGATATAACCTATTTTCTGAAAGGGAAAAGGCTTTGAAATGAGAAATGCAAAAGCATTTGGGAGATCGAGTTCAATATTCTCTTAATGTTGACATGTAGGTTATTTCAGAGTTGATGTGAGATACATTTGCTCAATCACGAGAATCGAAAGAGATTCTACAAGGGCATTCCAGCAAAAGAATAATTCGTGCCTTTTAGAGATGAAAATATTTATCTTTCTGTCGAATCGCAGTAGATGATAGAGATACTAAATGACAGTCTCGCAGGTTTTACTGTCGATGTTTGAGAACACAAATAAATGTTTTAAAAACAGTTAAAAATTCTAAAGAGGAAGTGTTGGAGATCTTTGAAAATAAATTTTGGATACTTTTCTGATATCAGATTTAGTGTATCCTGCGACTCTGCGGGCGGTTGTAAGGAAAATATGGGGCCCCTTTCAGTAATAATTTTATTATCTATAACCACAGGTGAAGTGCCAAATACCTGAGGATTACCGAATGTTGTGCATTTACTTAAGAAATGATGCACCTAGAAACCTGTGAACTTTTGGACTCTGAGTCTAGCTTTGGTGGTGGGTAATTTATTGGAAGCGATTCTAAAAGTTAGGACTTGTATGCATTCTCAGTTAAAGAAAAATTAGTTATATTCATCATGGTTTTGAGTAAGGGAAATTGTGTCTCACAAACATGATTGTATTTATGAGAAACTACCTGAGAAGATTGATGAGGGCAGAGCAGTCGACATTGTTCACTTGGACATTGGTAATTAACAAGGTTCCACATGGTCGATTTATTCTTACAGTTAGGTCACATGCGTATCAGGGTGAACTTCCCATTTGGATATAAAATTGTTCTGATAGCATGAAATAGACACAGAATGTGACGGATGCTTCTTTTTCAGAATGAAGGACTGTTCGCAACAGTCTATGACAGGGATCGGTGCTGGGGCCACTTCTGTTTCTCATTTTTATATAAGCTATTTAAATGAAAATATGCAAAGCATGGGAAGTAAATTTGTAGTTTCTAGCAAAATTGATGGCAGAGTCGTTTGTGAAGAAAGTTATGTGAGATTACAAAGATCGATATGTGACTCGACGAAGGATTAGCAGGCTGTGTTTAATTCGGATAAATGAGAGGAACAACACTTAGGCAATTAATAGTGTGCGTTTGGGTGATGTTGTAGAATAGACCAAGGAGTTCCGGCGCATAATTATATGAAGTTTGCATGACATGTAGATCGTGTGGTAAAGGAGATATTTATGATGCTCATTCTGTTAATTACAGGAGTTGGGACGTCAACTTTTGGGAGCACATGACGTTGGTGAGGCATTGTCAGGAGTAGTGTACACAGTCGTGATTTAGGAATAACACTGTGAAGCTGGGGAAGGTGCAGTAAAGATATGTCAGACTTTTGTTCGGAATGGAGGTTTTGTATTTGATGGAGAAGCTGGAAAGTCTGGGACTCGTTTTCAGTGGAGTGGAGGAGATTGAGCGGTGACCTAATAGCAGGTCATAATGTTTTAAATGGTACAGATAACGTGAATGGCAGGTTCATTTTTACCTTGGATGAGGGATTTCAAAATTTGTGAACAGATTTTTAAGGTGAGAGGAGAAAGATTTAAAGAGACATAAGAGAATTACAAAAAGACTACTTTATAAGGAGAGTGTTTTGTATGTGGAATGAACTTCCTGAGGAAGTGGTCGATGCAATTACGGTTACCGCATTTAAAAATTAGCTGAGTCATAGAAAAAGCATTCATATGGCCTTTATTAAAGTACATGAATAAGACTTTTTCGTAGTGATAAGGACAAAGAAAAGACAGATGGTACCAGTTCAATTTTCGATTCTGGTTGCATAGACTCGTTGGGTGGAAGGGTCTCTTTCAATGTTGCATAACTGCATCGCTCTATCTGGGCATGCCTGCAATGAGACAGTTTATTTGAAGAGTCTGCACTCCTGTGCAGAAAATAGGCAATGATAAAATTGCCTGAATTACTTCTTTCAGTGCCATACTAAATTTAAGTCTGATTTCTGCAATCTCTGTTCGCCATAGTGAAAGTCAATGACTGGGATTGAGGGGAAAGTCTCTCCGCGAATATTTGTGCATCTGAGTTGGCTGTCAGTGTGAAAGAAGCTGAGAAAATGGAGCAGGAATAGAGCTGAGAAAGATGGGGTGTTTGATTTGGAAATTGATTTTGTTCTTCACACACCAACACACTGCAAACCTCAGGTCTTTTTCCTCAAATTGCTCCTCTTCACACACTTGCTCCATCCTATCCCAACCACCTTTGCTTTACAAAATTTCCAAAGATGTTTACTTATTTCCGACATACTACCTTTATTTCACAGAATATTCAACAGTTTGAGTACTGAATCGAAAAAAAGAGACAGAGCAGTCAGTCCAAAAGCATTGAAAATGATTCTGCATCTTCTTGACCATCATGAAGTGATGCAATCCGTGTGGTGAAGCTTATCAGAGATTGCCATTCATAAAGGTGGTATAGGATTTTCATCCAATGATATCTGATATAGGTGCTGATACATGTTTCAAATTATTTTGCATATCACCTTTAAAGGGATATAAAAATAGAAAATTTAAACAGGAGTAGATTGTTGTTGTGTTTGATCCTGCTGCAATGTTGACTGTGATCAAGTCTGGTCATTGCATTCAGTAGCCTGTTATTACTGTAGACCCGTAGTGTTTGATCCCTTTAGAAAACAGAACTATATTTTCTTCATGGAAACATTACCTGGTTTGATTTTGACCACTTTCTGTGGCAGAACATTCCACAGGGTCACCCGCCTGACGGAACGAAATGGCCTGCCCGATATCTTCAAACTGTGAACCCCACACCTCTGGGTCTGGACTCCGTGGTCATGAGGGAATCCTTCCTACATTGAACATGCTCATCAGTTCTCATTTCCCTTTCGTAAATCCATGCTGGCTGACTTGTCTAATCCTATGATTGGTTTGCAGTTTTAGGCTGGCTGGTCTGTAATTCCATGTTTCATAATTCACCTTTCTTAAAAAAAAAGTGTGTAGTCACGTCAGCTATCTTCCAATCCATTTAAGATTGTTCCAGATTCTACAAAATCTTGAAACTTGAGATTACTCTATTTAGGTTCAAGCTCCATGTTTCATATTAGATCCACTAACTCTTGGGCCACTTTGTTAATTATGCTTCGGTGGAGAGTAACATTCCTGTGATATCTTTGCTTTTAATCCTATAAACTTCCCCAACACCATTCCCCAACAAATTCTGATGTTTTCTTCAGTTCTCCCTCCACAGCAATTTAGGGATATTATTGTCATCCGTTGTGATGACAGAAGCAAAATACGGTATATAGTTAATTGATCTGCCATGACTTTTACCCACATTATAACTTCCCCTGTTTCTGATTATAAGGGATTTGTTTCCATTAATCTTTTATTCATTGTCTTCATCTAATGTCAGGAGAATCTACAATTAACTTCTATTTCACTGGCTCACTTATACGTTATTTTCCCTCTTAATCACTCCCTTAATTGTGCTGAAATCTGAAAAGCACTCAGTCTTCAGGTCTTTTGTTCTTTTCAGACACTTTATACGCCTCTCCCTTGGATCAAGTACAATCCCTCGTCTCCCTTCTTCGACATGGTAGAGTCACCTTTTCCGTTTTATTTTGTTACAGATAGGAAAGACGAACTGCTGCCAGCCCTCCAAGGGATCGATAGATGCTTGTCGTGCAGTTATGTTCCCCAAGTTATTATAACATTCTCCTCCTTGTACCATCGTGATTTCCTGTATTCAGATTTTATCCACTTGACTCAGTGCATCTCCATCGTAATGATTATTTCTATGATTGCATTCTTCAAGCTCCCACAAGGGACCTCACACAGCTCAATTGCCAATTATTCACTTCTCATTACACAAATAAAGTTATGTAATTAAAGTTGGCGTAGCCCCGGGGACTATAGGACCACTACCTCACTTTTTAGAGGAAGAGACGAGTGATGATGCTTTACCCTAAAAGTCACTGAGCCTCAAGCAAGGGACCACGTTAAGAAAGTGAGAACTTCCGGGAAACATAAGCTGACACGCTGACTGAATGCGTCGTGTTGGTGGCACTCTGAATCACAAATCAACCGTCCACCCAATGAGCTAACTAATTTCCAAACAATATACATTACTATTTGGAGAAGGCTGTTGGGGAGCAGGAATTGCCAAAAGTTAAGTGATGCTGAAATACTCGTCATGACAGATTTGGCGTGCTTCTTTCATGGGGTAGCGTGGCAAAGCGGTGTGTGGCGCTGAATTTATGCGCCAGTCTCTGTCGATTTGTTCCTGCTGATATCACAACTCCACTGTGGTCAGCGCTTGTATACAAAAGGGCGACGCGTGTTCTGACGGTTTTGATTTCAGTATTTGCGACTGTTGACCTCTGGGTCGTGAACATGAACTGCACAATGTATGCTTTCATTTTCTTACTGGATCTCAGCTCTCCATTCCACTTCCATTCTGGACAGCCTCCCTCTTTCGTTGATGTGTCTGTTTCCGAGGGAAAAGTCTCTTCACTTCACTGCAAGTCGCCGAGACAAGTCGATCAGTGTAAACGAATGTACGATGCATGATATCCCTTTCAAAGGTGCAGGTTCCACTTCAACCATGCATTAAAATGGCCACTTGCAGGGGGAGACTGTAAGTGATGGTTCCATTTCAAATGGTGCTGAACCGATATTAACTGATTCAGAGGGTTCTGATGGAAACCTTCGGAAAATCTCCCTGAATGACTAACAGTTCAAATGGATAATGAACTTCTTGTGTGTCCATGCGGGTTAACGCAAAAAAACAGCTTATTCTCGGCAACTGGCATGGGGGTGGGGTTGGGCAGGGTTGTGAGTTTCTAGTACTGGACGAAAGTGATCTGTGGGAACGAGGCAGTCAATCATTCCAAGATCAGTTAGAGCTGATTGGCCGAGGATAACTCTACCATGTTCTGTTTCAGTAACAAAGATAGAATTTGCCTGAAAATATCAGCAGGTCCGGCAGAATCTTGAAAATGGAAAGCAGATTTAATATTGCAGGGCCAGTGAATTTTTTTTTATGTCCATCTCCCTCTGCCTTTCCGCACCCTCTCTTTCAATGACTATCTCCTGACATCCACCTTTATCCCGAGCTTCTCTTTTATGATTTCCTCTCCGACCATTTTGATAGTCACAAGATTTGTTTCAGCCATATCCCATCTCAACATTTTTAGCAGCTCTGACGGTGTGTCCTCGAACTGAATAAATAACTCTGTTTCTGTCTCGTTACGTAACTGATGGCCAGAGACCAGAAGGTTGGGCCTTTCAGTCCATCTAGTCTGCTCCGCCATGTGATCATGGCAGATGTGGGTCTCCACACCATTGTCCAGCATTCTCCCTGCAATTCTTACTGGATCTGATTTCAGAATCCAGTGTGTTTTCCAATGTGGTTCTGAACCCGGCCCCCTCCATATATATTGGCAACTTGTTGCAATGTCCCTGTGTGTGACCGAATTTGGTCTGATGCCAGAACGGCAAACATGATCTCCCGTGAGCAAGGCAATCACCGCTTGTGTTTGCGGGCGGATGGGTGGGGTCAGTTTGATCAAGTCACTGGCCCCGCTGTGTTTCTATGGGGGAGCAGTTATCACATTCACCTCCAACATGAAGTATTCTGCTTCCAATTGCCCTGCGCAAAGAACAATAGGCTTGTTTCTGATCATGGGTCGATCTTATTGATTGCTGGTCTTGCAAGTA
Source organism: Chiloscyllium punctatum (assembly GCF_047496795.1). NCBI lineage: Eukaryota > Metazoa > Chordata > Chondrichthyes > Orectolobiformes > Hemiscylliidae > Chiloscyllium > Chiloscyllium punctatum. Next base: position 4,399,813 of record NC_092762.1, read on the forward strand.
AACTTTCCTTTTATTATCCCAGCCCATTCCTGCCGCTGTGGTGAAAGGGAATGCAAGTCCAATTAATTGTTGTGTAAGATGTTCTTCGTCATCTATTCTTCCTTGTTCTGAATATGCACGGATGTTTCCACCACAGACGGGAACTATTTTTAAAAGAGCTCTCGGCGAGCCCTGATTCTTTCTATAGAGAAGAAGTATCAGCTTCTGCAAAAGTGGCCGTGTTCAGAGACGGGCAGAAACATTGTTGTTCCTTCCGTTTGGGCGACAGGCTTCCGGATTGTGGTGGATGGGGATTTATTGCAGTCTCTTTCGCAAACCTCGTTTTGAATTTTGTTGCCCATCATTACTTTAATGGCGAAACGGAACACAGTTGCAAATAATCGCTGCATGAATTCCGTTTTTTCAAATTTGTCTCTGCAGCAATCCTGAATATGTACTGATTTCTATAGTACTTGTGGCTATCCTGTTTAAGAGGGGAGGTACGATCTCACTTTCGCCTCAGTACCCCAGAGAAAATTTTCCCAGCCGAAATTCACATCAGACACGGCGCATCCACGGTTCTAAACGAGGCAGAAACATCCTTGTTCCATTTTTACAAACGGTAGCCTTTTGGGTTGACGTGAACAGAGCATCCGTTTTTGATATTCTCATCAGCAAAACTGTCTTGGAATTTGCACGCTCATATCTGCTGCCGTGCTGTAAAGGCATATAATTAATCTGGATTTATTCGTGTTTAAAAGTTTGTTATGTTTTATTCTCCTCGGGGAAAGAGGTTTGGAGATGATGAAGGGCTTAAGCCAAAATCGACGATTCTCCTGCTGCTCGGACCTGCTGTGCTTTTCCAGCATCACTCTCTCTTCTAAGTTTCTGTCCTCCCTCTTCCGAAATATAAGTCGAATTGTACACCTTGGATGGCCGTGCTGTGTAAGGCCAGTTACCGGGCATTGATCATTTCTGTCCCAGTCATACCGCATTTGCTTTACATGCGAAGGTGGCCTGATTCAGTGTGAAGGGGAACTCTCATTTGCTGGGGTCACAATGAACACTGGATTCTGATGTATGGTCTCTGTCAACTGCATCCAAATCTCGAGTGTGAAATGCCTGATATGGACGTTGTCTGCCGTTTCTCAACCTTTGTGAAACAAAACCAGAAATCCTTAATCGTGATTTCCAGAAATTCACATTTTTGTGTTTTTAAGTAGAGGGCACATTTACCGTTTATTCAGTCAGCAACAGGAATGAAAAGGTTTACTTCCTCAGATGAACTGCTTGACTCACAGTCTTATGTGGTCGCTCTGAAATCTGAGCCATGTTGGAACTGAAACTGAGGAAATGCTAGACTTTCTTATGAATGACTTCGTATCAATTTTATTTCCTTCATATCAGAAATATCTAAACAGGGAGGAATAGGTAATGGAGGGACATGCCGTTCCGGTGAAACACCTCTTTGATTCAGTCATCAACAAGAGGCGTTAAAACGACTCAGGAGAGAGAGAGAAAGCAAAGATCTAAAAAAATACACGTTTTATCACCCCAAACAAAGAAACTTATAAATACAAAGCAGGAATAAGCGGCAGCGCTTCGCCCGAAGGCCCACTGAAGATTTTAGTAGATTGACGAAATGAATGAAAATGAACATTCCAAATCCGCGAGGAAGCCTACAACCAGAAATATAGTGGGTGTGGGTGAGGCTATAGGGAGTGGAGCAACCCCGAAAGTCCAGCTGCAAATGGGGATGGAGAAAGCCATCAGTGAAGTCGTCTCTGATGGTACAGAGGTGCGTGAAATGCAAAGACTGGGATCTCCAAACTCACCCGGAGCACCTTCTTTTGTCGTGGAGCAGGGAGCAAGTTGACATTAGGCTGGGGGTTTGTGCCTCACGTGGACCAATTTGTTTTGATATGGAGCAGCAGGACTTATGGAATATCAGGCTAGGAATTCTAACCTCACTTGCTGCCGTTTTTAACGACATTGAGAAGGAAGCACTGCGAAGGCAGGCTGTAAGGTCAAACTTCACCAGGTTCAGTTCTTATTGGTATGGAGCAGGGACCATTTGAACATTCGGCTTGGAGATTGAAACACACCATAAGCAGCTTCTATTGACATGTAACAGGGAGCATTGGGATATCTGAGAGAAAGGATTCTCAGCAATTTTAATCTGAAGTGAAATAGTTTTTAGCAGGTCACATATTTGAGGATTGAGGGAATATGTTTCCCAAGATAAATATCTCAATTATAAAGAGAACTCCAGCAAAGGTTCAACTCGTGGAGGAGTTCAGTGGTTATCTCTGCACCCTCGAAGCACCATTGATCGGGTTCGATTCCAGCATTGGTCAACTGTCTCTGTGGGGTTTGAACATTCTCCATGTATATGTGCCGGGTTTTTTCCCGGTTCTCTGATTTCCTTTCACAATATAAAAATGGTCAGTTGCATTGACCATGCAAAATTGCCGATAATGTTAGGTGCATTACTCATATAGAAATAGATATCATGGTTTACTCTTTGAACAGTCAGTGTGCAGTTATTTGGCCAAATGGCCTGTTTCCCGTTTGGAGAGAACCGAATCTGTGCAGTGAGGAACAGAAGCAATTTGTACGCCCTGTGACCATTCTCATAGGCTGACTCTGCACTGAGTTAAATTTACAGAAGCGAGTTTTAGCTTGTTTCATATTATTGATTTTCTGCGAACTCGCACAGGTAGTTAAAGAAATCTAAAGATCCGAAAATTAACGGGAACATCCACTGTTGTGATTACACTCGAGTTTACCTCGATTTATGGACGAAAGGTAAGGAACTGGAATTGAAATTTATCAGTTTTAGCAGTAATCACATTGAATGGTCGCGAAGATATAGGGTGAATGTCAGCTTCATGGGGGCAGACGTATTTTCTTTACGTCTGTTGCTTCAAAAAGTGGGGGCCATTGGCGTGAAGCAGTGATGGTGATTATCTTTGCTGGTTATTGAACTTGTGAACATGAACGTTGTTGTTCATATTCGTGTTAACAGCACTGCTTTGCAGCATGAATGCATGCTGTAATATCCTAGCCAGTGGAACAATGGGTAACGCAGCTGTCTACGGATCAGGAGATTGTAGGACTGCGTGCTCATCGATTTCATCACCAGACAACAGAGTAGATACTGCATTCATTCTACTCCCCATTTCCGATTCGATCTTCGCCTCTGCACCACTCAGTTTCTCTGATTCCAGACCTGGGAACTGATGTGATGTGAGCGTGCAACAATATTTACTTCCTTGTCTCATGGAACTGGTAATGTAATGATGTGAAACTGCGGTGTGACTGAACACTGCATTTCGACAATACCATGCACTATCGCCTGTACATTCCATCTTTTGTCGGAACGTATCGGATTCAGTCTTCCACATTGTCAATGATGGGATCTCCACAGTCTCTGGGGGCATCGAAGAAGAAGATTCAACCCTATCTCAGTCCAGTATGTGGCAACCTTTCTTGTTGTGCATGTGCTGCTGTTCCTCACCTATCTCTGCCAGTGAATTTTTTCTTTTTATATCGTGTTTTTTTTCACGTGATCATATCGTGGTTCGTACTCTGTGTTGTGGCCACAGCAAATTCCGCTCTATTCTGAGGAATGGCAAGGCACATTTTTTTTCCATTTTATGCCACATCAACTGTGCGAAATAAACACCGAAAAGAATCATCCAATTGTTAACGGGAAAATACTTTTCAGTCTGCTCTTTGAGATCATTGCGTGTCATATGTCAGGATTCAAATTCACCCAATATCGGAAATTTCTCTCCCTTTCACAATCACTATCCCCCCTTTCCGTCACTCCTCCCATGTCACTGATGTTTTGCACCGTCTAACACTCACTTTCACGTTGACACCATTAAGTCTGTGCTGCAGCAGTCACTGTTGCTCGGTGAACGTGCCCCAATATCACTATCAGGTTCTTCGAACCACACAATGCAATCAGATAAGGTGGCTGCATGACCAGTCCTCCTGTATCGTGTAGTATTTGCATGGACCAGAGATTATTGGAGCATCAGGTTCACAAAAAAGGCACTGAACATATCGAAGGGACGAGACTTTATTGGAAAAGCCAATTTCGGTGGTTTCTAGACATTTGTTTTATATCAGCATTCAGCTCTCGCTTGGGTATTGTATACAATTCTGCAATTCACATTATCGAAGCGATATCACTGTAATCAAAACGGTGCAGAAACGATTTGTCAAGATCTTGTCTGGATTGAAGAAGTGCAGCTATTAAAGAGTTTCGACAGACTAGAGTTGTTTTGTTGAGTGCAGGGTAAATTGAGAGGAGACATGATTGAGAAGTCGAAAATAATGAAGGGTTTGAATTTGGCATATTGAAAGAAACGTTTCCCTTTGATGGAGGCCTCAATCACCAGGGAACCGTAGATTTAAGCTAATAGGCAAGAATGTTTGCGTGGATGCAAATAAAAACTTAATCAGACAGCGAATGTTTGGAATCTGGAAATCACTGTCTCTCAGTGTAGAAGCAACAGATACCCTAATAACCTTCTGAGGTGTTCACATGTGAACTTGTAATGCTAACGGCATACAAGGTCAAAGGATGGAAAATGGGATGTGGAGAGTCAAACAGTTATTTTTAACAATGACACGCACAGGGAGCTGGAAGCTTGGCTAGTGCTGACCTCCTCTGTCGCGTGGTATTTAATATCCTCACATGTCACGTGGATTCCAGAGTTCATTTGCTTGCTGGTGCAGCCCGGCCTGATTTGGAGTTTCAAGGTTCGAGTAAAGATTAGTAACTCAAGTGCAGTTTGCAGTTTTTTTTTTTTTTTGGCGGTTTTGGGAAGTTGATTTGCAGCCATTTCCTCCGTTTTCTCTGTGACATCTTCAGGGCAGCTGAGAGTCCTGTGAAGTGTGGCTGTCCTGTGGCGTTTGGAATTGTCTTGCGTTCATTCCCACTGCTTCCATTTGTCAGCACTGGTAGTTCGTTGCAGGTCCCGGTTTGCTGGGTTTAGCTCAACGAGCTTGTTGAGGAATCCATGGATGAATGTTTACCTTCTAGAAATTTTCTGGCCGCTCTCTATTTGGCTTGTCCTATTATTTTTCTATTTCCCCAGTCGAATTCTGTTTTTCTCGTCGACGGTGTGTTTTGCGACGAGGGGAAACTAGCTGTGGTGCTCACTGGCTCCTCCAGAAATGCTTTGACAACAAAAGATATTCCCGCAGAATCCTTGCAGAGAAACAACGCTCGAAGGACATGCCATGACACGACACACTAAGCACTCTAACTTATATATGAAAAAAAAACTCAGAACTGACAGCCACTCTGCTCTGACCATTCAGATTTTTGAGAGAGCATAAATCTGAAGCGAAGATCAGCCCACAACTCACCAGAACAAATGCCCATTGCCCTTCACGTGCAGTGAACATGTGGACAAACAATGTTCCAAACAAGGAGTGCAGAAAACATTGTAAAAGACCAAGAGGCAGGCAAATCGCGAGCCGCATTTATGAAGAACAAACTGCCCATAAATGCCAACGCGAGGTCTCCCCAAGAGGTGTACTCAGGGCACTGAGTGTCTCTGATTCCGCGCCTGGGAGCTCGGATTATATGACAGTCTGTGGCAGCGGAGAGGTTGTTGGTGGAAAAGGACAGCATGTAAGGCTGGATACAGGAAGCAGGAAAATCGACGTTTTGGGCATGAATACTTTATGAGGCTTATACCCAAAACCTCGATTCTCCTGCTCCTTGGATGCTGCCTCACTAGCTATTCTTTCCACTCACTTCTCTGATCTCCAGCACATAGAGTCCTCACTTTCACCTCTGGTTGCAGCAGTGGTTAGTTCTTTGTTTGAGGGAACTGCTGATGTCACCGGTGTAAAATTCGATTGCTGATTGAGAAGTAAAACCAGGTCCGTCGCACAAAAGAGCAATTTTATTGTTTATCAGGTTCTATGCCTCTCACGGCTTCTGGCAGTGTACTTATATGGAGTTTCCTGGCGGTTCGGTATGAGCGTTTGTGATAGTACGTATGTCACTACTCTGAGATGTGGCTGCAGTCATCTGTGTTCGTAACCCAGTGTCGATTGCTACTGTTTTGCTTTGGTCTTCATGTGTGCATTACTAACACAGTGATGGATCAATTGATATTGTAAGAAGGCAGACAGACGTGGGAAATGTCGAGGCTTTAGTGACATTTGTACAATGTTCAGAGGTTACCTAGGAACAGTACAGTAGAACGTTGAATTCTTTTGGGGAGTGACAAGGAACAGTGAGGGAAATACGTCACCTGCGTTTATTAGCACAATGCGAAATAAAACGTACTAAAAGTGAGGAAGACAGATAAATGTTGGCATTAATCATGGATCTCCTGACTTCCAGTCCCGAGCTCCCACCATTCCAACTCCCGGGTTCATTGTAAACAAATTTTACAGAACCATACACATCAAGGTTGTCCAATAGAAAGGCACAAGCCTTTTCTTCGCCTTCGTTTTATACTTTCGATTTATAGTTTTTTTCAGGAAACTATCACTTTCATTGCAAGCTTTCGGAAAGGAGGCCATAAGGTTGGTCCGAAAAAAAAGACACAAAACTTTATTTGTGTTAGGCACAAGAACTCCGAGATTCCTCTGTCCTACACGTTTTTTCTACTTTCCCTCTATTTTCATAGTGCTCTACCTTTTGACTATTCCAACGCCACACTCCCGACATGAAACTTCATCTGCAAAGTTTTCCCCCCACTCACTCAAACTATCCATACGCCTTCGCAGATTCCCACGTCCTCATCACAACATGCTCTCCGATTATTCTCTATCATCAGCAAACTTGGACATATTTCACAATGCCACTTGCTGCATGCAATGAACAGAGAGATAAATAATTGAAGCCTTGAATATACCCCGTCTTGGCAGATATCTCTGTTGTAGATAAGTACAGCCTCCTCATCACTGTCTTAATTAGGTAAATCCTTCTCCAGATATTTGGGCCACCAGTCCTATACTGGTGGTGAGCAATCAGAGCTGACCAAACGCCAAATGAAAGGTATAAACTCACTGGCGTCTCCTGCATCAGTTCTGAGTATTTGTAGTATTTGCTTTTTGACCTCTAGTTGAACAAACTGCCCATATTTGCACAGTTGATTTGACAACGCCACATCTGCTTCAAATTTCCTTCAGTGCCTGTGACGCAGATAGGGCTGAAAGGCGCGATAAAAATACATCTTCATTTCTCGATCCATTATATTATTACTAATCTCTCTGCTCATGAAAATGAATCCTTCCCAAGCACTCTGTCTCTCATCAATATGTGTCGTTCAATCCAATTTCCTATCAGCCTCCTACATTCTAATCAATTGCAGGGGGAACCCCAAATTTTGGAATCATTGCGCAGACAGAACAAACCGGATAGTATTCTAACGTTTTCTGCTGGAAGCCTCAAATTCACGAGAAATATTAAGCAGTATTTCATGGTTATAGTTGTGGCTGAGTGGTTAGGGCGATGTATTAAATATCCATTACTAGTTCCCCGCACAGGTTTTAATCATACGACTACGTTTCTTTCACTGTTGCTTTTAAATGACATTCTGGTGGATGAGTTATCCCTCAAACTACAGAAAGCCCGTCTCAATAACCCCACATTTTGTCAGGTCTGCTCATTTGTTGACATACAGGAAACTTGTATTCTGAACCAGAAACGGACCTGACTCAAAACGTTCGCTCTGTTCCTCCCACCACCGATAATATCAGACCTGTGGAGTTTATTTAGAATTCGCAAAGTTTATTCAACACAAATGATGTTTTTCATTAAATGTCCTCAATTCCAGTCCTCTGGTGAGTTGCACTGGTCAGAGGCAAAACTTCCTCCTGATCATCAACCCTCCCATCCCCACTGCTCCCTCTAACATCATTGTAAATTTCCCCAGGACATCTCCCGTTAACCTTATTTGCTTCGAAGAGAACGTTCCCAGAGTCGGAAATTTCTCCGCAAAAGATGATTTCCTCACCTCTGGACATGGTGCAAAGCAAAAGATTGTGAAAAAGATCCTGGGAAAATGTTGCTAGGTGGAAGGTGCAAACATTATCAAGTAGCAAAACAGAAATTCCAGTCTCCAGCTTTGTGAATATTTAGATATTACTTGGGAAGTGGATTCAGAGGAGAATGAAGGGTGAACTGTCCGACTGAGCAGAGGCAGGCCCGGCACCTTCCCATGCTTTTAGAGGCCGATACATTGATTCTGATATTCTTGGCAAAAGAAACAATCTGAAACATTGAAAGGACTCCTGTTCTTGCACGTCAGGAATTCAAACCTCATCTCAGCTGCGGCACAATGAGAAAACATGTGAACAGGAAACACACTGAAATTTTCTAAGAGAGTCGTTCCCGGTTGTCGGAGAGCTGGTTCCCAGTCACATGGTGGTGCCTGCAGAGAGTGGGATCAGGCTGTTCTCTAGTTTCCACAATGAATGTTCCAGACTCTGGAATGGAAAAGTAAAACTGATAAACGGCAATTGTTATTCTGTGAAGGCCATGCCACAGCTTCGATTCACTAACCGCTTGCTTTATGAGATGTTATAAGAAGATTGTTTCCCACTCTCTGTGGTGCTTTGGGTCAGCGCGGTCGGCTGTTAATCGCACCCACTCATGGATGGAGTGGTCGCTGTACTTACTCCATTTGTTTCCTTTGCTGCGTAGTTTTGGGTTTTTAATATATTTCCCAAACGGAAACCTTACCCAGTGAGGAATCATAAGGCGTTTCTGTATTGTTTTTGTGACTAACATGGGGCTCTGGATGCCGTAAATCATAAATATAACCAGAAACTGCTGCAGAAACTCAGCGGGTTTTCAGTATCTGTGGGGAAAACAGCGTTATAACAAACTTCTGAAGAAGCTCTGAATCTTTGTCTCTGTTTCTCTTCCAACAAACGCTGCCAAACGTGTTTAGTTACTCCTGATAGATCTTCTTTTTATTTTTGCTGAGTATCCATTCCAACTATCGGGATTGATCACACAGACTATACATTCCCCGACGTTTAAGACTGTCGAAGCTGTCGTGATTGAATTGAAACAAAGCTAAGAATGATGCACTTAATCTCAGCTCCAAATGGAGAGAGGACTGGCAAACCAGTTCAGCATCTGCCGGTTGCTGCCAAGTGGGTAAGGTGATGGGCTTTAAATACACTACGTTTTTCTCGTGCAGTTTCACATCTTGCTGACTGTAATTTGGAGCCAAGAGTAAACTGGAAAATAGCTTTTTCGTTTGAGATTCAAATCACTGAATAGGGAAAAACGCATATAACCCAGATTAGGAATGTTGGGAATCTGGAACCCATCACAGGTCAGGGTTGAACAAGCAGAAACCTCCAGAAGAGGTGAGACCCATTTAATTTACACATCCATTAATGACTTCATTTGCACCTCTTAAGCGAGTGCTGCAAAATGAGATAAAACAGTTAGGGGATTACCTGGAACTGGTGCCGACCTTGTGGGCCAAATCGCATTTTCTGTACTAGTGATCTCCATGACCAGCGTTGGGGAGCTTAGTTTGTGAAGTAACAGGAAATCTTTTGCAAAATGTCCCAGAGTTTGAACTACTCTCTCCTGAACTGTCTGTCAGTCACCGTATCCATTGGGAAATTTCAATAGTTAATAACTGGTATGGTGCACATTCCTGGAATCAGTCCACAGGATAATCAGGAAGATAACATCATGCTGTCACATTTCCCAGCCGTGTGTACCCTTGTGTGTAACATTTCCTGGCTCTACTTTCGAAATAAAGATTGCCTGCATCATCTGTCTCTGTTTGAATCAAGGAGCTCATTGAGCATGGAGTTGGATGTTCAGAAGAATCTGGAAGTGTGACAGGGACAGAACCAGAAAGAGACGAGACTTGAAAGTGCTTCGAGTTTGCGTGTGTCGGTTGCTTTTAGTCGTGAATATCTGCTGACCACTATCCTGTCAGATCTCAGGAGTCGCAGAGACTGTTTGAGTGGAATTTGTAAATTTAAAGTTACACACGAGCAGTGTGTTGGACTATTTCAACTCAGTTTCCATTTCATACCCCAGCTCACCGCAACAGTTCACATTTCCTGGAGATTTGGCTAGTGTTCTGCGTGAAGCTTCCTTTTTCCAGAGAAGCTTGCAGACGTGAAGCACATAACACTGAGGCCTCAGTCACTGTCCGGGGATGTGCTGGTGTGTCTGCCTTTGTGAGTGAACATGAGAATAAGTTTCCTGAACGGGGTTACAAAGTAATATGACCATGTTAAATTTCAGTCCCATTGATGTGTCATTTAAAATTACAGAGATATTATCATTGACATTTGCCCTGGAAACATCAAAACACGTCAGCTTATGGGCCAAATGCTGCAAACTGGAACTAGAATACGTGGACGTCTGATGTCCTGCGCTGCACGGTGAGCGAATGATACTTTTCTCCCACACTTTCAGATGTCGAGAACAGACAGAAACTAATCTGATGAGAAAACCTATTTACAATCTGACATAACCTTTTGTACTGTCTACTCTACTACAAATCTTGATATCATCTACAAACTCACTGACCATGCTTTCCATATTTTAATCTAAATCATTTATACGAATGAAAAACGAAAGTGGGCTCAGCATTGATCCCTGTGGAACACAGCTGGTAACAGTCCTCCAGTCCGAAAACTACCCTCCACCACCGTTCCCATCCTCCTACCATTAAACTAATTTTATATCTAATTGGAAAGATCACCTTGAATTCTATGTGATGTAACTTTCAAAAATAATCGACCAGGTGTTAACTTTTAAAAGGAATAATTAATGTCCAAGTGAACAATGCCGACCACTTAGTCCTCATCAATATTCTTGGTTATGTCCTCAAAAAAACCCAACCATGTTTGTGAGACACAAATGAAGTCGCACAAAACCATACCGATAATCCCTCTTCATTATACCTCTCTCAAAATGTTTATAAATCCGATCGTTCAGAATTGAGTCCAACAACTTACCCACGACCTTAGCCTGCCCCATAGGTCTTTGGTTTTCAGTTTTATCTATTCATCCCTTCCTTAACAAAACCACTCCCCATTTATTCGGCACATCACTCGAAGTAATAGATTATGCAAATCTTTCTACCAAGGGCCCAAAAGTTTACTTCTCTAATTTCCCTCGAAGCCCTGGGTACAGGAGATCAGAACGCAGAGGAGAATCCAACTTTATATTTTCCAATTCCTCTGGAACTTGCACTATTCAATGTGAACTACTTTCAAAACATCAATGTTTGTAGCCGCCATTTCCTTCTCCACGGTAGAAACTAATGCGAAATGAACATTTAATATCTCTCCCATCTGCTGAGGTTGAAGGCAAATGTGAGCTCTTACATCCTTCAGGGATCCTACTTGGTGTCTAGCTCTTAATGTACTTATAAAATCTCTTTAGATTATCCTTAACTTTATGTGCTAACGCTATCTAATATGCTCGCTTTACTTTCATGATTTCGTTTGAAGAATGCCCCTCCACGCCTTATATTGATCAAGAGGTTGTCGGGAGACCGCCTGTTTACATCGAAAGTGTGATTTTTAAAAAATATATTCTAAGACGACGAGTCCTTCACCCCTACGATCAACGTGTTCTAGTAGAATCCCGACAAAGTGGGAACAGGCAATTCAGCACAAGAAGAACCCATGAAACATGGGAAGATCATTGCACTCAAACTCACACCTATACTCGATTCCTGTAACTCTGCATTTCCCATGGCCAAATGACGTCAACGACATATCTTTCCTCTGTGGAGGAAACGCAGGCAGACACGGAAAGATTGTGCAAACTGCAGACGGTCGCCTGAGAAGAAATTGAATCAGCGTCGCTGAGGCTGGAAGACAGCAGCACTCTCCACTGAGTCAGCTATTTTAAACCTCCTATCAACCACTCATAACCTATCTTCCTTTTGACATGTGGCGAAAAGCTATTCCCGATGATACAAATGCGTGTGATGAGAGCCTCTCATCGCGTCAGTTGCAAACCTCTGTGGTTGGTTTTAAACTCGCTTGAATGAATGCCGACATTTTATTATACTTCCGAACAGACAACAGAAACTACATGTTAAACATAAGAGAAACCTTAACTAGATCTCTCAAGTGCCTTCAACCTATAGATCTCTGAAGCTTTTTCCCATCAGAAAATAGTCCACGTCATTCTGCAGCCTGCCCACTTCCTCAATACAATCTGTCCTTCCACCTGTTATTGTGTGTTCTGCAAATGGAGCAACAACACTCTCAGTTCTTTTGACCCGATCATTCATGCATAACGGGAATAGTTGTGGTGCCAAAATTCACCCGTGCTGAACTCCACACGTCACGCGTTGCCATCCTGGAAAAGACTCCTTCACCCAACTGTCTGCCTTCCGCCAGTCAGCCAGAACTCAAGCCATGCCAGTACTTTGTCACTAACACCATAGCCTATCATTTTGCAGCTTCCGATACAGCACCTTGACAAATGCCTGCTGGAACTTCAAGCTGACCACATTCACAGAATAGACTTTTTTTCATTTCCTCATTACCGCCTCGTAGAATTTTAACACATTTGTCCTTGGGAACCTTTGCTGATGCTTCAAGTAATATGTAATCGCATCCTTACACTGACCTCCAATATGGTATTTAATACAAAATTGATTTGTTTGACATTTATTTAAAATATTAAAACTTTGCTTTCAGTCCTGAATGTCATGAGCAACAAAGTCTAATCGCATTTGAGATATATGAACCCTGCACTGACTCAGCAGGCTCGATGAGTGCGTGAATTCCTTCCCCCAGTAGATCTCTCTGCTGTCTCAGCAGGTTCGATGAGTGAGCCAACTGTTATTTTTTCAAATGAAGCAGGTAAATACGTTCTGCCCACTGCAGACTCGCTAGTGTACTGAGAGTTGAGATGATCACCGGAACATCGTCCCACAATGGAAACAATTGAAATGTCTCTCATCTTGTGAAATTGTCGACTGAACATCAGTCCTTCAGAGACTGGAGAACATACCCCACACACTAGATATTTGACAGGTCTGTCTTCAATGTGAAGGCGTTCATGATAAAACGATCACAAGGAACGTGTGTAGTAATTCCCACAGTCTGAGCTTTTAAAAGTTCTCTTATTTGAGAATAGGTTGATGTCAAGTCAGTCCATCGGAACATTTGCAGCACCTCCATCGGTATGGGCGTTGAAAAGACGTGTTCATAATGTTCTTGAGACTTTATGTCGCTCGGACATTTCCAGTACGTCCGTCAGTTGTGGAATTGAAGATGTCGGTCCTCCAGGTGAGCATGTGGATCGGACGTCAGGTCCCCAGATGTTTGCCAGGACTCTCAATCGTGTGAGCACATTTCCCATGCATCAACTACACGGGGGAATGATAACATTTTCTAAAGTCTGGACAGATAAAAGCTTTCTCATTAGAATGAGCATAGTGTTCGATAATCCAATCATTGGACGTTTTCAAACATTTTCCGTATTCCAAACATTGAAATGATTTCTCCTCATTGTAATCGAGCACGTTTCACAGAAGGTCCGAGAAGTAGTCTATCCCTTCCCACACACTGAGCTTGTTCCAGGTGGCATTGCATTCATGGGGTTTCCAGCTCAGATGGAGAAGTGAATTCACACATGTCTACAGTCTCACCTAAATATGACTGCAATTGTAGTTTGTGAGTTCTGATGACAGCAGAAGCCATGTCCACACACACAAGTGAACGATTCTCTACCACTATAAAAGGAGCCTTTTCCTTCCATGTTCAAACTCTGATCAAAGTTCAATTGGGGAAAAAATGCGCAACTTCATCAGATCATGGTGGAGTGATTTTTTAAAAAAGTTTTTCCCTTCTAATATGCTGCGAAACTGATGTTATTTATATTTAAAAGTCAAGAGAATGAGAAAGAGCCTATCACAGACTCTGGATTGTGCCTGAAGTTAGGGATTGAAGTTAAGGGATTTAGACACCAACAACTTGACCAGGATTTTGCAAGAATCTTTCATACAGACAGCCTCCACTACTGAAAAGGAACAGGTCAACAGTTGGATGTTAACACCATCAACTCCGTGTTCGCTTGAGGTCAAACACTGTCCGGACTTGTCTGACATCCTGTCCTGTTGGAGCAGACATTTCCTACAGTTGAATCATGCAAAACCGAGGCCTCTGCCTTCATGCCCCTTCACAAATCCACTGCCTCGCCACTGAGTAGAGAGTGTGGTCTTGGAAATGCACAGCAGGTCAGTCATTTTTCCAAGCAGCTGGAGAATCGACGTTTCAGGGAAGAGCCCTTCATTTCGAATGAGGCTGTGAGCCGAGGCGGTAGAGAGACATATTGGAGGAGGCAAGATATCTGTGACTGTGTTAGTTAGGGGTAATGGTGATAAGTCGGAGAGCAGGGTGGAGCGGATCGGCGAGAAGGAAGATGGAAAGATAGGAAAGTTCATGAGAGTGGTGCCAACTCGGAACAGTCGAACTGGCATAAGATGGCATGGGGAAATGAGAAATATATTGAAGTCCACATTGATGCAGTGTGGTTGGAGGGTCCCAATATGAAAGATGAGGCCCTCTTCCTCCTGTCGTCTGGTGTTAAAAGTATAGCGATGGTGGATGCCTAGGACCTGCATGTACTTAGCTGAGTTGGAGGGAGAGTTGAAGTGCTCGTCAACAGGTCAGTGATGTCGTTTGGTGTGGGTATCCCGAAGATGTTCTCTGAAGGGCTCTGCAATTAGGCATCCTGTCTCTCCAATGTAAATGAGACTGCATTGAGAGCAACGGATAGAGTAAATGACGTGTGGAAATGCAGGTTAAACTCTGATGGATGTGGAAGAATCCTTTGAGTCTATGGATGGAGTTGACGGAGAAGGTATGGGTGGATTTTGCAAATCCTGTGATGGAATGGGAAGGTGCCTTGAGCGGATAGTGGTTTGGTGGGAGGCGTGGACCTGACAGGTGAGTCACGGAGGGAATGGTCTTCACAGAAAGCGGATAACGGTGGAGAGTAAATACATGTCTGCTGGTGGCGTCCGTTTGCACTAGCGGAAATGACGGAAGATGATATGATGTCAACAGAGGTTGGTGTGGTGTAATATGATGACCGGGGGATTCTGCCTTTGTCATAGTTGGAGTGGTGGGCCTTGAGTGTGGAGTTGCTGGAAGGGGATGAGAAGTGCTGGAAGACAGCATTGGCCACGTTGGTGGAGAAATTGCCTCACCACTGAATCAATTCCTTCTTGACAGTTGTCTGAGTCTGAACCAGTCAAGTCATAAACATGGTGAGATACTTCACCAAGTCTGCACACTTGCACCGCATTAACATCATAGGTGTCTTCGACGTCTCTGGTCTTCTGTAGCCCAACCTCCCTTTCATTCCTTTGGACTAAACTATCCGAATGCAATTCCATCCGTTCTCTCATATTCCCTCTCTACTCTGGTCAAATGTCCTCTACCTCTATGCATACATCTACTGGAACTCTGTACAGTGTTTTATTGTGACTTATTTGAATGACGTTTTTAGCACCGCCTTTTTTCCCAACTGTGCGCTGCTGCCTTCGCTGCTTTACCTTCCCACACGAGCTCCCACATGGTGGAAAGTAAGGAGTTGCGTGTTGTTCACCCAATGATGCAATCCTGATGTATTCGAACAAATATGATGCACGTGGGAGTATTCACAACAGGGGTTATTAACCCATCACAGCTTAGCTAATTCTCAAAGATTTCGTCATTTAATTCAACGTTCTCCGCTCCATCTATCGTTGTAATGTCCTACAGCCAACTCAAGAACAATTCGAAGTGGTCACTAAATGCCAACCCAGCCAAAGGCCAAACAGACATCCAAAATTCTTTAAATAAATAAAGCTCTCTCAGATACCTGCAATACCTCGAATTCCAATCTTTTGATCATGCTCGATTTTAACTGTTTTACGTCTGGCAACCGAAATTTCATGCATCAAGGCCATAAAGCAGGAAATCGCTTCATTAAGGTGATCTCATCATGCCGTTAAGAAAGGAGTTACTCACAAAAGTGATGAAGAAAAACTGTGAAACGTGTTCAAATCAATGCCAGTAAATTGTATCAATACTGCATCGTGCCTTTCATATATTGGAAACTTCAAAGCTTTTCCTCTGAAGGGAGTGAAAGCAAACTTTGATCGCAGTCGCGTAACGAGATATTGGGAAGCAAACAAAGTGTTATATCAAACAAGTGATCAAACAAATAGGTTTGAAGTAGTATTTTAAATCACAAAACTCAGGTTGCATCACAAACCTCGGTTGATGGAGTTTGTTCTGGGAGACATCATCATTGTTATGTCAGTATAAACGCGCTACTTTCGCTCGTGGCTCCGCTGCTAAGTGATTAGAGCTCTAGCCTTGTTTTCCAGTGGCCATGGGCTTGAGTCCCACTGGGGCTTTGCTGCGTTTTCTCACATATACTGCAGCAAACATCCAAAAGTGCTTTCTCACTGCTGTTCGGAATTCTTTCTGATTAAAAATCGTGAAGACATTCTCTCCAGGGCTAAACTTTTTGAGTTTGCAATACCAATTCTGTGTTCCACTTCGATGAACATGAGAATAACAAGCAGCTGACGCGAAGAATGCTCCAGTTTGGCAGGAAGATCACCGTGAGACTGCAGATGCCGTAGAGAAACGGGAAACAGTTGGGGAGGAAATGTACAGGGAAGTGGCTGAATGTTTCTGTTTCGTTCAACCACTACGGGAATCCAGAGGAAACAGGCAGGAGGCTGCAAGATCACAGGAAGCCAGGCTGCCTCTGGATCTTTCAACATGTATCAATTCTTCACGGCTGGGCCTGTCCTTGAAATGGCAGCCTGCTGCCTGTTTACCCCTTTACTTCCGTAAGCAGGCTCGGGTTTTAAAGTCTAAAGTGAAGGAAGAAGAAGCCAAATGGTGAAATTCCTCATAAAGTCAGTCTCTCCTGAGGCCTTCGTCACTTTCGCGAGGTGTGTCTGTATATTTGCCTCTATGGGTAAAAATGAGGTTCAGTTCTTTTTCAGGTCACGAAAAAATTTAACCGAATCTGACTTCACTCCCAATCGTTGTTTCATTTGAGATTAATGGTTTGCAGGGAAGGTCTTATTGAGTTGAACACTTCAGACGCCAGACTGCGGATTAAGCAGAACAAACTGGAAATGAGAACGTATGGATGTTTGATGACTGGAACTAACATCCTGCATTATTCTATGCTGTAAAACCACGTGTGTCAGGAACATCTTATTTTGGAAGAAACTTCTCATCACAGGAAAACAAAGCTATAATGTTAACAGACGATGCAATTACACAAGCCGTGCAATCTGGTCAATTAGCGGTTACGATTCAGCACTTCCACCATTGTGGTTTGGTTTCATGTCCTGGTCAGGGAATCAGGATTTATTGTTCTTGTCAGGGAAAACAACAGAAGTAGAGCATCTCTGATCGGAATCGCATTTCACACGCGTTTGCATGTGACATGCAATTTTGCTGCAGGGCCGCACGGTGGCTCGCTGGTTAGTACTGCTGCCTGACAGCGCCAGAGACCTCCTTAAACTCCAACTGCGTCGACTGCAGGTAAGGTGACTTCAATGTTAAATGTTGCAATCGTACCAGCTTCCACCACTTCCTCTGGCTGCTCATTCCATACGCAACCGCCATCTCTGTGTAAAAGTTGCCCCTTAGGTCTCTTTTATATCCTTCCCCTCTCTTCCTAAACTTACTTCCTCTAGTTCTGGACTCCCCCACTTCAGGGAAACGACTTTGCCTATTTACCCTATCCATGCCCCTCATTATTTTCAGAGAAGGGAGAAACGTGAGGAATAGCAGTCACTTCCCGTTAGGGATTAATGCATTATGTGACAACCAACCGAATCACCTGTGACTGAAATAGCTCTCACAGTCCATACACTGGTCATGGCATTTTACAGTATTAGAGTGGGTTTGCCAGTGTTGAATTGGACACAGCACGCTTTCTGAAGATGGACTTTACTGGGATAAGAAGACATGACAAAAGACATGGAGTGATATGCCTGGAATCAGAAGACGTCTGGAAGTATGAACAGCGTTTACTTGGAAACAAAAACATTGCAAAGGAAGCCACTGAGGTCCTGGGGAACTAGTCCATTTGAAAAGACAAGGCGGGGTTTCATGGGGAGGTGGAACAGAGCAATAGATCACGTGGCGTGAAACCATGAAAAACAGAGTGGCGTCCATATGGAAGTTTTCCAGATGATGGGAATTTGGTGAGAGTAAACAGGAAAGAATTTCCCTCAGACAGATGGATCTATAACTGGAGTTAAGAACTTCGAAACCAGTGATGAATGATAAAGAAAAGTTTGGAGCACGGCTTTTTTTTATTCAGTCTAGTTATTGAAATTGGGAATGATATTTTTCAGAGAAAAGTAATGTCAGAAGCTAACTCTAAAATATTTGTAAAGACGCGTACAGACACACAAGGAATGAATTTAACCGGGACAGAGAGTCAGCGCTGTAGGGATGGGGTTGTGTTAAGTGCACACTGTCTAATTGGTTAACGTTAATTGGAAAGAAATTGTATAACACCTACAAGTGAATACGGCTAACTGTGAAAATTATTATTAACGGTTTAGCAGCTCGATCTATGTAAACTTCTATAAATTTTCGAAGAACGGAGCTGTTTGCGTTATCACAGCATTAAAGGGAAGCTGGCTAGCTCAGTACACTGCATAATTGTTTTACAATACAAAGTGATACCAACAGCGTGGAATTAATTCTCGCAACGTCTCAGTTTACCATTAGGATCCTGGTATCCCCACTCACCTAATCTATTCGACGATAGCGAGAATCAAAGGGAAATTATACAATAGTGAGTTGGAACTGACCTGTTTGGAAACGCACCTTTTTTTCATTTGTTGCATTGGACATTTGGCTGCAATCACAGAGAAGGGGTTGAGTGAATTTGCTGCTCACTTATTTCCCCCAGAGTATCCAGTGGCAAGTCTCGAAACATATTCGTGTTTGAATTCTCGAAGCTGCACAGCATCTATTTCAAAAAAAGCTTCATCATTTCGATTCGACTTTTTCCAACAACATTGAAAACGTCCAACGAGATAAATATATTCTTTTTGCATTGTTTCAATTACCTGTATGAGCTTACAACAGTAACAATTACATGAAACGAGGTAAGAGCCCTTTGAACTGTTTAACACAGTGGAGGATCAGCGTTATGAGAAAGCGAATCCATCTCAAACGTCACCTCTATAACTCTATTGAGAGTTGGATATTCTCCTGGGAGTAAGTAACGGAGGCATTTCCCAAGGACAAAACACGTAACAAAATCAGAAGTTAGATCTTGAGAGTAAATTCTGTTTTATTCAACGTTCTTTTGCAACATTTAAATATATATGCACGCACATGCATGCTGTACACACGCATTTATGTCGAAGGAAACTGGAAGTGGACGTTGGATCATTCCGGAGATTGAGGAGATAATTGACAGGAGTTATAGGCAGGCCGTAACACCTCAGGTGCAAGAAAAAATCAATGGGTTTCATTCGGTACACGAAGAAGGAACAGGCAGACACTGCATGCATCCACTGTGGCCGTGCTCCTCGGTTACAAGCACAGCATACCGTTAGTGATACTTTTGAGGCGGAATGACTTACAAGGGGTAAAACATGAGGTACATGTCTCTCGCACAGAGTTTGTTCCTGTTGCTCAGAAGGGTCGGGGAGAGAGGAAGACAGCATTATTTTTGGAGACTTCATAGTGAGGGAAACAGATTGCAGATTCAGTGGGTAGGGGAAACAATTATGATTGTTGTGTTGCGTCCCAGCTCCCAGGGTTTGTGATGTCTCACATCGTGTTTTTGCGATTCGTAAGTGGTGGTGGCGGGAGGTGAGTCGTCCCAAGTCATGGTCCACACATGTAACAACAACATAGGTAAGAAAAGGCATGTAGATATAAGGCAGAAATTCAGTGAGCTTGAGTGACATCTTCGATCTCGATCAAACAGAGATGTTCTCTCTGATTTGTTACCCATGACACGTCGTACAGAGATGAAGAATAAGGAGAGAGCTTTTGAACATGTGGCTACCGGGATGGTACAGGGAGGAGGGATTCTGATACATGGACAGTTGGATCATATTCTGTAGTAGGTGGTACCTCTACAAATAGGATGGTTTTCAAATGAACCACAGGAGAACAAATATCCTGGGATGGCAGGGGGTGGGGGTGGGGGGGGGGGGGGGTGGGGAGGGTAATTTACTAATGCTCTTCAGAAGGGTTTAAATGAACTCAGCAGCGCAATGTGAACCTGATTTATAGCTCACGCTAACAGGAGGTTTTCAGTAGTCAGGACATAAATAGCTTTTCAGGTATGCAAGAGTGTACTGGCAAGAATGAAGATCGTTTGAAGTGTGTTCACTTCATCGCAAGGAGCATCTGGAATAAGGTTGGTTTACTTACAGCATGGGTTATTCACTGGGACATCGAAGTTGTGGGCATTTCAGAGACATGAATGGAGCAGTGAAAGGACTGGTTTTTCCTGGTGCCGCAGTTTCGATTTTTCAGTAAGAACAAAGAAGGTGGTTAAGGAGGGCGGGGCGAGGCGTGGCATGATTAGCGAAGGACAGAATTACGGGCGTGTAAAGGCTATTTGATGAGCACTCTACGGTGTCTACTGAGCTAGAATGGTCTGATATTAGAGGCAGGAAAGGAGAGGTCACCGTGAATTGAGTTTTCAATAGCCCAGTGAAACTTTCCAGAGATATAGAGGAAAAGATTGCAAAAATGATTCTGGATAGGAGCGAAAATAACGGGGTAGCTGTCATGGGGAACTTTAACTTTTCAAATATTGATTGGAAAGGTTATAGTTTGAGTAAATCTGATCGGTGAGTTTTTGTCCAATACGTGCAGGAGGGTTTCCTGACACAGAATATAGTCAGGCCAACAAGAAACAAAGCCACATTGGAATTGGTACTGGGTAATGAACAAAGCCATCTGTTCGATTTGGCGGGAATGAGCACTTTGGTGATAGGAATAGGTACATATTGCAGGGCAAGAGGTATTGCTGAGAGAAAGGTGATTAGGCGTCAGTTAGGATGCATAGGATGGAGAAATTATCTGCAGCGGTTGGGTACAACTGAAAACTGGAGCGTGTTCATGGAGGAGCTACTGTGTGCCCTTGAGAAGTATGTATGCGCCATTCAGGGAATATGTGGTCGAGTCAGAGAGCCGTGTCTACTGAACAACTTGAATCTCTGGTCAAGAGGGAGAAGGATGCTTATGTAAAGATGAGATGTTCATGCTCAGTTCGGGTGCTTGAGAATTAAAAACTAGTCAAGAAGGGCCGAAATAGAGAGCTACATCGAGCGAAAAGGCGACATGCGATGTCTATGGCTGGCAAGATGAAGGAAAACCCTGAAGTTTTTTATTGGCATTTCAGGAACAAATGAATGACTAGGATACGACTAGAACTGTCAAGAACCGTCGTGGGACGCTGTCCATGGGGTCCGCGGAAAGGGAAGGCGCTGAATGGATAGTTTTCATCTGTGTCACAAATGAAAAAAAGATACTGCTGTCGAGGAGAATACTCAAATTCAACCTATTAGAGTGAACGAAATTGATGTTCGGAAGAAATTTGTCTTGGTAATTCTTAAAAGTGTGAAAATAGATCTGTCCTTTGGGCTTCATCGGATGTATCCTAGGATTCTCTGGGAATAGTGGGTGGAGATTGCTGAACTTTGTGTCGTCTGTGTCTCTGTGATTAGTGCAAGAAGACTCAAACTTAGCAAATATTGATCCCTGCTCGAAGAAGAGGAGCAGAGAAAACTTTGGTAATTGTAGAACAATGAGCCTTAGTTTCGTTGCAGGTAAAGTTTTGGAAAAAGGTATGAGAGATAGGATTTATGATCATCTAATAAGGAAAAGGTTGATTCGCGATAGTCAATGCGATATTGTGAAGAGTAGTTTGTGCTCCACGAACCTTCTTGAGCTCTTTGAGAATGTGAGCAAATAGGTGGATGAGGGTGAAGCGTTTGAAATGGTGGATATGGTTTTCACGAAGGCATTGATAGCATTCCCCACGGTAGGCTATTGCATAAAATACGCAGGCATAGGATTTATGTTTATTTTATCGGAGTGCGTCAGACAATGGGTAGTTGAAAGAAGACAAAGTGGGTAGTTGACGGGAAATGTTCGTCCTGGAGTGCAGAAACTAATGGTGTAGCAGAAGGTTTATTTTCAGTCCACTGCTATTTGTCTATTTTATACATAACCTGGATTAGGGCATGGAATGATTGGTCAGTAAATTTGCCAGTGACACGAAGCTCAATGGAGTTGTCAACAGCTCCAAATGCTGCTGCAGGTTGCAGTGGGACATGAATAATCTGCAGAGTTGAGCTCAGAGGTGGCAAACAGAGATTAATGTGGGAAAATGTGAGGTCATTCACATTGGAAGGAGCAACAAGAAGAAAGAGTTCTGGGCTAAATGTAATATTCTTGGAAGTCTAGATGAGCAGAGACATCTCCGTGCTACTGTGCATAAGACTCTGAAAGTTACCACCCGTGTTGATTGGTTTGTTTGGAAGGAGCACGGTGTATTCGATTTATTGGGAGAGGAATTGAGTTTCAGAGCCATGAGGTCATGCTGCACTCCAGAAATTCTGTGGTGTGGCCGAACTTGTGGAGTTGCGTACAGTTCTGGTCGCTATATCGTAGGACGGATGTGCAAGCATTAGAAAGGACGCAGAGCAGATTTACTACGATGCTGTCTTGTGTGGAGGGAACGTCTAATGAGGAAAGACTGAGGGACTTGAGTCTGTTTATGTCAGAGCTAAGAAGTTTCAGAGATGATTTAATAGAGACATGCAAGATGATCAGATTTTTTTAAAGATGGACAGTGAAGGACATTTTTTTCAAATGGAGATGGTTGGCACAAGGGCACACAGCTTTAAATTGAGGCTGATAGATGCCGAGGTAGGTTCTATTCTCATGAGTAGTGAAGGTGCAGAACGCCTGGCATTCAACAGTCGTAGATTCTCCAACTTTCAGGGCTTTTCAATGATCAGGGGATCTTTTGAGTTATTATGATAAAATGTCGTTAAGCTGGACTTATGATTAGTCTCGCGTTGGGTGAAACATCAAGGCCCAAAGGGCCTTTATTGCACATTAATATTCGGTCCTGGAACGGTTCTTCAGCCTGATGTTGCAATCATCCTGGTCACTACAGTGAAATGAGCGTCTGGCGAGGATCAATTCTCGCAACTTTGCCAGCTCACACACTTCGAATCTATTGGAGAAGCACGGCAAGCTGATCAATTGCCCCAATGCATGTGGCATCTGAGGACGTACAACGGATCCTGTTCTTGCCAATGAGGCACAGATTCCAATTACTCAATATTTTGCTGTGGATCGGAAATGAAACCCATTTTCAGAGGTGGTTATACTGATAATGGATCATCCATTATGTCGTATCACATTTAGGAAAACGACAGAGATAAGCGTGGCAAAAAACAGACGTAACTGAATGTTAGTTCACCATGGCTTCCTGCGTTGATCACAGGCAATTTTAGGTTGACACTGTACTGGGATTTTCCTTCCATCAGTTTCAATTCGTCACAGAATTCGATTCACTGACATTTCTCCAAGTTCCTTTGGAAAGTTCATACGACACGATGACCCACATTGCACACAACGTCAACAATCTTCAGCATTACGACATCCAAGAACACGTGGCATGGTTTGTCTAAACAGCATACATAGAGCAAAGTTATGCAAGGGCTAATTGAATTTGAGTTCAGATTAGATTTCATTCTCTCCAGTGTGGAAACAGACCTTTGGGCCCAAGCAGTCCACACCTTCGAAGAGTTACCCACCCAGACCCACGTCCCTTTGACGGACGCACCGAGCACTACGGGAAATTTAACACGAACAATTCACTTGTTGAACATCTTCGGATTGAGGGAGAAAACCGGATTACCCGGAGCAAACGCACGCAGTCACATGGAGAACTTGCAAACTCCACACAGACCAGAATCGAACCGGGGGCCGTGATGCTGTGAGGTAGCAGTGTTAATCACCGAGCCACCGTGCCACCCGTCAGACACGGTGCAAAGTAGCAAGAATCCAGAGTAATATTCAAAATGTCTGAAATTCACATTCATTACCTTGGCCAGAACTCCAGCCTTGCAAAATTCAAGTCTGCCCCTGAATCCCCAGAATCCAGGTTGACACATGTTCCATTGGTCCACTTGGCAGCCGATGTGTAGGAACCTGACAGAGCACTTGTAAGAAATCTCCACTTTCTGATCGAAAGCTGCAGCAGGATCTGTCGAATCTAACTGGGAGGGCAGCGAGGTCGAGGTGAGACCTTAAGATTACTTGATGTAGATTCACATTGTCCTCATTGTGTTCGTGTTTAAAAATGTGGGCCAGAAGCAGCCAAGTCAGGAAGCAACATAAGGAGGCTTTTCTTCCCCCCGCTCCTACCCCGCTCCGCCATTCGATATCATCATGGCTGAGCCAGAATATTAATGTCTTTTTTCAGCCTATCAACATCATCAATAGACATCGAAATTGTTCATTTGTGTGAAAAATCAAGTTCTGTTTCAAGACAGTTGGGTTTCTGTACCAATACTGCAGGTTTTGCAGAAGAGGAACAGAGTCTGGTCTGATCACATTACAAACCATGAACTAAAACACGAGTCTGGGAGGACTCGAATGGACGATCCAGGGATAACACCTTCAGCAAACACGGGGAAATCGACGGGTTTTCCATTGCGCCTCAGAGCCGCGCACACAAGCCTTTTTCAGCACACTGTGTTGCCTTTGCCTCGGGACTCTCATCTCACATATGCCTGCCATCATCACACTTTCCAGTACCAGGTGCTTATCCAAGTGTGCTCTGGCTATTCAAATGTTTGGCTAAATACTGCTGAAATAGTCTGCTAACACTGAGCTATACCACACGTTCAGATAGTGAATTCCAGACAAGCAAAACTGTCTGGGTGAAAACATTCATCCTAAATCTCTGCTTAATCCCTTGTCTCCTGCCACTGGGTATAATTACTTTCCAAAACATGCTGATTTCTGTCACACATATCTCTCCTCTTCATAATATGTGCATGTTAATCAGTTTCTCACACAGCCTTCTCTGCGCTTGGATGAACAGCCCCAGGCTGGCTCGTCTACCTTCACAGCGGGAATGGTCCAGCCTTTCTCATTCTTATCATCTCCTCTGAACACCTTCTCCTGGAATCAGATGCTTCCAGCAGCCTACAATGGAAAAACGTTCTCTGAAGAAAAGACAAGATGTCTGAACAAAATCATTAGCTCTTGTACATCTTTGGAGAGAAAGGAAAGTTAATGTTTCGAATCCAATGATCCGTCTTTGGAGCTAATGGGACGTGTTAGTGGGAAAAGAATGCGGAAGATGGCTGACGGATTCTGAAACGATTGAACTCGATCCTGCGTCCTGAAGACTGCATATTCTCTCAGTGGAAAATGAGGTGCCGTTTTTCCAGCTTGTGCTGTGACTTGAAGGAGCACTGCAGCAGACCGTCATCTGAAATGGTGCCTTGGGAGGACAGCGTAATATTGACGTCACAGCAGACTGGAAGATCAGATAATATTTGTTGGTTCCATGCAGAACGTTGGTGATCTCAGCTTTGTCACTGACTCTGTTTTTCTCTCCCCATTGTGGAGCGATAAAATTCTGAAGAGGAAATACAGTTGCGTGGATTGAATGAAGTCCTGATAAATCACTGAAAGATGTGTCTGGAAAGTTACACATTGAGAAGAGATATGGCAACCCAGCAGGGCTAATACCTTTGAACATAGAACGTTACAGTGCAGTGCAAACCATTCGGCCCTCAATCTTACATGACCTGTGAAAAACATGTGATGCCCATCTAAACGTCACCGTTACTTTATTATCCATATGTATGTCCAATGTACATTGAAATACCCTTATACTCAGCGAGTCTACTTCGGTTGCTGGCAGGCTGACCCTCGCCCGTACTACTATCTCTGAGTGAAGAAATTAACAGTTATCTGTCCTAAATCAATCGTTATTCAATTTACTGCTGTAGCTCCTCGTGTTGGCCTTCGCCGTCTGAGTAAAGAGGCTCTCACTCCCCACTCTATCTAACCTTCTGATAATCATATAAGTCTTGATTAAGTCACCTGTCAACCTTCCTCTCTCCGACAAAAACAACCTCAGTCTCCTCAGACTTTGCTCGTAAGACCTTCGATCCACGCCAATCAACATCCGAGTAAACCTCCTTTGTACTCTTTCCAGACTTTCACATCTTTCCAAAATTCAGTGACCAGAACTGCATGCAATACTTCAGGTGGTGCTCTCCCAGGTGGTAAAGCCGCAACTTCTGTGATGTTATGGAATGGTGCTGTATGGGCAATTGCTGGAATGCAAGGAACACTGGACCAGGGGTTCGTGAGAGAATATTTCCTGCATTGTGCTGGAAAGGTGTGGACGTCAGTGAAATTGGATATTGGTGAAAGTGGAAAAGAATGTGTACCTTCCACTGCTTCCTGGTTCTAGTAAGCATATCAGTTCGGAGCATATGTATCGAATGGCTTGCATTCCAACACGGGTACAGCGTACAGCTTACAGAACAAACGTGTTTGCACTTTCACTGACACTGTGTCGCTCTGGGAGATGTGGACCTTCCCCACGCTGACTCATACAGCACCATCTTCCGGAAACGTTTCCCATCGATAATAGAAGCAGATGCTTAAATAACCCACGCTTGTGAATGAAATGGACAATTTAAAATTCCTAAACTTGTTCCTTTTTTTGGCTATAGCTAGAATCTTGTGTGAAGATCTGCAAGTCACATTTTCGTAGGTGTGTTAAAAAATGATTAAAAAAAATGTACAAATGACAAAACCTCAGAGGGACAGAAATGATAGAATCCCTACATTGCAGACAAAGAACGTTCGGCCCATTCAATCTGCGCAATGAATCCGAAGAGCTTCACGCTCCCCACCCTTTCATTCCAACCCCGCCAAGTACAAAAATAGAATTTACTCGAAATGCTCAGCCAATCTGCCAGCATCGGTGGAGACCAATCAGAGTCAATGCTTCAGTCAAAAGCTTTTCTGAGGAAGGTTCACTCGAGTCGAAATGTTAACTCCTATTGTTGCCTCTGATTTACAGTACTTTCATCTCTTTCGCGTTTTATTTACCATCTCCCTAACATGCTCACCACTGGACACTTTGAAGTAACCTAACCAGCCAAAGGAAACCCATACGGGAGAACGTGCAAACTCCACATTTTCAATAACTCCAGATTGAAATGAAAACACATTTCCTGGCGCAGAGAGACAACAGCTTAACCA
Organism: Chiloscyllium punctatum; assembly: GCF_047496795.1. Lineage (NCBI taxonomy): Eukaryota > Metazoa > Chordata > Chondrichthyes > Orectolobiformes > Hemiscylliidae > Chiloscyllium > Chiloscyllium punctatum. The sequence continues at coordinate 4,427,119 of NC_092762.1, forward strand.
CGGAGTTGCCTGAAAAGGCAAGCACTTTTCTCGATGGATAACTGAATCTTGGACTGACGCGGTGACAGGGAGACATATTACCCAGTGCTACTGTGGAAAAAATAAGCCCCTCAGCCTCTATGCCGGGACTGGACAATAATAACTATTTCACTATACTAATTCCTTTAAAACCACTGACCCCACAGCTATGTGATGACATCAAAAATTCACATCTGAATAGTTCTTCAAGTGATGAGTATTTCTGACCCTTACTGTGAGTTCAATATTCCATACAACCGATGGCTGAGAAGATACTTGTTTTTCCAAAACACATACTCAAACCTTTCTGCCTCTTAACTCTCTGCTTTCCTGGTGATTGATCTCTTCATCAAGCGGAAACGTTTCTTTTAGTTTGCCCTTTCCATATCCCCGTTACTTTTACATCTCAATCGTGTCTCTTTCAATTCCCTCTGCTTTCAGAAAAATATCAGACCAAACTCTCTTTATAACTGAAACTCCTCAGCCCAGACAATATCATGAAAAATCTCTTCTAAACCGTTCGCAGTGCTATCACATCTCCTTTGTAAATTGACTTGCAGACTGCACACAATACTCCATCTGGAGCCGAATGAACAAATTAAATAAATGATCAAAAAGTCACAACACTTTTCCAACAAACTCTATTTTGCTCAGTACGATCCTGTGTCCTTTTCATAGAACCATGGAACTCCTACAGTGTGGAATTAGGCCGTTCAGTTCAACAAGTCCACACTGACCCTATGAAGAATAACTCAATTTGGACCTATTCCCCTAATCTTTTATTTTGTATTTACCCCTAACTCATGCACCTAACTTACACATCCCTGAACACGATGCGAAATTTAGCATGGCCAATTCACCGAACTCTTCTCCTTTCCTGATACTGGTGCTCCAAGAATCTATGGTTCATGTCAGTTAAAGTTGCTACGTGAGCTTTGTTCACGCAACTGCGTCATCGAGCAGGATCGATTGGTTTGAAGTTGCCAATGCTGAGATTGGAGCACGTGCACCAAGCCAGAATGACTGCAGCTGCACAGATTGAATAGGGTCAATGTGAAAGTGCCTGAGAGTACTTGGAGAGGAGATCGAGGGGAGGTTCAGTAAGTGCGGGAGAAAGACAAAAATATTCGACAATGTGTGGTTTCAAAACCTTATATATAAAACACGCTGAGATGTGAGAGAGCTGGTTCTGAAGGAAGAAAATAATCACCTTGGAGAATATTTGCATGTGAATACAACTGATTCCATGCTGTGTTGATTTTGTACATGTCACACAACGTAAAATGGGGAAAGTATTACACACCATGACTCGAATTCTAAACGTACTGATGCAGCCATAAAACAAAGTATTGACCACTGAATACTAACGCGGCATCACACAAACCAATGCACTTAAAATGCAGACAGTGGCAGAGTATATGTCAGAAACAGCAGCACAAACAGAAGAAGACCACTTGGCGAAGTCTGGAATGAGATGTAGGTAATCAGACTGGGCTGAAACTTTCACTTCGATATTTCTCGAGGCTGTGTAGTTTCCATCATTGGGTATGTTGACGACTGAGATGAACTGTTTTCCACAGAATATCAAAGGGTGAGAGGGTAGTCTGGGATATTGTTGAAATGCATGTTTCAAGAGTCATGCAGCTTAACATGGGTGGCACGGTGGCACAGTGGTTAGCGCTGCTACTTCACAGCGCGAGAGACCTGGGTTCAATTCCTGCCTCAGGCGTCTGACTGTGTGGCGTTTGCACTTTATCGCCGTGTCTGCAAGGGTTTTCTCCGGGTGCATCGGTTTTCTCCCACAGTCCAAATATGTGCAGGTCAGGAGAATTGCTCAATTGTCCATAGTGTTAGGTAATGGGTAAGTGTAGGTGTATGGGTGGTTTGCGGGTCAGTGTGGACTTGTTGGGCCGAAGGGCCTGTTTCCACACTGTGAAGCAATCTAATCCTCTCACAAAAGCATCATTTACTTCACCAGTTACCTCACATGTGGAAGTAACCACTGCTGACGACGATCACATATTCTCAGTTACCAGTCAGAGAAACTGAGTGGTATGGCCGCGAAACTCCCAAATTAATGACAATACCTGACTTGTTTATTCAGCTCAAGTTTACCTCGACCTATCGAGGAAAAGCACGAAAATAGAAATAAATTTTATCAGATCAGCGGTAATCCCATTGAATGGCTTCGCAAACACAGGATGTAGGAAAGCTTCATGAGAACAAGTGTGCTTTCTTTTTGAGATTGTCCGTTTCACAATGTGGGGTCTATTGGAGTGAAGTAGTGAAGTTGATGATATTTACTAGTTATTCACCCTGTGAACGGTTACAATTGTTTCTCCTGTCCCTGATATCATCACATAACTGCAGCAAGCGCATTTGAATCAGTGGCTTAATGATTTGCTTGTTTGCAAGTAGGGGATTGTACATTCGACTCTTCACTGTCTCAAAAATACTGCCGATTTTTATTACACTTACAAACTCATTGTCCCAGGGCCGAGATGTGTTTGAATTCCTTATCTGCAGGAAGAAGGATCTTTGAAATGTTGAGATGTCTGAACTATTGATATGAGCGCATGCCCACCTTCAATCTATTGTCCACTTAAAAGTATTGTCGATTACACCGCAATTCTTTATTTAACATATTCGTTTTTAAACAGTAGTTCTGTGTGGTAATAGAAAGTACAAAAATGATCAACACAATTCCACTGAATCGTTCAAAAGAATGGACGTCTTCATTAGAAGCATCTTGGCAAAGCAAGTTGTTTATCCTCTTAACCTTGGTTTTCCTAAATATCACTCAAAAATGAGCAGTTTCTGTGTACTTTGTAGCCAGAACATTTGAAAGAATTTCATTCTGTTTGGAATTATTTGTGGCACGTCTTAATAAACCGATTAATGTCTCCGATCGATGAATGCAACCGAGAACATTAGAGTCAACCTCATAGCGCTGTCAGAGGAGGGGAAGATGGAATCGTCTCGCACGCTGCTCTTGCGCACATTATCAATTTCAAACCAACCCAATACCTACAACCCGTGGGAGTGCAAAGGAAACAACTAAACAGAGCTCCGCTTCAACTATGTGAATCTTTAGAAACTCTGTTGGAGGGGAATGAAGAGTGGACTGACCAAGTGAGTAGAGACTATCAAGGTACCTTCCCCTTCTTGAAGGAGCAGGGACATGAACTCTAATTTTCTCGAGGCACGAGCTGATCTGAGATGTTGAAAGCATTCCCATCAGAGCTGCTCCACTCTCGCTGTTTTAACTGTCACTGACCAGGCACCCAACTCCAGCAGCGGTAAAGAAAACACCGACTCTTAACCATTACACCTCCAGTGCTGCCTCCCAAGCTGTTGGACTGCTGCCTAATGCCAAAGCATATGGCGTTTTATTTATCAGAACATAAGTTTGAGCAAGTCATCGACAGGTTCCAGAATGGAAAGAGACCCATCATCCAAGTTTTCAGCACTTGCCCTGCCCCATTGTATTCTCAAATGTTTCAAGCACGCGTCGCAATGCTATTATCCAGTCACATTTTACAATATATGCAACTGACGTTAAAGATGGAAAACATGTGTTTACACCCCCTCGGTGATCTGAACCCTATTTCATTTACAGAGGCAAACACACAGACACGTTCTGGCGAAGTGACTGAGGCCTCAGGAGAGAGCAACCAGAAAGTAGGATTTCACTCAATTGGCGTATTTTGTCTCATTTCAGATTTCAACACCAGAGTCAGGTTACTGCAGAGAAAGGAAACATTCAGCCATACCCCTGTTCCTGTTCCTCCCCTATCTAAGCAGTGAGCTACGGAGGCAGTGTGCTCTGAGAGAAGGATTCTCACTCTTCAGAAACTGCAACATAATAGATGATTGGATAGCCTGTGTATTAGAAACCCGTCGTAACAAAACCAAGACAGAACTGAAGGCATGATGTGCAGAAGGATGGGAGACTGTAATGCCGAATCAGACAGTGTCCAGGATGAATGAAAAAGAGACTGTCCCTGGAAGTCCTGTAATTTGGAATACGTGGTCTCACAGCCATGGTCTGCAAATCGTTAGCATTTATTGTTACCAATATCAAAAGCTGCCTTCTCCTTAAAAGTAGAATTCTGACCGGGACATGCACACATAAATTGTGAAATTGATATAAATTAATGGTTTTTTTTATTTTATATTTGGGCAGAAAGAGTAACATGTAAACACTTAGATTATCATTAAAATCCAATTTTAAAGGCAGTTAGTGTTTTCACAAAACTCCAAAAGCAGAGGAAGAGCTGGGAGTTGCAGGACTGAAGGAAGTGACTGCCCCAGCTTTCTACCCAGAACCTTACATCCCTTTCGTCCCAAGAAAAAGTGCAGAAGCCAAATACTGGCAATCTGATATATATTTAAAAAAAACAGAAAATGCTGGAAGTACGCAGCTTGTCTGGCAGCTTCTGAAAGTGTGGTAGAGGTCAACGCCATCACAACCTGATTGTCTTTACTTTGTATTCACGATAACTAATGTCCCAGTCACAACTCAGTCAGACACATTTCCTCATCTTTAAAAGGTATGCACGCTTTCAGTTTGCCATGAAAAACGTTTTGTCAATTAATTCAGAACTGACAGAATGACTGTTTAAAGCTGTATGCAAAATGTTGCAAACGGTCATATCAGACAAAATGAGGTATCACGTGAAGAAATATGTGTTTTATTCAGGAAAGCTAAAATAGAATTGTTCAGAGATTATTGTGGGGAACTGTCTGCCGATTTTTCTGATGAGGTAAGAAGAAGTCTTGATGATGCTAATCCAAAACGATCAGATAAATGTAGATGGGCCAAACAAAAGACAAACGTTCTGCGAGACTGCTGTGCTTGAAACCTGGGCATGAAGAAATTATAAGGGATAGTAGAAATATTGATCATAAATTTGCTGCGTGAAAGGTTACTGATGAAGGGTGCCTGCCTGAAACTTCGATTTTCATGCTCCTCGGAGCTGCGTGATCTGCCGTGCTTTTTGACAACCACTCTAAAGCTGACTCTGATCTCCAGCATCTGCAGTCCTCACTTTCGCCTGCGGGAAAGGGAACAGAGTTATCATTAACAATTGTGTTTTGAACTGGAAGAATTTTTCAAGCGAATTTTGAGCGTTGGGGTGTGGACGTTCTGGATAGATTAGATTATCCCAACAGCATTCTCTGATTTATCAGAACCCCCAGCGCGCCCATGAGTTTCTCTGATTGGTTGGATGACCAGTGCCTCCAGCTTGGTCCTGTAGGCCCGCCTCTTCTTCGCTGTTGGACATTATACGTCATCAGTTGGGATTGGTCCTGCAGCATGCATGGGGTTAACATGAACTGTGAGCATGCTTGCGGCGAGCGATCGTTGTAACGAAATGTTGTTGTCTCCAATCGACAGTCGGTGAGTGAGGGCTAAAGGGGAGCGAAGTTTCAGGTGCTATAGACCAGTTGGAGGTTTCATGTTTGGTCATTATATGATTCTGGACCCAAACGTAGTGTATCTGAGGTCGCGAATTAAGCCACAGAGAGCCTGAGTCTTCTTCCCAGAAACAGGCCCAAGTCAAAGACCGCAATTCCTGGTTCAGTTTTTTTTTAATTTATCAGGTCACGGTTGGTTTATCTATCTTTAGTGTGAATAGAGCTGAAAATAAATGATATTGTTTGAAATCTTTGCTGTGGTTCATGAGGCTGTGGTGTTGCTGGGAGACGCTTGGGCGTGTATTAGTGACAGGGATCGATGGGAAAGTGTACCCCATGAACACCTCTGTCTCTTACCTTACGAGAAGAGACTGAAAGAATGGAGCTGGAAGAGCAGGGACAGGAGTCCTGAGCAGGATAGTGGGTCGCGGGAGTTTTGGAATTTGGGGTCTTTCGTTGCCAATCCCTCAACAAAAACCCGACCCATTGTTTTTCTCACGGCTCCCCTTCCCCACTCTTTCCTACCACTCCCTCCACCCAGTCAGTATCAGCAACATTTTAAAGACGTTTACTTATTTCAGACATACTATGTCGCTTTTGTCAGAAAATTCAGTAATTTGAGAACTGTAATGAAATTGAGAAACAGAACAGCAAGTGTACGAACCTCAAAAAATACTTTGCACCTCCTAGAATTGCTGAAGATCGTATGCTGAAATTGCTCCCCGATTACTGTTTGGTAAGTATTTACACAATTATTTTTAAAATCTAGATAATGTATTACTGAAATCTGTGTTAGTTAAAAATAATTGGTTTTTATATCCCACCTTTAACAGAATGGAGGAATGAAAAATTAGATCAGGACTGGCTTGTTGTGATGTTTGATCCTTCTCCCTAATTCAGTATGATCTTGGCTGATCATTCCGCACAGTAAGCTGCTACTTCTTTCGGCCTACACCTTTTGATCCCTCTTGCCCTCAAAACTGTATATATCTTCACCTTGTCAACATTCCACGTTCTGGCTTTAATTACTTTCTGTGGCAGCAAATTTCGCTGAGTAACCAGTCTTTGATGTAAAAAAATCCTCATCTCAGTCATAAATGTACTACCCCATATTATGAGGAGTGACGCCACCTCCCCACCCTCTATGGTGTGGACGCCCTGGTCACGGAAAGCATACTTTCTGCATTTATCTTATTCGTACCTTTTGAATTTTATTCGTTTCTGTGACATCCTTCTTCATCATTCTAGACTTGAGTGATTTTCATCCGAACGAATCCTCATACGTCAGTTCTGCCATCCCGTGAATCAGTCTGGTAAACCTTAGTTGTGCAGTCACCGTATGGAGAATATTCTTTATCAAATAAGTGCACACAACACTCTAGGTTGTGGTGTCAACAAGAACCTGCACAATTTCAGCAAGTCTTCCCTGCTCTTGTGTTCAAATCCTCTCAGTACAAAGGCTAACACACCGTTTGCCTTCCTCACCTGCTGCAGCGCCTGCATGCTTACGTTCAGCGATTTGTGTACAAGAAGACGAGATCTTCTTTCCTAGTTTACTTTCGTAAATTTATGCTGGTTCTGTCCAATCCAGTTTCTGTTTTCTCGTGTTAGGCTAACTTTTTCGTCATTCCATGTTTTCTCGCGACTTCCTCTTATATATTTTGGGGTCACATTAACTGACCGCCAATCCATAGATATCGTTTCAGATTCGATAGAATATTGAAATATGACAATTAATTTACTCTATTTAGACTCGACACTCTAGTTACAGAAAACATTCACTGCATTTAGGGTGGCTTTAAGTACACTGGTGTTTGATTCGCAGTTGATGCAATTTATTGTCTTTTAATCTCATCGATTTCCACATCACCAACTCCCTGATAATACTGATTTCCTTCCGTTCCTCCCTCTCCTTTTCTTCACAGCATTTTAGGAATATTACTCGTGTCATCAGTTGTGATGATCGAACCAATATACATATTTATTTGGTATGTCATATATTTATCTCACATTATAACATCCTTTGTTTCTTATTGGAAGGGATTAGGTTTCAATAATCGTTTTTCTTTTTCTCCCTTCATATACCTTCACGAGCTTTAACATTTCATTATATGTTTCTCTCAAGCTTACTGTTAAACGAAATTTTCGCTCTGCATTAATTCTTTCTTAATCATGTGCTGATATCTGAACGGCTCCCAGTCTTCATGTCTTTGCTATTTTCAGCCAATTTGTAAGCCTCCTCCTTGAGTGCAGTACGATGCCTTAATATCCCTTCTTGGACATGTCATGGCCACTTTTCCGTTTTCTTTGTGTCGGACAGGAGTGAGAAGCAGTTGCAGTTCCTGCAAATGCTTTTTAAGTGCTTATCCTCCCTTTAAGTTTTGTTCCCCAATTCGTTGTACCCTGCTCACGCTTCATATCAGTATCATTTCTTCTATAGATTTCGGCCTATAATCTCAGTTAGCTCTATCTTTCTCCAAATTAATGAAGAGTTCTCTCACTGACTTCTTCACTCTTCCATTAGGGACAGCATAGAGATAGATTGTCAATTATTCCTTGTCATATATGCAAATAAAGATTTGAAATCAAAGTTGGCATATTCCCAGGCCTGCTGTCTCATTAGAGAGAGAGAGATCGCAAGAGTTGACTGATGGTGCTTTCACTTGAGAGTCGTTGTGCCTCAGGCAAGGCGCAGGATTGAGTCTGTGGGTACTTCATGAGGTCAGTACGAGAACTGTGCACATGCTGCTGCTGTCATTCTTCATCTTAGTCTCGTCAATTAGCCAAATAAATAAATCCACCAATGGCCAGTAAACAGTACATAATCGAGGGTGTTCTGCCCTCCATTTGTGCCCTTAATGTTGCGACTCAGAAAACCAACTCATATATACAGCAGGTACTTCCCCTCCATAGTATCGTTACTGATCTGACTTTCTCAGTCTATGGGCAGATTGAAGTCACACGCAATAGCGAGAAGGCCACCAGATAAAGAAGCAGAATTAGGCCATTCAACCCATCGAGTCCTCTCCATTATTTGCTCATGGTTGATATGTTTGTCAATCTCATTCTGCTTTCTGCCATTTCCTGTAACTGTTGATCCCCTCATCAATCAGGGGCCTATCTATGTCTATCTTGAATATTCCCAATAACTTGGCAAAGAGTTCCAAAGAATGACTACCCTCTTGCTGAAGAAACTCCTCCACATCTCACTTCAAATGGTCACCCTTTCTCTCTGAGACTGTGCAGTTGGTTCCTGGTCTCGTGCTAGTTGAAAAAACTTTTTCACAGCCACTTTACATACACATCGCCGTATTGTATAAGTTTCAATCAGATCGTCCTCAAACTTCTAAACTGCATCAAGTCAATTCCCCGAGTTTTCAACATTTTATGACAAGCATTTCTTTCCCCCAGGATCATTCTTTTCAACCTTCTTCGGACCCTCTCCAATGTCAACGCATCTTCTGGAGTATTGTGTACAGTTCTGGTTTCCGCGTTATTAGAAGGATTTTATTCATTTGGAGAGGGTTCAGGAAGTATTTACCAGGATAATATCATGAATGGAAGTGTTCTGTTATTAAAATAGGCTGCGGTTTTTTTTTCGCTGGCGCAGAGGACTTCGACGTATGGCCTTATAGAGATTTGTAAAATCACGAGGAACATAAATAAGATTACTACCAAAGTTGAGGGAGTTCGAATTCAGGGGCATATTTTTAAAGTACGAGAAGGAAGATTTATAAAGGACATGAGGGGCAGCTTTTGTTTTACACACTTTGGTCACTGTGTGCAATAAACCTCTAGAGAAAGTGATGGATGCAGGTACAGTTAAATTATTTAAAAGTCATTTGGATAAGTAGCTGATTAGGAATATATTGGAGGTATATGGGCCAAATGCAGGCAGGCGGGTCTATTTTAATTTGGCAATGTGTTCTGCACGGTATATATGGAGTGAATGGTCTGTTAAACTGCTGTATTACTCTAACTCTACCCTTAGATATCGGGCCTAACTTCTTGCAATATTCCAAATGCGGTCTGACCACAACTGTATAAATGCTCAGCTGGACATCTCTGCTCTTGCATTCGAGTCCCCTTGATGTAAATTAGAAAATTGAATTTTTCTTCCTTAATTCCAACTGAACCTGCCTGATCTAGGGCTCCCAAATCACTTTGCGCTTCGGATTTCGAAGGGTTTCAAGAACGGAGTTGAAGCCTGCCTTCTTCCTCCCATACTGCATAACCTGACACATCCCATATTATATTCATTTGCGAATTCTTTGATCACCTTCTGCGTCTGCCAGCTTTCTTGTCACGACCTGTCTCTCCAACTCCGTTTATATCAACTGCAAATGCAGCGACAATGCACTCTGTTCTTTGCCCAGATGTTTATGTATAACGTGAATAGTTATGCTCTGAAAACCGATCGCTGTGCACGTCTTAAAAGGACAGTGGCTGTCATCCTTTAAAGGACGCCTCTGTTCTCACTCAGCCAGTCAGCCAATCCCCTCTTTGTCACTAAACGCATGCCCTTATCTTATTTAGCAGTCTGCTGTATGGCACCTTATCACAGGACTTATGAGCATTGAATTAGATCACGTCCACTGGCTCTGCTTTGTCTTATTGGTTTGGTACTTCCTCAAAGAGATCGAGCATAGTTGTCTGACATGACGTCCAATTGATGAAGACTTGTAGACTTTTCTCTATTGTACCATCTATTTCCAAGTACTGTGCAACACTGTCGATCGCATGGCCGACAGTAGTCTGTGTCTGCCTCTCCCCTTTTTTTCAGCAGTGGTGCTGCATTTATAAATTTCCAGTCGTCTGGGACCCACCCTGACGCCGATGACTCCTGACTGATCACCACAAATGCCTCCATAAACTCCTTAGCAATCTCCTTCAGAAATCGGGGGTGCAGTCCATCTGGTCTCAGTGATTTATTTCCTTCAGACCTTGCAGCTTCCTCGGCATTTTCTGGTCAGTGTTGGCATTTCATTCACTTCTTCCCTATGCGTCTCTTAATTCACATATTTTGTTGCTGTCTTCTACTGTTAAAACTGACGCAATGTATGTGTTCACCTGCACCATTACGTTGTTCCCCATTACGTCTTCTCCAGTGCTCCAATTTGCACACTTCTCTCTGTTGTCTCTCCAACCTTCAGGCGCTCTGCCTGCATTCCTGATGAAGGGCTTTTGCCCGAAACGTCGGATTTTCCTGCTTCTTGGATGCTGCCTGAACTGCTGTCCTTTTCCAGCACGACTCGACTCCAGAATCTGGTTTTCAGCATCTGCAGTCATTTTTTTTACCGTACTATTCTCTCTGTAAACTGTTAAATATGTGAACAAATTCTTGCAACATTCTTTTTATGTCAAGTTCACTCACTTACGTAATAAATCTTAATAACTCATCTTGCCATATCAGCTGTTCTGTGCTCGGTATTAAAGCCTTCCTAATGCTCTAGGTTTCACTAATCTACCTCAGATGGTGTGTATTACCTTTGTTTCTGTGCTCTCCGTGACTTCTCTTGTCAGTCATGTTTTTTCTTTATCTTCTCTTCAGCATATTTAGGTGGCGTGGGCATTGGATCCGATGTTACTTGGCGCTGACGGAGTGCCATTTGGACTTGGGATAACGTCTGCCAACTTTACAGGATAGCAGAGTACATGGAAATAGACCTTGAGCAGTACACAATGATTGTGGGTTTCTCTCCTGGACTGGTAGAAATGGGTTTACGAAACTGCATTTAGAGTGAGTTCAGAGGAGAGTATTTACACACACCAAGCCCAAACCAAGGTATATTATTTAAGAAAGTGAGGACTGCAGATGCTGCAGATCAGAGCTGAAAATCTGTTGCTGGAAACGCGCAGCAGGTTAGGCAGCATCCATGGAGCAGGCCAATCGACGTTTCAGGCATGAGCCCTTCATGTCCGAAACGTCGATTCTCCTGCTCCTTGGATGCTGCCTGACCTGCTGCGCTTTTCCCGCAACACATTTTCAGCAAGGTATATTTGTGCCTTCTGAATTTCTCAACTGGATTGACAGTGATGAATTTTATATACCCCTTTTTGTTATTTTATCATAACTCTTATCGACTGTGTCTTTCTGAGTTTTCCACCAATTGCCATCCCTAGAGCCTGTGACTGTCACAACTCAACTTCATTTTCCTTCTGCTTCTCAGATCATAAGGATCAAGAAAATCTGCTTCATTTTTATTTCCTGATGTCTGTCTGTACACGCTAAAATATTCATCTACCTTCATTCGCTGCACATACAAACCGACCAGCTAATTTATTCCAGCATATCTTTTTTTTTAATATTTCAGCTGCTGCAGTATTTTGCTATTAATTTCTTGCAGGTGTTTCTCGCAGCACTGAGTCTGAAAGTACAAATGCTCCAACGATTAGCTGCTTTCTCACTGAGTGGTGGAGACAGAAACAGATCCATGGACTCCAGTGTGAGTATTTTTTTCTTTAATTTTAGTCACAATTACCGAATGATTACAACACAAGGTAACTTGGCGCATCTTGCCCATGCTCGTTCCCAGAGCAGATTAGTTCACCCTACTTTCCAGCGCTTTAATGAGCAAGACTGGCAGATATTGTCAATCTCCAATTGCCTGTGTAGAATTCGATGAATGATCTTCTTGAACTGCTGCAGTCCAGTAGTGCACGTGGTTCCAGATCATTAGCAGGTGAGGAGTTACAGGTTAAACAGCTGGAAATGATGAAAGAATTGCAATGGATATCCAAATCAACAACATCAGTTTGTAATTCTATCCCGTCTTCCATCTATCAAAATGTGCAACATAATTCACAGGAATGTGGAAAGGCAACAATTGACACTGAACCACATAAAGTATTGTTTAGGCACTTGACTGAGCATGTTTGAAAAGGTTCTCTGTCAATTATATGCTTTAAATCAATTTTACACAGTATTAGAAGGATTGATTTGCAATCAGCAAATTTGGATCAAAGATCACAGCAGAGTCTGACGGAGTCACATCATTTATCCTGTCCTGAATATAGAATGGTGTTCTGAACAAGAAAAGTACAAACTTCGTTCAAAGTCGAGAGAAACAGAACACCTGTTTGTGTGTGTGTGTGTGGGCGAGGCTTCAGGTGATCATCTGGCCTGTCAAGATGCAAATCGAATCAGCACAGTGAGAAACTTTACAAATGTCAGGATTGTGGAAAAGGAGAAGGTGAGGATTGTAAATGCTTGCAATCTGTGTCGAAGAATGTGAAACTGGAAAAAGACAGCCCGTCAGTCAACATCCAATCATAAGCCATTCATCAGGAGATTAAATGTCCCAAAAATAAGAAACAAGGTGCAAAACAAAAAAAAAAGAACAGTAAAGAGGTCGTACTTCAAAAGTTAAGTGGACTGAACATTGAGTCAAATAGACCAGACAGGCTTCATCCCAAAATGTTGAAGAAAGAGGAAGACAATGAGAGAATGTGGATGCGCTGGGAGTCATCATTCAAGTTATGTGATCTCTGCAAAGTCTGCTGTGGAGTGGAATTCACGTTTGAACCCCACTGTTTTGCTTGTTAAGGAGGCGTTTTATCAGGTCCCACACAACATCATGATATACAATGTGATTGGGGAAAACGTACCAGCATTCATTAAGGATTTGTTTACCAGCTGGAACGCATAGAGTAGGAATAAGCGCACTTTTCTCAGGATGGTGTTCTGTTACTGGTGGAGTACCACAAGGATCAGTGACAGCACTGCTGCCTCACAGTGCTGGAGACTGGGGTTCAATTCCAGCCTCATGCGATTGCCCACATGAAGTGTGCACATTATCAGTGTCTGCGTGGGATTCCTGCGGATGCTGCTGTTTCTGCACACAGTACAAACATTCACGGTTCAGGTGAATTGCTCATTATATCCAGGAATGCACAGGCGAGGTGGTTTGGGCATGCGACATGCAGAATTATAGGGAGAGAGTGGGGCCTCATTGCAGCTACTGCATTGCAGGGATCCTATGATCCAATGCTTGAACCAAATTGTTCCCAACCATTCTGCATGATTTGGACATTTGGACCGCTTGTAGTTTTTCCAACCTTGTTGATGACACCAACTGGATCGGAATGTACATTGTGAGGAGGATGGAGGGAACCTTCAAGAGAAGTTTGACAGGCTCACGAGTGGATCAGGACCTGGCAGTTTATCCATAGCACACGAAAGCTCCACAAATAACGTCAATAATCTGTTTATATCTGATTGCCCTTTCGTAAAGTATCTTGAATTTACATCTTCTCCTTGATTTTCTTTCTCTAAGTGCCTTGCTCCACAACTTTAATAAAAAAATTGAGAAGCTTTCATGTGACAGGTATTAAGCTAACTGCCTGTCATTTCCTCCTTGACTTCCCTTCTGTTCTGACTAAATGAAACTCACTGATCTACATTGGTTCCCAGGATGTCTCTCCACTGATTTTGTAATTCTCAGATTTGCTGTCAAATCCATCCATAATCTTACATCCCATTAATCCACCACTGCTTCCCGCCCAATATTCCTCTGTGCTCTTCCCACTCCTCTACTTCTGCTATCTGTATTCGAACGTTCCTTACTCCCCCACTGCCAGATATGGATTTTACACTGAATGAAGGTGTCTCAAGCAGGGTTGTACTTCACTAAACACTACAGGCTACTGCTCTTGGCGTTAATATGTAGTTCTACAACATCACCATGTTATCGAAAAGAAAGATCAATTCATTCTCATGCCTATGATGTAGATTCCTGCAAAATACTTGACTACTTTCTGTGTGCTGGCAAGTACAGTATCTTCCTCTATCCGCTGCTTCATTTTGACTGTGACATGGCACATTTTACTGCTGAAAATGTGTTGCTGGAAATGCGCAGCAGGTCAGTCAGCATCCAAGGAGCAGGAGAATCGACGTTTCGAGCATGAGCCCTTCTTCAGGAATGGCTCATGCCCGAAACGTCGCTTCTCCTGCTCCTTGGATGCTGCCTGACCTGCTGCGCATTTCCAGCAACACATTTTCAGCTCTGATCTGCAGCATCTGCAGTCCTAACTTTCTCCACATTTTACTGCTCCCTCATTCAGTTATAACTGTCCTTTATTTGACGTCTTTATATCTGGTTTTGTGTGTGGTGGGCCAGTGACAGCCTGATGTGGAATTCCAGACTGTTATGAAGTTGAAAGTGCATACTGTACCTTTAGGAGAGGTAGAATGTTGTTCTGCACTGAGAGCTTATGAAAGCAGTGTCAGGGTTTACTGGATTATTGAAAATATATAATATGTGGCTGTGAAAAAGATACCTGAGATGGTTGCTATTTTGACGACAATTCAAATTTAACCAATGAGTTTCAATTACGTCTCAGTAAACTAAAACCCAACCGATTTCGAATTGATTATTCTACCAACATCGAAATAATGAGATAATCCGGCTTTTGGGGTATAAGAAAGGCAGACATTTTGAATGTCAGACAAAGTTACTGTCATTCAGGTAGAACTATAGGAGAAAAAGACAAGCCAAAAGCAAAAAGACAGATTGTGAAATGAAGTGGAATGACGCTGGCGTTTTGTGCAGCTTACACCAAATAAATGTTAGCATGAAAGCTGCTGGGTTGCGCTGTTGGATCTTATCATTACCTCGATCACATGTGCCACACATGCTGACAATTGATAACTCGGCCGAATCTCAGTTCATGTGCTACTGGAACTCTCACTTTTTCCCCCTTTGATATCACTGGAGGAGACTTTAAATGAAAAGTCTGCCGATTTTGGTCGAATGACAAATTGTAGTTCTGAGGGATTATGCTTTAAAATGAACACCAGACGCGACTGTAAAAATTCAGCCAAGGAACAAAAAGTGCAGTGACACTGCTGGAAGAGTGCCACAGAGCCCAGAACATCTTAGTGGTATAGTGGAGATAATGGCAGTTAATCTCTCAAAAATGGTCAAATAAAAGGATAGGAATAATAGGGGTTTTTCACAACTCAAATGTAGTGTGTCATTGTAATGCGAAATGATTTTTGACGTGATTTCAAGAGCACTGTTTTGATCAGTCATGGCAGGACAAACATGAGAGGCACAATAGGAGGAATGGCAGTGAGAGAGCATCTTGGTCATAGAGATGACAAACCAGTCAGCTTAACGTCAGACTGAAAGCCAACGAGCACAAGAATTAGACTAGTATTTCTGACAAGGTGTGTGTTTATTTTACCATGGCAAACTGGTTGTAAGACAAAAGACTGTGGCATTAATGGAAACGTAGCAAGTGATACGCCATACTGGCTCAGTGGCAGGAAATCAAGACGAATTGTTAACGGGTAATCTCAGGTCCATGTCAGTAAAGGCTCCGACATGATGATTGATTTCACAACCACCGGGATTGAAATGGATCGAGTGGGTTCATGTTCCCGATGATGGGATGGGACACGTTTACCCAACAATAGTGACAGCGGCAGCGCAGACAAAATGGTGCCGTTGTGTGCGTTAGATTATGGAATGCCTCCGTGAAATGGCAGGAGTGATGTAAAGGAGGGTTAGTGACCATGCAAGGGAGGGAAATCTCTGAAAGTGCGTGGGTTTGAATTCTGATTTATGAAATGGAGAAGGGTGATATTCCGCATAAGTAACCAGTGTTGCGGAATATCATATAATCTCGTGTTCCCAGGGCTAAACTAAGAGAGACTGAATGGCGCAGCAGCGAAGATCAAACTGGAAATGGGCATGAGGATGAGCCCGCTGTGACGGTAAAAAGGTGCATGGGACTGGGACTCCAACCTCACCTGCAGTACCTTCTATTGACATTGAGCAAGGAGCATTGTGATACCAGATTGGGACCTCCAACTTATATGGAGCAGCTTCTGTTGGCATAAAGCAGGGGGCATTGTGGCAGCAGGCTGGAAGTTCCCAGCTCACCTGAAGCAGATTGTATTGATAAGGAGCACGGAGCAATGAGACATCAAGTTGGAGAAAGGATACCCAGATATTTTAACTTGAATTAAAGTAGTAATTAGCAGGACCCATGTTTGTAGATTGAGTGAATGTCTGTCCCAGGAAAATCTCGCAAAAGTAAGGGAAAATGTGACAAAGATTCAGATCGTGGAGGAGAATCTGTGCAGAAAGAAACGTAGGTAATATTTTCTTTTTCTGCCTTTTATACGCAGACTGACTGCGTATTTGGTTAAATTGCAGCAAGTAATTTTCAGCTCGTGTCATGATATTAAATTACACGAAAAACCATGCAAGTCATTAAAGCAAACTAAATTTCCAAAAATTAACGGTATATAACTTCCTCAAAGGGAGAGGAGAGAGGCTTGTGCTGGAGTGTTGTTTTTCAGACTTGAGTCCCGTGACCAGTGGAGTGCTACAAGGATCAGTGCTGGTTCCTCTTCTTTTTGTCATTTAATTGGAGGTGTAGAGGACAGCGAAGAGAGTTGCTACAGATTAAACCAGGATTTTGAGCAGTTCGGCCAATCGGCTGAGAAGTGGCAGATGGAGTTTAATTCAGATAAATGTGAGGTGCTGCATTTTGTGAAAGCAAATCACAACAGGACTTCCATACTTAATGGTAATGTCCGAGGGAGTGTTGCTGAACAAAGAGACCTTGGAGTGCAGGTTCATAGAATTCTGATATTTGAAACTTAACTTGAAAGTGGAGTCGCAGGTAGATAGGATAGTGAAGAAGGCGTTTGGTATGCTTTCCTTTATTGGTCAGAGTATTGTGTACATGAGTTGGGAGGTCATGTTGCGGCTGTACAAGACATTGGTTCAGCCACTGTTGGAATATTGCGTGCATATCTGCTCTCCTTCCTATCGGAAAGAAGTTAGGAAACTTGAAAGGGTTCAGAACAAAAAATGAGGATTTTGCCAATGTTGAAGGATTTGCGACATCAGGGAGAGGCTTAACAGGCTGGGACTGTTTTCACTGGCGCTTCGGAGGCTGAGGCGGGACTTGTTAGAGGATTTCAAAGTTTTGAGGATCAAAGATATGGGAAATAGAAAAACTCTTTTCCCTTGGGTCTGTGAGTCTAAAATTAGAGGGCATAGTTTTAGGGTGAAAGGGGAAAGATATGCATGAGTCCGACTGGGCAATGTTTTCACACAGAGTGACAAGTGTATGGAATGTGCTGCCAGAGGAAGTGGTGGAGGCTGGTACAATTGCAATATTTAAGAGGCATTTGGATGGATATACGAATAGAAATTATTTTGAGAGATATGGACGGGGTGATGGCAGGTGGGACTAGATTGGTTTCGGAGATCTGGTCAGCATAGACGAGTAGGACCAACTGGTCTGTTTCCATGCTGTTGTGCATCTCTCCGACTCTATGACTGTATTTGATGTTGACATTATGCTCGAGTTTATCTTGATTTATGGAGGGAAAGCTGGAATCTAATGTTGAAATTTACAAGATCAACGATGATCCCATTCAATGACTGAACAGACAAGAGGCTGAATGGAAGCTTCATCATGACAGATATGTTTTCATTATGAATCGCGCTGAAATACTAAGTGGGGAGGATTGGAATGAAGCAGTGTTGGGGTTTTCTTTCCCGATTAAATTTTTGAATATGACTGCTATTTCTCCTATCCATGTTAACATCACAAGTCTGAAGCATGAAAGCGTGAAGAACATATGTGGCAAGTGGCGCAAAGTCTAACCTGCCTGACTCCAGATCAGAACATTGTAGGTTTCACTCCTCTCTAGCTCGAGGTTAACGCAGGTATTTAGTACATTCACAACCTAATCTTCCTCGTTGTTCTGAAGCCGAGATGAAGTTTGTGCTCCTGACATGCAGACACCAGAATCCCTTTCATTACACATCCCGGACAACATCACAGACAATGTCGCAGCATCATCACAAGTGAGGGAAACCAAATGGTCCCACAAACTGCGAATCGGCACTTTTCAATTTCACAGAGCCATCGACCCAATCGCGGCGGCTCCTCGAAATGGCAAGGAAACTAAATAAATATCTCAGACTCATGTTGGTTCATGGAGTGCCGAGGCAACTTCCCCTTCTTTAAGAGTCTGTGATATTGACTCTGATGTTCGTGGAGACATTGATAGATTCGAAGCATTGAAAGGAGTCCTATCACAGAAGCCCATGCTGTTGTTGCTGAACAAAACAGCCCTTACTGGGAATTGATCCCTGACCGCAGTGGTAAAAGTGCCCATTCAGAACCACGACACGACCAGGGATGAATACAGTGGTCAGACGCACGTAGAGTGACAGCCCTCAAATGCGTTGGACGCGTTCTTTACAGAAGCAACCGCTTCACTATCCTCATTCTGTTTTCCATCCCTTTGCCATTTATGCCTTAGCATCACAAATACAGATTGAATACCTCTGAAGGTTGTGTTGATTTCATCACAATGAGAAGCAGATTCATCCACCACCACTGGTCTAGAAAGCTTTTACTGCTTATCTACTGAAAACTTTCTGCCTCGTACATTTAATCCACGCCATTTGGCATTTGCCGAAGGGACCATTTCTTTCAGCCGAACATGCCTTTATCTCTCATTGTTTTGTACATTTCAATCATGTTACCTCACAATGTCCTCTTCTCCATTGAAATTAGAACAGAAAAACTGATCGTTTCCAAACAAAAACATCCTTTGCTGAATACTGCGTTGTGTCATTTGCCTGAACCTGATGTTCTCGTGACCTCCGGTACATGTCAGTAAAAATTGCTACATGAGCACTGATCTCACAACAGCAGTATGCAAATGGACCGACTGGTTTTAAGGTCCTAATTGTGGGATTGGGTCACGTTCGCCCAACAAAATTGACTGCAGCTGCAAAGACTGAGCAATGTCAATGCGAGTGCATGATTGCCAAATGCCTCAGTGAAATTGGAGGAGGGACCTAAAGCAGCGTTGCTGATCGTGGGATGGGGAGAAGTCTACGAGAATGTGTGGGTTGGAATCCTGATACATAGACAGCAGAGATGTGAAAGGGCGAGGGTTTTAAGGAGCATAATCATCACCTCGACAAATATTTTCACGTCAAAAAAGATTGATTCACTCCTGCATTTGTTAAGCATGTCTTACTCTGCATAAAACGGTGACAAGTAACAACACTGGAAGTCAAATTGCAGATGATCTTTCTGCTGCCACAATGCAAAGCGCTAACTACTGCACGATACTGGCACCACACGGAATAGCATGATGCAAAAAGCAGTAAATATAGTGGCAGAGGATATGTTAGGATCAGGTCCACATGAACAGGAGGAATACTTGACAAACAGTGACTGAGACAAACAAACTCATGGTTGGCTGAATGGTTAACTTCGGTATCTCCAGAGCCGGTGGATATTTCATCACTTAGTATGTTGAAGGTGAAGATTGATAAAGTCCAATCAATGAAAATGAAAGCGTCAGGGAATAGCGCAGGGAATTGCTGGAATGTATTTCTGCAAAAGAAATGTAGTTTACCATCGGTTACTTTACCACTTTCGTCATACAAGGAAGTGACCACTGCTGTGGAATATCATATAGTGCCAGGTTTCAGGCCTGGAATACGAAAACCTCTGTGGTGCAGCAGCGAAGATCAAGTTGGAAATGAGTATGAAGATGAGCCAGCGGATATGAGTTCAGTAATGAAATAATTGAGTGTGAACTATTTCACTGAAAGTACAGAGTGAATTGAAATGCCGGGGATTGGGAGTTTCAACATTGCATGGAGCTGTTTCTATTGACGTGGTATACGTCGCATCAGGCTGGGAGCTCCAACCTCAACTGCAGCAGCCTCAACACGAAGCAGGGAGCATTGGGACATCAAGCTGGAAGTTCCAACTGTATCTGGAGCAGCTTCTATTGACATCTGCACTCAGAGAAACACAGGCAATGTTTTCGCTCTCTGAGCTATCTCTTTTGGCTAAATGTGCTCCGGGCAGAAAGGGAATTTTTTGCTCATTTCATTTTATTCAATTTCTTGTAAATTCGCACAGGTCGTTAATATACCTTCAGACTTCGAAAATTAGCTTGAATACAATGTTGTCATTAGGCATTAGTTTATCAAAAGTGATGGAGCAAAATCAGTAAAGTGATTTTGAAATTCATCAGATGAGCGGAGATCCCATTGAATGGCTGAGTAGACACAAAGTGAATGGAAGCTTCATGAGGATGAATGTCTTTTCGTTACAAAAGCTCCCGCTGCACAAAGAGTGGATCATTGGAATGAAGCGGTAACTTTGGTTATCTTTGCTGGTTATTCAGCTTGTGAACATGAGTACGATTGGTCATGTTCGTGTTGAGATCACAACTTCGCAGAATACCAACCTCAAGCACGCAGTATCACAATGGATCATGCACTTGGTTACGGTCCAGAGATTGTAGTTAAGTTTTCGACTTGGTTCAAGAGCAAGACCGGCAGGCTTCAAATTCACATACAAGTTAATCTACCGCACAATGTATCGCATACATCAGGACAATGGTACAATGGATAACATGCCTAACTACAGATCTGCTGTGTGGAGCTTCGATTCCAAACTTGCTTGCGGGCGGCGCTGACATTATTGCACTTAAAACTGACTGTTCTGAAGCCGAAATGAGGTTTGCACCTTGAACTGCAGGGACGAGATTCCCTTCATTAAATGTCCCTGCGAACGTCAGAGTCAATTTCCCAGAGTCATCACTGGAGGGGAAGCTGAATTAGTCCCTCACGCTGCCCTTTACACCTGTGAACTTTCCGAAATTCACTGTGGCACCTGCGATTGTAAAGGAAACAAGACACAGAGCCAAGTCTCAGCTTTGGCAATCTTGGGAAAACCTTTAGGAATCAGAATTAGAGGAGAATGGAGAGTGAACTGTCTGAATGAGCAGAGACTGCCGAGGCACCACCCCCCTTCTTTAAGAGGCTGGACATCATCTCTCATTTCTCGATGTCATTAATTGATACGAGGTATTAAAAGCTCTCCACTTGCAGGTGATCTGCTTTTGATGATGTCACTGTCAGAATTGAAACAAACCCCAACTCCCGGACTGAGAATCAAAGCCGGGTCACAGCAAAGGAAGCGAAAAAAATGGAACTGCTCGCCCGCCACTGACAGCTACACGAATACCACGTATGTGTAGAATGACAGCCCTCAAGGTCGTTGTACATGCTTTCGTCAGATGCAATCGCTTGACTGTCTTCATTCATTTTAATCACTTGGCCTTGTATGCATTAACAACTCAAATTCAGATCCGTGTATTTCTAAAGTTTATGTGAGTTCACCTCACGCATCCCTTCAGAGAGTGAATCCAGATTCAACCATCCGCTTGCTGATGAGATTTTTTTGCATATCTCTTCAACCCTTTCCACCTCTTAACTTCAGTCTTCGCCCCTGTTGATCGGTCAAGAGGAACCGTTTCTTTTCGCCTGCATTGTCCATGTCGCCCATTACTCATGCATATGAAACATGTATGCTCACAGTTTCCTCTGCCTTAAGAAAACAGCCACAGTCAAAACAAACTGTATTCATAACCAAAACTTTTCAACTTGGTAAATTTCTGCACGGGTACCAGTGCGATCACATGACTACTGCAATGTGAATCGCGGAACTGCACGCAATATTTCGGGTGAACCGAGTGAAAAAAATGAAATAAATGACTGGAGAAAGCCACAGAAACTTGCTTTATCCAATAAAACATCTTTTGCTCAATCCTGCGCTGTGCACTTATCTTGAGCCCGATGCTCCAGTAATCTCTTGTCCGTGTCAGTAAAAGCTGCTCCACGAGGATTAATTACAGGACAGCTGCATCTAAATTGATTGAATTGCTTGAAGATGCCGACCATGGGATTAAGCACTTTCACCCAAAACAGTGACCGCAGCAGTACAGAATGAACAGTGCAAATGTGAGTATTATATTGTGCAATACGACAGTGAAATGGGAGGGTGGACGTTTCGGCGAGTTGTTCTTGTTGGAGGGAGAGATTTCTCCGATAAAGGGTGGTTATGATATGTGAAACACAAAGATATGTGACAGCAGTTGTTTGAAGAAGGAAACCTATCACCATGTAGAGTATTTTATGTAAAACAAGGATTGATTTTCCCAGCGTTTACTAAGCACATATTACATGGAGTAAAACGGGAAATATGCCGACTGCTGTGACAGTGATTCGAGCAGAACTTGTTGTGTTTACAATGCCAAGGAAGCACCATTTCATGATCCTAGCGCCACATGGAAAAGCACGATGCAAACCGCAATAAGGATCGTGGCAGAAGTTATGGCAGGAACAGAACCACACGCAGAAAGGCATACTTATCAAACAGTGACTGACATGTGGGAACTCAGATTCGGTTGAATCTTTAACTTCTATGTCCCGAGAGACTGTGGAGACTGCAACACTGAGTTTGTAGGATAGTACGTTTGCGATATTTCTACAAAACTTCAAAGGGTGAAGGGATACTGCAGGGTATGCATATCTCCAACTGCAGATATGATACGCCTTAGTCTTTCTAAAAACATTGTGATTTTGTGATAGTCCACACATATCTGTTGGGTCTTATCTGGCGTTGGCACCGTGATGATGGGTGAACTCCATTCACTGAAACTCACTTCGGTTATCCCATTTTCGGAGCATATGTGACATCTCTTTATGAACTTGTATAACTTTAGAGGGTTACGCCTACAAGGATGTTATAAAGTCAGAACAGCATCTCCTATATTTACTTCATCTACAATTAGGTTATTAATTCCCAGTATATTTTAGCAGATCTCCCCATGCAAGAGTCATAACTCTTTCGATTTTCTTCTGGAAGATAACTGAATAACTTTACCAATATTGGACAACTTTTGCATTGTCCAATTTTATTCAGGAACGCCCAATGCAGAATTTCCTGACATTGGTTCTTCCCAGTGTGTCGCTGTCACGAACACATTCTCCTGTTGCGTTCGTTCTCTGCCAAAATACGGTTAGTGCATATTCCCATCGCACATTCTGTGAGATTCCTTCATGACTGGAGTCCCTATAAAGTAGCTAACCTCACTCAATTTCCTCTCAATTTGATAAGGTCTTCTAAACCTTGCTTTAAAGTTTCACTGATTAATGAAATTTAATAACTACATTATTCCCAGTGGCAAAATTGTGATTTTTATGATTTCTGCTTCATCATTTGCTGTGATACTATTAAATACTGTCTCGACAACTCCCCAACATTAGTTTGTCAAACTCTAAAATTTGACACGTCGTAAAAATGCGTGGTCTCTGTCATCTGACTTATTAATTTTTCCTTAATAAATTTTAATGGTCCTCTTTCTTTATGCACAAAATCGGTTTCAGATGGACTTCGTTTTGTGGATGCTTTTGGTACATCTCAGATCGCAAACAGCACTGACGAAACTCCTTTATAGAAATAATCTGGCTCTTCCGAACCATAAAAAACTCAACATTGTCTTTAATAATTGACGTCACTTTTCCAGTGCACTCTGTGATTCTGGATAGTACACAGTAGATTTGAATCGTTTTATTTCCAAGCTACCTATTCACTCCTTGAAAAATTTGGATGTGAAGTTTGACATTTGAGCTAATAGTATCTCTGATGGTAGTCTTCATCTAGTTTTTAAAAAAAATCGTAATTCTTCCACAATCCTTTTAGCTGTCATATTGCACGATGGAACAACATTTGGAAATCTTGTCAATACATCCATTTCTCTTAATTAATACTTATTCCCATATTTTATTAGATGTAGGGAAACAACATAATGAATGAAGACACTTAAGAAAGATTGCTCGAACGCTGGGATCGGTATTAAAGGTGCAGGCTTTTTTATTTCCCATGGTTTTCCTCTTCGTTGAAATGTATGATACGTCTGGCAAAATTCAAATTCATTCCTCTGCAATCTAGGCCAGTCAAAATGTCTTTGTATTTTAGCTTCCATTTTCCGCACGCCTAAGAGACCTCCAATTTGTGGCACATGCGGCGCTCGCAGCACCACGTTTCTGTAACCTACTGGAAACAAAATTCTGCCCATTTCTCACTTGCTTCAGTATGTGTTGCTCTCCATTTCCTCCTTAACATACCATTTGCTAAGTAATATCACTCGGGGATGCATTCAATCTCCTTCCAAGGACATGTCTTCTGATCCAACTAGTTTACTTTTTAAATTTTCTGCTGTATATACTGAATATACTTGCATTTTTAACGTTTGTTCCCTGCTGTGTCCCACTTATCTGATCAAAAAATTATAATCATATTTCAGATTCCTTATCCGTGCCGTTTGATTTCTCCTGCTTCAGCTTATGTCTCTGTAATCGCGTTAAGACACAATCTGGGAAAATTCCTTCATAAACGTCCTGTATTGCTGCACTTCCCTGCAGCTCGAATGGTTTTTCAACTGGAGTAGGTAGCACGCTGATCGGTGATTGAGCTATATCATTTGCAAGCACAAATTGCATTCTTGGAGCTGAGATTGTTTTTCCAGAACTCCCACCAGAAATTCCCCACACTATTCTGCCCACTCTAGCCTCACTGTACATAACTGAGCAATTTTTCTTCCCACCATGAATTCCCGTGTACATAGTTCTTCAGGAGTACATATTTTCCCCTCCTTCTGCATCACAGACAGGCACGATCCTGTGTCCCTTAATATTGTTACCTCTCTATCTGCTACTCCTAGCCAAGGTAAATGAACTTTAGCTTTGCAGGTATATTATTAAAGCAGATCTGGCACTTCCCCCTTACCAACCTCTGATCGGCTTGTGCACTCTGATGCAGCTTTCCAGCCTCCACTGTGCTTTCTATTACCATGCCAACAAAACATCCAGGCTTGTTTTGTTTTCCTGCATCTGACGTTTCAGTGCTTTCCCTCGTTCTCCAACACTGACTTCATGTGGCCTAATTTATTGCAATGAAAACCTCAGATCTTGTTCCCTTCAAGAGTTTCCTATTAACCCTTTGATAAGTTATTCTAATGATCTTCACAGAGAATTAACTTTCCCTTTCCCCGTGAGAATTTCTCTTTGCCCCAACTTCTATCCCTCAGACTTAAAAGGATTCTGAAAGGCCATCCTTGTTTTATGGACCACTTCATAACAATTAGCCATTTCAGCTGCTCACCTTGCCGTTTTGATAATATGCTCTTCCTGAGTAACCGTATCCTCAGCCTTTATCTCCAGCCTTTTAAGGTGAATTCCTTTAATAATTGCCAATTGCTGAAGTTCAAACCCTGTCCCCTTTCTCTCCGCTCTGCTGCTCTCTCTTCTTCCCTCTCTCGACTTCGAATCGCCTTCAAATCTGCTTCAAATCTGTCGTCCGTTTCTTATCTTTCGCGTCTAACTCAAGCTTCTTCATTTCCAATTAAATTTTAACTATCTCTACAGATTCTCATGGATTTTCCAGCTTCGTAAAATTCTGCGCTATTGCAGGAATGATCTTCTTTCCTTACAAAAAGAAGCAAATACAACCCCAGCATGTCTGCTAATTACAGAAGCCCGGCCTGAATAATGTTTTGCCCTACTACCAACTTTACATCGTCCATACCCAGACAACTCTTTGTATCTAAATGAGACATTGCTTTCCCGAGCATTGTATACCCCAATCTAAATCAACACCCGTATGAAAGACGCAAGCACCTATCAGTTGCTCTTTTCATCCATCAACTACCTCCCAATTTGTTATGGACAAGGTAAACCATTCAAAACGTTATTAAGCAGACAACCCCGACCGTAACATTCTATTTATTTTCGTTAAGTGTACAGTGAAAATTACCCGTGCAAGCTAGTTACAAAAATTATTCACAAAATGACGGTTGAAAAACAAACAAAACTGAATATAGAATACCCACAGAACTTTGTCTATCAAAAGTAGACAATTATTCTGTTCTGAAAATACACAACAATCCCCCCAAAAAACAAGCACCTTAAACACAGTAAAAATGAAACAGAAGCTTACAGGTCAAAGAAAGGACAGAGTTTTTTCGTTCGTGCACAACTGCTGCAGGATCTAAAAACCGGAATTCAGCTTTCGAAAATGATCACTCTTTTACCATTATACAGTTCATTTCAAAAACAGAAAATCTTTGGCCTCAAGCCTCAGCTGTTGGCGGAGAAACGAAAGGCCTCACACTGAACACTTACATCTCTGGAACACTTCATCCGATTCGGAGCCTGAACTGTTTTACAACGCCATGGATAAAATGGATGTCAGGACACATTATCCTTGAGAGAAAGTACAGCTCCGTTTTTTTTAAAAGGAGAACGTTATTGTGACAGCGCAGTCCGTCCAAGCCACCTTCATAAGTGAAACTCTTCGAACAGACAATATCCTGGTAAATCTGTTCTGCACCGTATCCAATGCTATCACATCCCTATTATAATGATAATTGCAGAAAGACACACAATACTCCAGCTAGAGCCGATTGAGCAAATAAAATTAATAACTTAGAAAGCCGCAGAAATTGCACTTTTACAATAATGTAACTTTGACAACATACTGCCTCGTGGAGACAGTGAGAACTGTAGATGCTAGAACTCAGAGTCTACAGTATGGTGATAGAAAACACAGTAGGTCAGGCAACATGCGAGGAGCGGGAGAATTGATGTTTCGGGCATAAACTCTTCATCAGAAATGAGGTTTGTGGCGGTGGGGACTGAGAGAAAAATGGGCGGTTTGGGGGTTTGGGGCGTGAAATCTGAGAATGCCATGAGTTGATAAAGCTGGAGAATAAGATAATAGATCTGACAGGAGGTGGAGAGGGTAAGTTGGAATGGTGATGTGCAGGTCATCAGGCCAATGCTGAGTTGGAGTCATGAAACTAGAATAATGCGAGGGAAGGGCGAATGAGGAAACTGGTGATCCCATGTGGCATCAAGGTCCCAAGCAGAAGACGAGGCCTTCTTCTTTCAGGCGTCAGGTGTTTAGCGAATGTCAATGAAGGAGGCGCAGGACCTGCATGTGCTTGGCAGATTGGGAGGGGGAGAAGGATTTGCAGCAATTCTGAGCTTCCAAATGCATATCCAAACTATCATTACGAACATATTGTAATATCTCAGGAACAGCATCTGATATTACCCCACCTGTGGAGAAGGCGAGGATTGCAGATACGAGAGATTAAAGTCAGGAAGGATGCCGCTAGAAAGCACAGTGGTTAGCCAACATCTGAGGACCAGGAGTGTCAATGTTTCGAACATTCCTGACGAAGAACTAATGCTCGAAACATCGACTTTCCTACTCCATGGATGCTGCCTTACCAGGTGAACTTTTCCTGATCCACACTTTTAACTCGACACCACCTCAGCTCAACTGCTTGAGAAAATTAAGATGCACCTGTCACCACTCAGTTGATTCTTCTGTCGCATGCGAGACAAACTGCAACATTATTTACCTCATAAATATCAGGTTATTCAGATCAATAAAGAAAAGAAATCTGCAGAGGCGGAATATCTGAGAGAAAGGAAATAATTGTTGTAGAATTCAGCATTCTCTCAGTTCAACTTAATGTTTGAACATTAAAATTGTTGAAGGAAAAGAGAAAGCTGCAGGTAATAACTGCTACATTCTGTTTCTCAAAAGAAAAAAAGAATTTCATGAACCGCAATGTTTCGATCAGGCAATGCATGCTCACCTTGTCAAGTTCTGATAGGAATGGAGGAATATATATTGGCTTCGCCACCGCTGAACAGATGAAAAATATCATTTTGCCTTCTGAATCAGTTGATGCTCCTGCAGAAAAGTCAACGTGGCTCATATCCCAGCACAGACAGTTCGATGTGTATTTCAGAGTCCTGTAACATCACATTTAATGTAAAAGATCTTTATTGATTGTTCGTTATAAATATGGCATTCTTCATTTCATACTGCATTGGACAATATTGTATCCACTCACTTATTCATCGGTACATCATTCAATTTTAGTAACCCTCACGTTCCACTCACGACTTAACTACCAAACTACTTTCACGAAAAAAAAATGCTGATTTTAAAAACGGAAGGCTGAGCTAACCAATGCCTGTTGTAAATCAACTAGCATTCTGTCACTCTCTATAACTTATTTACTGTCTCTGTACCTGTCACCTTAATCCTGTACCCTCTAGATTTGAACTTCACTATCCTGATCAAACGATTTAGGCCTGTTGCCTATCCATACCCCTCATGATTTTATAAATGGCGAGAACATTACGCGCTGCCTGGAACATTCCAGCAAAAAAGCCACTGCCTTCCCCATCTGCGCGCTTAACTCAAGCCCTCAGGTCCCCGCAACATCCTTGCAAATCATTTTTGCACAGTTTCAATTTTCACAAATTCCTTCCGGTAGAAGTTGACCATAATTGCAAGCAGTATTCTAAATGTGATCTCACCAATGTTCTATATCGCCACAACATGACATTCCAACTTGGATCATCGACTTTCTGACGAATGAAAAAAAAGTGCCAAGTACTTTCTTCACCACCTTGTCTACTTGTGATACCACTTTATCTGCTTTTATAAGTTTTGCCTTGACTGATAAAGTTGTGATTGTCACTATGTTCTGCTGCCTTCACGGATATCTGGCCCAACATGCAAGGTCTCTCTGTTCCTTTGGGTTTCCTCCTGTCATGCCATTCATTGAGAAATCCGTTGATGTGTTACTTCCAATGTGCATCACCTCATGTTTCTCATGGTTAGTTTCAAAATCTCCTTCTTAATTTGTCATTTGACAAGTCCATCTCTGAGCTCTTCCATCCGAAGACCTTGTTCCTCACTAGTAACCACTTTGCTCATATTCGTATCATCGACAACTCTGCTTATCATTTCCCCCGAACTTATTCTATATTATTTACACACATCCACAAACGACATGGGAACAAGCATTCATCCTTGTGTTACGACATTGAATACCAGTTCCAGTCACACAAACAGCCTTCTATCACCATCCTGTGCCTCCTACCACCACCGCCACCAAATAAAGTTTGGATCAAACTTGCCAGGGGACCTTAAATTCCTTTTCACCTTTATCCTCTTACCAGTCTCCGGTGCGCTGTCGTATGAAAGGATACGTTGAAATCCACACAAACAACGTCAAATTCACTAACCTTGTTAAAATACCTGATCACTTACCAATAAGATATGTTTCATCCAATCTGTTAGGCATGACATTCTGTAACAAAACCGTGATGACTCTTCCTGATGAAACCTTGCCGGGACAAGTGGCAGTTAACTCTCTCCTTCAGGGTTTGCTCCAAAAGGTTCCGTCCAACTGATGTGAGACTCATTGCTGTGTGAATCTCTCGTTTATCTCTCCCAATCGTACTGAAAATTCCACTCCACTACAAACCCAAAGAGGAAAGTAAAACATTGTTCAGAACAGCTGTAATTTCCTACCTTGTCACAGAGAGGAACATAAGATACAAGTCCGTCCTGAATTGGGAATATGCCCACTTCAAGCCAGTCAGAACCACGAACACGTCCTCAGTTTCTATGTCAAACTGCTTCAGAGCCTTTCCATTCCACTTCCTGCTTTCTGCCCCACATCTTACCACAAGAGGACTGTTCGCTTGCTGAACAAGTAAAGTGATCATTCAGTTCTCCCATTTGTTGACACAACTGAACTTTCACACTGGAGGGAGATCATTCAGATATTTCAACTCGAAAACGCTGCATTAAACCTTTGTGGTTATAAAACACTTTGCTTTGATAGCCACAGGCTATTACAGTGAGAAATGGTGTGAATTTTCCATAACTGAAAAACCTTCAGTTAATTCCACCTCTTCTAGAGATTCCTATCTGTTCCCACCTGGCATGATGGAGATTTTGCTCTCTGTTTTTAATCATATCCAGAACAGAACTGCGGCATAAATCCCACGCACAGGATTTCAATATCTATTGACCTGCGAAGTCGATGCCAATGGCTCGCATTGTAATGGGATTCATCAATAAGAGAACTTTTCAGGATTAACACAGTTGTGTCTTATGTGCAGGAGGTCATTACACAAGCACAGTATCAAGCTTCCTCAGGGGCAAGGCCAAAAGATACTGGAAAGAAAAATCGGGGTTAACAGTTTCGGTCCAGTGACGCCGCCCTTTGCACTGATGGTTTCCAGGAAAACTTTGGTCTATATGCAGGAGATATGTCGTGGCGCAGTAATTATGAGGAAATGAGATGTCGGGATAGAGCCGAAAGAGAGACTCTAACAGTTGGACATAGGAATTGATAATGATTTGCTTGGAGCATTGACAACTGTTCACGTAGACTGTTTATGACTAACCATAGGTAATGTGTAATGGCTGCTATGCTATAACTAGGCCTGGTGGGTGTGTCGGGAGCAAGGGCATGGGAGACTTCAGGCCTCTAAAATGATTGAAATTGATATGGAGGGTCGCAGGGTCCTCAAGCAGAAAATGGTCTTTTGCTTTTACAGCATGTGCTGAGCTATGGTGGAACACTGCAGTAAGCCTGAGATAGAGACGCTGGCTAGGAAACATTGTTCTGTGCTAAAGGAGCAATCAACTAGAAGCTCAGGGACATTTTTGGCGACAGAACTTGGTATTCTGCAAAACGGTCATTTCGTCCACACTTCGTTTCCCAAGGTAGTGGCGACCACCATATGAGTAGTGAATCTCGTAAACTGGATTCTGCGAAGCGTGGTGGAAATGTTGCTTCACCTGAAGGTGTTTTTGAGCGCTTGTCCACTAAGAAGGATGGTCAGAAATGGACAAGTGAGGAGAATCAAGAAGCAAGATGAATGGATAGCGGAGAAGATATTATTAGAGATGATGTTAATCAATAGGTAAGAACGCGACCATAAAGGCACGATACCTGAATGCTCGTACTTTTCGGAAGAAGATTGGAGATATAACAGCATAAATTATCTCGTACTAATACGATTTAGTAAACATTGCAGAGACATGGAGACAGCATAGT
This sequence comes from Chiloscyllium punctatum, assembly GCF_047496795.1. Classification (NCBI taxonomy): domain Eukaryota; kingdom Metazoa; phylum Chordata; class Chondrichthyes; order Orectolobiformes; family Hemiscylliidae; genus Chiloscyllium; species Chiloscyllium punctatum. The sequence continues at coordinate 4,458,359 of NC_092762.1, forward strand.
CAAGACTGGGAGGTAAATATTCAGGGGCATGAGACAATTTGGAAGGACAGAAAGAATGGTAAGGAAGGTGGTGTAACTCAAACATTCAAGGACAACCTCAGACCGATGCTGACAGATGATATAGGTTCTATGGAGAATGACTTTGAATCCATTTTGGAGGAAATTAGAAGTTCCAAGAAGAAAATGTCACTGATTGTCGGAGTCTCCCAGCCCCAAAGATTAAGATCATATGGGGTGGGGGGGCAGTGAACAAAGATATAAATAACACCTGAAAAAATGGTATTGCAATTATCATGCAGGATTTTAATCAACATGTCGATCGGTCGAAGCAGATCAGTCAGGGTAGCATTGACGAGGAGAGTATTGGGTGGATCTGCGATAGATTTCTTAAATACTTTGTAATGGAACAGGCCAACAAGAGGAGAGGCCAAATTAGATTTGGTACTGGGTAAAGAACACGGCAAGGTGTTAGATTTGGCGGTAGGTGAGCACTTGGTGATAGTTACCAAAATTGAGTTATGTTTACTTGAGCTTTACACAGGGATAGGTATACATCGGAGGGCAAGCGCTACTGCTGGGGGAAACAAAATTGCAATGCGATTAGATAAGATTATGCATGCACAGATTGGGCAAGGAAACGGCAGGGAAAGGACAGAATAGAAATTTGGAGCTTATTCAAGGAGTAGGTTATGTCTGTCTTTGATAAGTATGTACCTGTCAGAGAGGGAGGAAATTGTCAAGAGCAGGAGTTATGATTACTAAGGAAGTTGAATCTCTTGTTAAAATGAAGAAGGCTTGTGTCAGCATGCGATGTGAAGGCTCAGTAAGGACCATTGAGAGTTAAAACTTAAACAGGAAAGACCTGAAGAGAGACTAAAGATGAGCCAGGAGGGGAGCTGAGAATTTGTTGGCACATAGGATAAGGGAAAATCCTAAAGCTTTCCATCGGTATGTAAGGGCTAAAAGAATGAATGGAATAAAATATGGCCAATGAATGACAGTCGTGGTATGTAGTGCGTGGAGTCAGAAGTGATGGGGGAAGCTCAAAAGCAATATCTTTCGTCAGGATTCGCACTGGAAAAACAAAATGTTGTCGAGGACAATACTGAGAAACAGGCTATGAGACGAGATAGGATTGAACTTCCCAAGGACGAGGTGTTACAAACTCTGAAAATGTGAAAATATATAAATTCCCGTGAACCAGATAAGATTTATATTAGGATTCTCTGGGAAGTCAAGAATCAGATTTCCGAGCCTTCGGCTTTTATCTTTATGTTGTCATTGTCCAAAGGTATAGTACCAGAACACTACAGATAGTAAAAGTTGTTCCCTCATTAATGAATGGGAGTAGAGAAATCCCTGGAAATTATAGACCATTGACCCTTCCGTCGGCTGTGGGTAAAGTGTTGGAAAAGTTCCAACAGATAAGATTTGTCATCATCTCGATTGGAATAAGTTTATGAGGGAAAGTCAAGCCGGTTTGTGAATGGGAGGTCTAGACTCACAAACATTATTGAGTTCTCTCAGTAGGTCATGAAACTGGATGTCGGTTTGCTCACTGAATTGTAAAATTCATATCCAGAAGTTTCATCAGCCTACTAGGTAACAAGTTCAGTGGGTCTCCAGGCGAAGCACTGTTCATGGTTCCTGCTTTCTATTTATATGTTTGGGTTTCTTTGGGTTGGTGATGTCATTTACGGCGGTGATGACATTTCCTGTTCTTTTTCCTCAGAGGGTAGTCGATGGCGTAGAGCTTGAGGTGTTTGTTGGTTGAGTTCTGGTCGGAATGTCATGCTTCGAGGAATTCTTCTGCATGTATCTATTTGGCTTGTCCTAGGATGGAAGTGTTGCCTCTGCCGACTATAGTGTTTGTCTCATGTCGTGTTTGTTACAGTTCTTGCACGGTATTTTGTAAATGTCATTAGTTTTTGCAAATTGTCAAATAGGCAGAAAACGAGCCACCAGGATTCATGAACATCAACTAGCCACAAAACGACGTGACTCTCTCTCATTTGTATCCTTCCATACAGATAAGTAAAGGCACCACTTTGTCTTGGGCAACGCATCCATCCGAGCACAAGTGAAATTGAGACAGACACGAGAATTCCGAGAAGCATGGCATTCCAACAGGAAATCTACCAAAAAGCAGATCGAGGTAGACCCCATCTACAACCCCCTGAGAAAAAGAACAGGAAATGATATCACTACGGGAAATGACATGACCAACCCAAAGAATCCCAAACATATAAATAGAAAGCAGAAATCATGAACAGTCCGTCGCCCGAAGGCCCACTGAAAATGTTACCCAGGAAGGTAACGAAACGTCTGGAAATGAGCCTTCCAGCTCAGCGAGCAAATCTTCATCTGGAACTAAACCTGAGCTACAAATCTTGTCAAAACTCGCCAGGTGACTAAACAGATAGATGATGATAAAGCTGTTCATGTAATGCACGTTTGGATTTCAGTTAGCCGTTTAATAAATTTTGCCATGGTAGGTGACTGCACAAAATACTGAGGCATGTCCTTGAGGTGGATTTCGTGCTTTGGATCAGAAATTAGCCAACTGAACGAAGACAGAGGGTATTACTTGATGGGAAAACTTTGTCTTCGAATTCAGTTACTCGTGGTGAACTGCAACGATCTGTTTTGGATTCAATGATTTTTGTCATTTTCTGTAAACGACCTGGATGGGAGCGTAGAAGGATGCGTTAGTAAATTTGCGAACGACACTAAGTTCGGTACAGTTGTGCATAGTGCTGAAGGATATTGTAGGTTACCAAGGGACACAGGTATGCTGCAGAGCTGGGCTGAAAGTTGGCAAATGGAACTTAATGCAGAAAAGTGTGAGAAAAAACATGACATTAAAATTTAGCACAGAATACAAAGATCGATAGCAGAAGTTTCTATTAAAATATAAAATGAAAAAGAGTGGCAAAAGCAAACGCTGACCCTTTCGTGATAAGAAGGGACATTTACTTATGGGATATGCGGAAATAGCCGTGACGTTGAACAGGCATTTGCTTCGGTCTTCACAGTGGAGGATATTAATAACATTCCAGTAAATGACAAAGGGATGATGGTTGGTGACGACCTGGGAACAGTCATTATATATAAAAAAAGAGCTAGTGTTGGATTGTTGGAGCTAATTTAGCAAAGGATAGTTACGTCTCCAGGGCCTGATGGAATTCATCGCATGTTGTTAAACGCGATGGTGTGTTAAAACAAGTGCACTGGATGTATTTTTCCAAAAGTCGTTGGTCTCTGGGGCAGTCGCAGCAGATTGGATAGCACAAATATGACATCACTGTTAAAAAGGGAGGCAGACATATTATGAGGAATTAGATCAGATAACTTACAGTTTCGAACCAGGCCCTTCGGCCCAACAAGTCCACACCGACCGCCGAAGCGCAACGAACCCAAACCCATTCCCCAAACATTATTGAAGTTTGTTTAACCTCTGTATTGCAGAAATTTCTTGATTGTATTATCGAGGAAGAAATGACAGGGCAACTCAACAGAAATTTGAGAGACGCAGCATGGGCTAAGGAAGGGCAGGTCATGCTTGCAAAATCTTTTTGAATGCTATGATGGAAATACGAGAGTTGTGTATAACGGGACACAGTGAATTGGTGTACCTAGACTTTCAAAATGCCCTCGATAAGGTGCCATTTAGGGGCTGACAGCAAACGGATGCATGCTGTTAAAGGTAAAGTATGAGCATGGATTCAGGATTGTTTGTCCAACAGGAAGCACAGAACGGGGATAAGTCAGTGCTATTCTATTGACCATCAACGGTGTGCCTCAGGGATTGGTATTGTGACTGCAATTACTAATATGGATGATTTGGATTTTGGAGCCATGTGCATTGTGTCAAGGTCTGCAGTTGACACATAGGTGAGTAGCAGAGCAAAGTGTGCGGAGGACTGTGAACATTTGAAGAGGAACATTGAAATATTGGGGTAATGGACAATATTCTGGCGGATTGAATTCCGTATTTGAAGGTGTTCGCGGATGACAGGAGACTATATGGAATGGGATTATATCGAAAGTTCAGAAGAATGAGGCCGGATCTTATGGAAACATAAAATAATGAAGGGCATGTGTGAGATAGAAGTAGAGAGCAGGCCTCCATTGGCGAATGAAACTACGACAAGAGGGCACAGCCTCAAGATTAGAAGGAGCTGATTTAGGACTGAATTGAGACGGAATTTCTTCAAACAGAGTGTTGTTACTCTATGGAACTGCTTGCCCAACGAAGTAGTTGATGCTACATCAATAAATGTTTTTTTTTAGCTGATTTTTGTTTGAACAATAAAGGAAGTAAAGATTACCTTCAGAGGTTGGTTAAGTGGATGTCTGTCCACGGAAAGATCAGGCATGATCTTATTGAATGGCGAAGGGGTTTCTCAGGCCAGTGCAGCATATTCTTGCTCCTCATTCTCATGTTCTATGAAAGTATGTATCACATATTCCACGATTTTAGGGAAAGCTTCCATGGGGCTGTTGGGGGAGGTGTTGAGAGTCAAGGCATAGTGCACCACGGTGCCCATGAGGGAATGGATCCTGGGGAAGGCGGACAAGGGTGGGGAGGGGAATACATGTTTGGTAATAGTATTTCGCTGGAGGTGGTGGAATTAGGAAAATATTTCGTTGATCACTTGGAGTACCACAGTGATTAAGGTTCCAGAGCAAGTTCTGAAAAAAAAGGGATGAGAATGGATTATTTCCTCATGACGGAAATTTGTAAGATGGGTCCAAAGACCTTCTTCAGTGCAGTGAAAGTCACAATGTCTTTGAGAAGCTAACTTTAGCAGCCACATAGCATTGTGGCCACAAGGGCGGGTGATAATCAGGGATTTTCTTGACTCCATAAAGCCTGTCTAACATACAGCCTGCAATTAAACGCCACCTATGATTTCCCACCGCCAGTCCCTATTAAATACTGTTCATTCTCCGATCGAGAGCGTTATTCACCTCATTGACCAAAATGTTCTTCTCTTTCTTTTGTTCTTCCCCGACGAACTGTTTACTTCTTTACAATACAGAATGAGACATGATGGGATAGTTGATGTTTGCCTGGATGATTTTAGTGTCAAAGGAACAATGCACCGGATAAACACAGCAGATTAGTCAGCATCTGAGTAGCAAGGGATATTTAAATCACATCCTTCTTGAGGATTCCTTGCCGCAGTTGCAACAATACTGAAAAGCTCAACACAGTCCAGAACAGAGCAGCTGAATTGAGCTGCAACACACAACTAATAAAACATCCTATCCCACCACAACCAAAAACTCAGACATGCAGTCTGCACTATCCACAAGATGCACGCAGATATTTACCAAGGCTTCTTAAAGAGTACATTACAAACTCACAACTACATCCGTCTAAAAGAAAAAAAGGATAGTAGATAGATAGGAAAGACCTACAACCCACTTACCGTTCTGCCCTGGAAATATATTGCCGTTCCTCCAGAATCTTTGGATCAAAATTATGGATTTCACTCCCCTATAATTTGGGTCTACCGACAGCATACGGAGACTATGGTTCAAGAAGGCAGCTCATTCTCACCTTGTCCAGCCAAATCAGGAATGAACAATAAATGCTGTCCTGTTCTGGCATACCCACATCCGACGAAGAATGAAAATCATATGCTTTGGTGTTCTGAGTAGTTCTCTCTTACTTGGATATTTCTGGTTTTATTTGAGGGCTTAACAACGATGAGGATTTGCAGTTGGGAAACTGAAACGAAGCATCACATCAGAATTTGATGGAGTTGCTTTGTTCCATGTAGCCTGAACCTCACCGGCCTTGGAAAATGAAAGCAGAAAGCTACATTCACAGTGTAGTTAAAGTATTCACTATCTGAACTATAGAGACGGAATTGGAGGGATGCTGGAGAGAAACTGCGGTAATGTTACAATTACTTGTTTGCCCTGAAAAGTCATCATTGCAGCCACACCGGGGAAAAGGCATTCAACTGTTCTGAGTGTGGAAAGGGATTTACTCAGTTTTCTAACTTGCTGACTAACCAGTAGGTTCACACGGAGACGAAACCATTTAATTGTCCAGAGTCTGGAAAAAGCTTTAAAAGTTCTTACGAATAGCTGTACCATCAATGTGTTCACGTTGATGAGAAACCATTCAAGTGTTCTCACGGAGGGAGTGAGTTCACGCCGTCATTTGATCTCACTTTACATCTGCGAACTCAGTGGACAGAGACCGTTCGCGTGTTCCAAGAATGGGAAAATTTCATTCAGTCATTCAGTCTGCTGAGACACCAGTGAGTTAACACCGAGAAGAGACCATTCGTCCACTGTGATTTGAAGTAATTAATTATTTCCGGAAATCTGCTGTAATACAAGCGTGTTCATTCTGGAAAGAGACCATTCACCTGCTCTTACATTTCTCTAATTTACTGAAAGACAAGAGAATTCATTTTGGCGAGAGGCCATTAAATGTTCTGAATTGGGCAAAGTATGCACTTAAGTCATCCATTCTCCTGATACACCAACGGATTCAATTAATTGTTGTAATGACGCAGTGTGGGAAATGCTTTATAAGTTTCCAGTAATTGACATCCCATCAACATGTTCACGCTGAAGAGAACACAATCTTGTGCTCACACTGTAGGACTGTTGTTTCTCTTATATAAGTGAATGCACTTCACAAGATCTTCATTTAGATGTGAAGAGCTTTCAGAAATGCTGAATGTATCGAAATATTTTTAAGTACAAATCCACACTTAACAATGAAGAAAAGGATCAAGAAAAGGACAGTCAGTGGATATCTACCAGACTCCTCTAATTGTAGAGAAATCAGGGGAAAAAATCATTGAATTTGATATGATTGAAAACTGAACAATTAAACACCAGATCAATTAAAGAGATTAAACACATCCAATGAAGTAAACCCCTGCTGACAGAATGAACACAGTTCAATTCTCGATGCAAAAACACCATGACGCATTCACATGCGACCTCACTGGAATGTTTGTACTATCACCACCTTACCAGACCGGAGAGTCTGCTGCCTTCATTTGAGAACGAAGGGGCTGGTGGAGATTGAACCAGAGCACCACCAGCCCTCAGGAAAGAGAAGATTTAATGAAGGACAACCTTTAAATTAACCTCAAACCAGTGAAGGGAATTGGAACCAAGCCGCGAGCATCACAATGCTTTATAAGCCAACAAACCAGACAACTGAGCGAAACAGATTCCACCTGACTGGGCTGTCATACAAGCGAATGAGTAATTGAATCCCTTGGTAACCACAGTGCAAATTAACTGCCTCTCCACGCACGGTGGCTCCGTGTTTAGCACTGCTGCCTCAGAACATGAGAGGCTGGCTTCTATTCCAGCCTCGGAGGCCTGTCTGTGTGGAGTTTGCACGTTATCCACGTGTCTGCGTGAGTTTCCTCTATGTCCGCAAATTTCATCCCACAATACAAAACGGTGCGCCGGTTAGGTGAATTGGTCATGATGTATTACCCATACCATAGGTTAATAGTTGGAATAAATGCAAGGGAGGGTTATGGGACTGAGTGCACTTTGGAGGGTTTGTGTGGACTTGTTGGGTCGAAGGGCCTGTTGCTCCACTGCAGGGACTGTTATGTGTTTTCTGGTGTTTCATCACATAATTGCTACTCCTTCAGCTGTTTTCAAAGTATGACCATTAAAATTTTCTCTCACTTGTGGGAACAAGTCCATTTCTGCTGAGATTGGAGTCCCGAGTGAATCACTCCCCAGACAAGGAGCAAGTAAATGTTTCTCGCTCGTGTGAATATGCTCGTGCTCAGTGAATAGAGATGACCAGGTGAATTTCTTTCCACACTCATTGCAGGCCTCTCTACAGTGTGCCCATTCATGTTTTTCTGAAACTTTGCAGATTAAATAAATTCCTTCTCATACACAGAGCATACGAATGGTATCTCTCCAGTGTCATGTCGATCGGCTGACATTAGGCGGGGTTGTGAAGATAATCACTTACCAAACAGAGCAGACAAATCTTCTCTCTCTTTGTTGAAGTCATTTGCGTGCCATTAGAGTGGATCCCCGATTGAATACCTTCCCGTCCATGGAACAGCTGAGTGTCTTGTCCCCATGTGAACAGGTTGATGTTGAATAAAGATTTGGAATTGACAACCTTTGCAAATCTTAAAGTTTATTTTTCAACAGTGTGGGAAATGACTTGCAAACCTGCCTACACACAGAATGGCCAATAAAAACACTGAATCTCAAGCCTGTCCAAGCCATACAACTAACACCCAGAATGCCTCAGCATTGACCAAATAGGCTGTCAAGTGAAACCATACATGACCACAGTCATTCACAAACCAGGGAATGCCCTTCCCAAGTGAATCTACCAATAAGCTTCCTGGGCCCGATGAACACATCTGTCCCAAAGCCCCAAGGTTAGTACAGTACCCGAGTGATATCAAAGCCACGCGAAGCTCAGGTCAGCCAGAGGTGCACCAGAATACCTTGCTCATCTCTGGAGAGCAAGAATGGTAGCACCCTACCGCCAAGGAAATGGGAGATTCTCACATACTAACGAAGAGAGTTGGAACCCCCGATCCCATTCTGAAATTGATTAAGGCTGTTGGATGTGTGATTGTGTCTTGATTTAATCAATCGCAGCCAGAGCTTGTGCCGTGATCCGGATACAGTCAGGGGAAAGCCAAACGGGCAAGGGAAGCCTGGCAAAATAGAATGAGAGACTGACGATTAAATTTTTCGCATCAATCCTAAGAGATTCCTCAGCTCGAAGGAAATTGACGGGGCTCCACCAGTTCATTTTTTTTCTGTCTTGTGGTTTCTGAGTATTTGTTTTGAATGTGTCTGTTTGTTTTTCAGTTGCTGAATGCATGTCTTGTCAGATGCAGGTGTCTCGTCTAAGTGTGTTTCTCCATCAGACAAGTGTTTGTTTACAGTGCGGTGAGCGATTATGCGCTCAGTAATCCATTATTGCTTGACCTGTCAATCACTCACTGCTTGTATGTTCTGTGAGTGCTCCCTCTGTCGTTCCTTGAAAGCCGAATTGCAGTTCTTCGCAGTCAGCGCAGGACGTCCAGTACGCCATGGGGGCAGGGAATTCCACCCACTGCTGGGATGTGCTAGCTGGGCAACTCCAACCATGTGGTTAGAACGGCCCAGGACCGAAGTTGTATAAGACGATATTGAGGAGGCATGTAAGTTTAGATTCCCTACAGTGTAGAGACAGGCCCTTCGACACAACCAGTCCATATCGACCCTCGGAAGAGTAAGCCACGCAGACCCATTTCCCTCCCACAAATGCACCTGACAGTATGGGCATTTTAGCGCGGCCATTTCACCTGACTTGCACATCTTTGTGATTGTGTGAGGAAACCGGAGCACACGGAGGGGTCCTACGCAGACATGTGGAGAATGTGCAACCTGCACACAGACAGTCGCCCAAGGCTGAAATCAAACCTGGGACTCTGGCGCTGTGAGGTAGCAGTGCTAACCACGCCGATCTGTAGATACGTGAACTTCAAAATAAAGATTCGAGATTCTCTTGTTACACCTGGTTCACTGGCAGGCACTGTGCTAAAAGCGACAGGGAATGGCCGTTACTTTACCAACTTTCCAGGAGGCATTTTCAAATGTCCACAAGGAAATTGGCCATACAGTAGGTCCTTTAAATTCGATAAGCTTGATTATTGGACCACGACCATTACGGGAGGGCACGTTGACCCCTCCTGGGACACTGTATACATGCTGTAGTGTCTTGAAAAGTTTCGACAGGTGCATCAGGCCGCGAGTGTGAAAGACTGCTGCAATAACAACCGACACTGAGACCCCAATAATTCTAAATACGGCCACACTGCCCTCTGCCCCACCGTACCCGAAATTTCCCATACTGGCTTCAAAGCCAGTTCCGTTGGGCCTGAATGAAGTGGCTGCATTTTTTCTACCATGCATTACACAGCAAGCCCGCGATGGGACAAATAAGCCACTGGGCAGTATGAATCACCGCTGCTGTCCAACAAATGATAACTCCAGACTCACAGGAAGCCCGAGTGCTTCCCGAAATAACCAGCGCACGAACTGCCATTTTTCCCGCATCATGATTGGGTCCACCCCCTCTATAAGACCTGGATCCACGGAGACGTCTGGGCCATGCTACAAGATGCCCCAGATCGGTTGAAATGACTGTTCCCTTTCTACAATTGGGTCCTCGAAATTTCCTGCATATACAACTGTCTGCGCCAAGATGTGCAGACCGTATTATAGCGTGCGCATATGACCCACTAGGTGACCATTAGCCTTGTTATTGGGATCCTCATCCCACCGTGGGACACCGCTTCAGACTGGGAAAAATATGGCTGGACAGCACCGTTAAGGATGCAATAAGGGCCTGTGCAAGACTGCACGCCGATTTTGGGCTGGTATCCAGTGTCTGCAGAGCAGCCAAGCACTTGCTCAATGTCATTGTCTGCTTTCGGGATGTCTGGGCCTACTCGTCGGGTATTCCTTTAGCATAGAACGAAAGGCTTGCCGTGCAGGCCTGACATATGCTCACGTTTTCACGTTGCACAATCAAACGAGGAGCTGGACGGACACTTTCATTGTACTTCGTAACTTGGACGGGACTGGACTGTTCATTACACCAAAACGGACGGGGGCATTCGACTGGCTCGTGCAATCTGACAACCACAGGGACACCACCAGGCCAGTACAGCAAACGAGGGAAATTCAAAGAAGGCAGTGATGGAACAATGCTGATCCAGGCAACGTCGCCCAGGGATATCTACCCTCTCCCTCACCCCTCAGGCACCACAGCAGTCCAACACACAACAGAGGCAGCTTCACCAGACTGCCTATACTGTTGCTGATCCCATCCCCCGTGCTCCAGAAACTAACTAGGGTTATCGTGAGAGGGAACTTTCACAGGCGATCTCAATATGTCTCTCAAACGCCACATCTTAAATTCCAAATATGGATGTGGAGGTGGTGGGGAGCTGCTGATTTCTTTTGTGGTGGATTCTGGGTCTGACCAACCGTCTGCGGCTGCCGACTCGGAAAATTACCTGAGTTGCAAGACCCTCTGCACTGTATGGTTTTCAGGAGCACCAGTAACAGACCCACTCTCTGAACCCATTAACTTCAGAATTGGACCAGCCACTGCGACTGATGCTGCCATTCGCCATCCTGTCCCGGCAGAACTTGTGTAAGTTTAATGCCAGTATCCACTGTTCCTCTGAGGGTCTCACAATAGAGAACCCGGACGTCAATTATTCCATGCTGCGGGCAGTAATTTCACACAGCCCTGAACCCTCTGACCAGGTAAGCTCCTGCTACTCTTGGTCATGCTCCAATTCAACTACCTGCGCTCTTCTCGACCCCTACTTGTCCTTTTGCCAACGGCTCCTTTCTGCAGACGGTTCACTGACTCGCTGCTCCCAGTGGTATGCAAAATTGACCGTATTGACTTATCATGCATCCCACCAGAATTAATTGAAAATGCTGACACACCATGGTGACATGTAAAAACAAAGTAGATTCTTGTGAAATTTCAGGTCTTCAAGGTGACCTTCTTAACAAATGCGGGTTCTATGATGTTGTACATCTGCACTGACAGCTGAAGTGATGTCAAGCTGCTCTGTGTTTAATCCATTGGTGTTGACCATTCTGGCTCTCGTCTCATTGCCTGAAGACGAGACAGTGCCGAAAACCTGAGAGCTTTCTGTGTGGATTCTGGTGTAATTTTCAGAGGGGTTGAGGAGCTGCTGTTGGTCACGGGAAGTGCCTATGAGGCCCCCAAGCCCCACTCCCCCGCAACCCCACCAATCCCCATTATCTAGTTACTGCAGTCAGCAGCTGATCTACCCTGTCAGGACACAATAGATCCTCCTTACCCTTACCTTTTGGAAGGACAGTTTGCTGCCATGGATTTGCCAATGGCTGGTTGTGATGTGTTTTGCTTTCAATTTCACTTTCATCGCTGGCCACATGTAAGTTTTTCTGTTTAACCTTGTACCCTTCCAGAAAATGTCTGCTCGCTGATCCCTTTTTGTCAACTTAACCAGGGTCCCCATACGTACTCACCACCACAGCAAACTCTACCTGAACATGCCCACATTGACTTATTGGTCTTATCCAGCCTTGATAAAACAGGGACTGTTCCTGTACCCAAGCAGCCTGCAGGAACATTTATGATTCAGGGAGCTACCTGAATCTAATTGATGGTAAATGTTTGTTAGTAGCGAATGTCTCTCCAGAGCTGTTGTTTGAAAGTATTGGTAACAGTCCTTAAATATGATTGCTGCCTTCTCTGATCTGGAACATTCTCTGCCCACATTGATTGAACAACGCCCCCCTGCTGACCGACCGTTAATTGACCAGTTCTGACAATATTGCATTCAAGACTTTTCCTACCCTGCCCACGTGGCCACACCTCCTGATTCTAATCCTGGTCCAAATATTTCATAGCTTCCAGTAACATTTTGGTACTTATGCTCATTTCCACCACAAACCCTATTCCCGACCTATTACATTGGGCTTCCAAGCAACTTTGGGCATGAAAGTTGGAATGCAGAGGTTCAGTTTTGCACCCTTATCATTTTGTTATCTCATCAATCCTGCACATCCATTTTGTTTTCGTTCACTCCGGTTCCCCTCCTTGTTCTTTGTCACTAAATCCTTTTAATTGCTGCATTTTTAAATTGCTGACGAAAGCAGATGGAACTCAGACAGAGTAAGAGTCTACAGCAGATTGTGAGTATTTGTTAGTTGGCAATATAATAAATTAAGTATGATTATGATTCTTGAAAATTTACGCTTAACACTTATTGATGTTGGAATATAAAGTCCAGTTTCTCTCTTATTGACACTTAGTATTTTCCGCGAGTTAATATTCATATTTCAGATTCCAGTACAATCAGTTCAGTTCAATTTGCTAAAGACAGCTAGAGTCGCTGTAATCACTGCAACCCAACGTGATTTTGGACACGTGAGAACTTCACCTTCTCCGCGCAGTGGTCTCTCTACCTGAGCAACTTTCTCTGATTTAACTTCCTTCCCGTTTAAGCGGCCGTGATCCGGTGGAAATACTATTGGCTGTTGTTGAATGTCCAGCAGGAGCTGAGAGAGGGTGATCTCCCATTGTGAGGTCAGAGACACAGCTGCAGGGTGATGAGATTCAGTGGTGAGACCCCACCGCGCAGCCTCTGTAGAATCTCCATGTCTCAGTGTTCCCCAATGGGAAAGGCACGACCAGGAAGGAGTCACTGCGGGCCCCACTATAGGCTGCACAGGGGGACACTGACAATTACACACAGAGCTTGGACAGCCAGTTCCAAGGGAACCGATGTGACACCTGTGCCCTGTGACTTTGCATGGGAATTGAACCTGCATGTGTTTAGGACAGGAACACTTCCACTGGGTTAGATCCAGACATTCTACAGGTTCGCACAATGACTTGACGAATTCCTGATATACTGCTGAACACCTAATGGACGATATCATTTACAGCAGATCCTAGTGGATTGTGCAACCAGAGAATTACACTGAAAAGTATAAATATTTCTCTGCATTAACACTGTCAGAAACGAACCATTCCAGTGGTCAGGTATTTGTTGGAGAAGCACACGTTGGCGTTTCATGTCCGTCGCTTGCAAAAACCTGGACATAGACTCTGTGGTAATCAGCTGGGGACCTGAAGACACTGATGGGGAGACCCTCCTAAACAATTCACTAAATTAGGGCCATTTGGAGGGCTCCACTTGGAAAGTTACTCGTTGGATACGAAATGCGAGACAATGAATGCTCCCACCTAACAATATTTGGATAGGCACTTCGGCCATGTGCAGCCCTCGACACATGTCCAACATCTCGCACTGCACACCCTGCCATATATTCAATCCTTCCCACTCGCCCAAACCCCCAATCCATCAGTCCCACATCCCCAACACCGCTCAACTCCAGCCTCCCATAACCACTTTTATGACACTCTAACTCCTGAACAAACTGCCACACGACCCCACAATTACCTAAATACGCATTCTTTCACAACAGCTGTCAGGATTTAGCTGTGGATCTGGGTGTTTAAATCACAGACACTGTACTCTCCTGCAAAGAATGACATGGCTTGCCTTCCCCCAATGCACCTGAATTGAAGAAAAATGTGTTCATTTCAATTGTAGTTTGTATTTTTGACGGGACGGGAATCGAATTTCCAGCTGGAAGATTGGAATTCAGTGCAGTCACTTCTTACATAACACGATGGTTGTGTTCCTGTGCAATCATGCGGTATACAAAAATTGCTCTTTCAAACTCTCTTAAAGTATTGGCATTGTAATCGTGTGACAGTTAAGACACGCCATTTAAAACTTTGTGTTGTAGGAGTAACATTCCCAATTCGTTAATCAGTACTGCAAAATTGTGGTGACGTTAAATCAAAATGTTGTAACAGCACGACCTGTAATAGCAACTTTAAACATTAAATGATTGGAGTTGCAATCACAGTCAGAATATCCAGGCCATTGGACTTTATGCAGACTCTATAAAATTGTTACAGCTGTCATTTTCAACTGAGCGATGAGTTTTTTTTAACTGCAGATAGGACACATGACATCTAGAGTATGTAGGATAAAGAATTGAACGGGTAAATTATCATGCATGCTTGAAAAATAACAAATGTTGTTGATTCAGTGTGAACTATATTGCAGTAAATGGGCAGATAGGGCCTGCATCTAAAAGACTGTGGGTATAATGCATGGCATCTGGTCTTAACAGAACAAGCTTATCGGCAGATGACCAGAGTGAGGACAGTTTGATATTCTGGGTCAGGTTCCTTATCTCATCACTCTGTTGTATTGATGCTGTTTTCATGATCTGATGACCCGACATTACATTACGTTACATCGTGCTTTAGTTCACATCCCGATCAAATGTGGTTTGTCCATTTTTCTCCTTAGGCTTGCATAAGAAATGGTAAAGACTCACTGTATTGATCAGTCTTCAGTCATTCCAGAATGGCAAGAGATAATCACAGTTCATCAACGTTTCAGGATGTTGGCCGAACAGCTACAATTCCGGGCAGTGTAGACCAGTACAGCATGCAGCATTGAGTTCATTGTGTTGGGGCAAAGAATGCCACAGGAAGAGAGTGAGGCTGAGCTAGCAAGACGGCTGTCAGAAGGTCACCCAGATTTATTCATTTAGAATGTGGCTTTCACTGGCTGTGCTGTCACTTATTCCTCCCGAGATGGTGGTAGAGAGTGAGCTAACTTCCTTAACCACTACAGATTACTGGAATATTGTGTGCATTTGTTCATAGGTCAGCACTTTCAATCATGGGGATGGATTGGAAAGAATGAAACTTTTCACATTGGGAATCTGATGGGACGTTCAAAAATCACGAGACCTCTGGGAGAAACTTTTCCCAGAATGTAAGGTTCAAGAAAGAGGTAACACAGGGTGAAATTATCTGCAAAAGTAACAGATATGTAGTAAGAGATGTCTTTTGTTCAAACAACGCTTGGTGTTTGTGTGGAGGGGCTTGCTGGAGTTCTAATGGAGGCTGCTCCAACTGACGCTTTTTTACAGGGAACTATGTCATTATTTGAATTTCACTGAGGGGTGTAGAATCAATGGACAGAACAGAGTGTTACAGTTATTCAGTTTCTGAATCTGAACCTCCCACTTTGTCAATGAGGACTTGGTCACTGACGTCAAAAGATGTAAGCATGCTGACGCTTGGCTTGGGAGTGTTTGTTGTGGACATCAAGCTTTACTCATGGTCAGTCTCCATAAAACAGGTCATGTCTTCAGTCTGTGCAGATGACACAAATTGACAATGCAGTAAACAGGGAAGAGAATCGTAGCAGAATTTAGGAGGGCACAAGCAGAACCTACTTCTAGTCGGTCTGAGGGTGATAGTGGTCCACAGGATTCCTGATACTCTCACAATGTAATAGTCAGAGCCAGATTTCCTTATTGTTATTTGCCAATTAATATAAAGCACAGAATTCCAGTGAAACAGACACGAGAGAGGCGAGAGCTTTCTGTTTGTCATAAAGAACAAAACAGTCACGCAATGAGCGTGGGGGAGAGACATTTCCTGTATTTAATCAAAATCACATTCTGACATGGCAAAACCTCAAACTAGCTGAGGGATTGAGATTTCTAAAGCGTATTCCACGTGAAGCTTGTTCAGAATCAGTCACAGATTTTTTTAAATCTGCAATCTGACGAGATTGATCCTGATGGCAGAAGTTTTAGAGATGCTGCAGAGAAGATTTACCACCATGCCTATTGGACTGGAAGGTATTTCTTATGAAGTTAGATTGAGGGGCCGAGGGCTTTTCTCATTGGAGTGAAGAAGGATGCGGGTGATTTGATAAGGGTCCATAAGATGATAAGAGCCACAGATAGAGTGGATAGCCAGAGACTTCTTCCCAGTACAGAAATGTCTTTTTAAGGGAGGGAGTAATTTAAAGGTGATTGGAGAAAGGTTTCGGGGAGATGAGAGGTAAGTTCTTTCCATGCACCAACCAGACTTTGTGGCGGTGGTAGTTGAATCAGATGCATTACGGATGTTTACACGACTCTTCGATAGGCACATGGAAGATAGGTTATACAGATTAGATCGATCTTAAAGTAGATTAACCGATCAACACATCATCGAGGGCTGAAGGACCTGCACTGAACTGTTCTGTATCAATTGTTAACCACATCATTGACTCCACTGTCAGTTAAATTACTGATACCATAAATCTCCATGAATGATAATGTTTAATAGCATTTCACCATTTTCATCGGGATCATTCAGTTTCTGTTCGATTCTTCCAGCAAAGGTGAAGCAATTGTTATAATTGCACCATTCTCCATCATGACCTCTGGAGAGAAATTGGGAATATAGCGTTGAGACAGAGAATCAGGTGTGGTCACATTGAAGTGGCGAGCAGGCTGTTGGGGTTGAATGTCTTCTTCTTGCTCCTGGTTTCTGAAAGCTAAATGTTCTCCTAAAATCTTATCCTAAAAAGTATCAATAATTACATTGGGGAAGCAAATCAGTAGTTGGTTTCGTTCAGACAATCCTGTATCTTGAAAATTTGATTTCTCTTTGCAGTGACGATGAAAAGTAAGTCTGAGAATCAAAGTGGTCCTCAGGATTCCTGATCGCATCTCAGTGAAAAAAAAAATCATCGGAACGCATCCTTACTGTTAATGGCCAATCGCATACAATAAAGACAGACACTTCATGGAACTTCCAGATTGTTCACGGACCCTGAATGTTAATTTGCTTTGTGAGGTACGGACCATATAAATGTAGATGAATTACACTGGATATCCGCAAGTAACTTGAGGATGGATATTTATAAACACTGTAAAAATTATCTTAAAGGTACCCTAAAATGTTTTAAAAGTAATTGATCTGTTTTGAAATTTATTCAGCATTGTCGAGGGTATGGGAGATAATTTCAGAAACCGAGAGAGACTTAGAGACACAAAGAGAGAGCCACAACCACAGGTACAGGATAAGATTACCTTGGAGATGTTTCGGAGCTCACTCTGTGACCGACACAAGGCAAGGCAGCAGCAGATGGAATGCAGTCATTTTCTGGTTATATGGTCGATGTTTTGTTTACGATGTGGCACAGTATTGTCCCTGTTCTGAGAGAGTTTGATGTGGAAAATACAAAGGAAGCTTTACTCTTTCGCTAAAATAATGCTGTTCCTGACCTGTGAGTCGTTGATGGGAACAGTGTAATTCGGCTTTAATCTGTACTTAACCCTATGCTGACGCTTTTCTGTGAGAGATTGATAGGGACAGTGTCGGGTAATTTAAACAAAACCTAACCTCATGCTGAACGTGGCCTGAGTTTTCAAAGGTTTCCAGTCTATTGTTAGATTACTCGACTCTGAACCAAGTTACAGACTCCATAAGCAACAACGATATTTTCTCCCTATCTAATACTGAAATTCCTGTCATTGACTCTCAAACCTTCATCATTTTAGACCATTCTGAATTCCAGGGAGACAGTCCTGGGATTGTGTCATTTCCATGGCCATTGAACCCGTGCCGTCCAGCTATAGTTCTGTGAATCTACGCTGCATTCATTTGCACATGTACTCCCAAGTCCCCAACCCGTTCTTGCCTTTCCCTGTTTATAAGGTCGCTGTCAGCGCTGTGCTGACATGGATTGGCTACCTGAAGGAAACCAATAATGTCTAACTGACACTTTTGGAATCGTTTGTCCTGGTTTGGCAGATTAAAACGCATCTTACACTTTTTACATTATTCTTGAACGTGGAGTCGCAGGTAGATAGGATAGTGAACCAGGCGTTTGGTGTGCTTTCCTTTATTGGTCAGTGCATTGAGTACAGGAGTTGGGTGGTCATGTTGCGGTTGTACAGGATATTGGTTAGACCACTGTTGGAATGTTGCGTGTAATTCTGCTCTCCTCCCGATCGGAAAGATGTTGTGAAACTTGAAAGGGTTCAGAAAAGATTTATAATGCTGTTGCCACGGTTGGAGGATCTGAGCTACAGGGACAGGCTGAAGCGGCTGGGGCTGTTTTCACTGGAGCATCGGAGGCTGAGGGGTGACCTTCTCGAGGTTTACAAAATTATGAGTGGCATGCATAGGATAAATAGGCAAAGTATTTTCCCTGTGGTCAGGGAGTCCCGAACTGGTGGTCATAGGTTTAGAGTGAAAGGGGAAAGATATAAAGGAGACCTAAGAGGCAACTTCTTCAAACAGAGGGTTGGAATGAGCTGCCAGAGTATGTGGTGGAGGCTGATACGATTGCAACATTTAAGAGACATTTGGATAGGTAGATGAACAGGGTGGGTTTGGAGGGATATGTGCCGGGTGCTCGCAAGTGGGACTAGTTTGGGTTGGGATATCTGGTCGGCATGGACGGTTTGGACAGAATGGTCTGTTTCCATGCTGTACATCTCTATGACTGTATGACTCTATCTCTCGGCCTCCTGCAGATCAAATAAACTGAGTTGTGAATGGATGCATTTTCGATGTTAGAAGAGGGATAATCTAAACCAAATGGTACAATGTTAAACTGGATGCAGGAGCAGAGAAGCTTCAGTTTGAGTCTAAATTCTGTCAGCTCAGGTGACATTCATACATTCCTACATTGTAGAAATGTTAATTTACAAATTAAACTGTAAAAGCAGGATATGGACATGTCTGTTACAAAGTTTCCATTGATTAAGATGCAGGTTCCAAATCCTTTTAAAGTCCGTGTCCTGATATTTTTAAAAGTCTGTCTAACATTCCAGAATTCAAGTGGAAAATACAATAGAAATATGACAGTTCAGCCACTGAATTGCAGGTGTGTGGTCTTGTTCAGAATCTGTCAGAGATTTAACGTGGAGTAAGATGTATTTTATCCAGAAAACAGGCATTTATCAAGGGCCAGCGTGACGTAACTTGCCTCCAATTTTTGTGTTCTCTAAAAATAAAGAAAATGATTTTCCATTAAGCAAACCTCTCGGATTGTGAATCATTAGTTGTTGTGGTTCTGTTCGCCGAGCTGGAAATTTGTCTTGCAAACGTTTCGTCCCCTGTCCAGGTGACATCCTTAGTGCTTGGGAGCCTCCTGTGAAGCGCTTCTGTGCTGTTTCCTCCGGCATTTATAGTGGCCTGTCTCTGCCGCTTCCGGTTGTCAGTTCGAGCTGTCCACTGTAGTGGCTGGTATATTGGGTCCAGGTCGATGTGTTTGTTGATAGAGTCTGTGGATGAGTGCCATGCCTCTAGGAATTCCCTGGCTGTTCTCTGTTTGGCTTGCGCTATAATGGTAGTGTTGTCCCAGTCGAATTCATGTTGCTTGTCGTCTGCGTGAGTGGCTACTAAGGATAGCTGATCGTGTCGTTTCGTGGCTAGTTGGTGTTCATGTATACGGATCGTTAACTGTCTTCCTGTTTGTCCGATGTAGTGTTTTCTGCAGTCCTTGCATGATGCAGGACTTGCATCAACCCAAACTCTGGGTCAGATACGTGGATGACACCTTTGTAATAATTAAAAACACAGAAATAGAGAACACACACCAGATCATCAACGCCACACTCACAGGAATCTGATTCACTCGAGAGGAAGAAAAGGACAACCAACTCCCATTCCTAGACGTGATGGTACAGAGAACACTGAACGGAGAATTCACCACAAAGGTTTACAGGAAAGCCACACACAGAGACCAAGTCCTAAACCTTGAAAGCAACCACCCCAACACACACAAACGAAGTTGCATCAGGACACTAATCAAAAGGGCCACAACACACTGCAGCACACCAGATCAACAAAAAGAGGAAGAGGAACACCTATACAAAGTATTCGCCAAAAACGGATACCCTCGCAATTTCATCAACAGATGCCTAAGGAAGAGCCAACGGAACGAGGACATGCCGCAACCCAAAGGACTAGCCACACTACCATACATCAGGAGCATTTCTGAACTGACAGCCAGACTTCTGCGACCACTAGGACTCATAACAGCACACAAATCAACACCCACGCTCAGACAACAACTCACCAGAACAAAGGACCCGATACCCAACATGAGCAAAACTAATGTAGTGTACAAAATTCCATGCAAGGACTGCAGAAAACACTACATCGGACAAACAGGAAGACAGTTAACGATCCGTATACATGAACACCAACTAGCCACGAAACGACACGACCAGCTATCCTTAGTAGCCACACAGGCAGACGACAAGCAACATGAATTCGACTGGGACAACACTACCATTATAGCGCAAGCCAAACAGAGAACAGCCAGGGAATTCCTAGAGGCATGGCACTCATCCACAGACTCTATCAACAAACACATCGACCTGGACCCAATATACCAGCCACTACAGTGGACAGCTCGAACTGACAACCGGAAGCGGCAGAGACAGGCCACTATAAATGCCGGAGGAAACAGCACAGAAGCGCTTCACAGGAGGCTCCCAAGCACTGAGGATGTCACCTAGACAGGGGAAGAAACGTTTGTAAGACAAATTCCCAGCTCGGTGAACAGAACCACAACAACGAGCACCCGAGCTACAAATCTTCTACCAAACTTTGAATCATTCGTGTATATTTGTGAAAGAGGAACTGTGCATGTGAACGAGCGAGTGTGGCTTTGAGGTGTCTGTGACTGATTGACTGAGAGTTGATGGCTGAGATGGTTTGAGTAAGAGGTAGTGTTCGAGTGTGAGATTCTAAGATGGGGAGTTTGTAACGCTCTACTGTGTGTGTGACTGAACACGTGTGACTGCATGTCTGTGTGTCTGTGTGCATGAGCTACGTAAGATTTTGTGATAGACACTGTCGAGGCAGCTTTACTCTATAATCGAACACAGAGGTTCCCCTGACACCGGAGTGTTTGTGGGCATATCTGTAAATTGTATGTAACACTATTATTCCCGACACTGGGAGCTTTTAGCTGGAGAAAGTGCACAGGGAAACATATTCTGTTTTAAGCCAGTGACATAACTATGCTAAGTGTGTTTGATAGGGACAGTGTGAGGATAAGTGTTGACTTAGTCATTGTCTAACTCCAAGGTTAACATGGTCTGGGAGTTAGAAAAGCTGAAGTGCAGAGACAGCTTTACTCTGAACTTCACCCCACCTCTACCTAAATACAATCTGAAAGAACTGCAGATGCTGTCAATCAGAAACAAAACCATAAGTCACTGAAAAACCTCAGCAGGTCTGGCAGCATCTGTGAAGAGAAATCAGAGTTAAAGTTTCATGTTTGCTTCAGATAAAGGGTGACCGGATACGAAGTGTCTGGTTTCTTTGCACAAATGCTGTCACAACTTCTGAGCTGTTATCAGCAATTTCTGGGGTTTTTTTGCCTATTCTCTCCCTGCTCTACGAATTGATCCCCTCAATTAGCTTAGATACTTTGTTCTGCTGTACATCAGCTCGCTGACAACACATGGAATTCCAGTCTCGAACTCAGTCTAGAGTAAATGAATATATAATCCCAGCAGTGTGAAATTCCCCTTCCCTATTACTATACATTTCCCTGACTAATGCACCTAAACTTCACATGTCTGATCACTATGGGCAATTCATCATGGCCAATATTACCTAACCTGCACATGTCGAAGCAAACCAGACCATCCGAAGGAACACCACACAAACAGGGGAGAACTTAAAAACTCCATAGACCGTCGCCGGGAATCAAACACGAGTCCCTGGAACTCTGAGGCAGCAATGCTAACCACTGAGTCACGGTGCCACCAAAACTGTTAAGTTTAAATTTGGGACTGAGAATGCAAAATGCTGCACTTTAATTTCTGCTACATTCAGTTTCCCCAAAAATAAAGTTTAATTGAGTACACCAGATCAATAAGGCAGTTCACTACCACCTTCTTAAGGGCTGATGGGAATGAGGGATAAATGCTGAGACCAGCCAGTGATGCTCACATTCAGTGAACAAACGAAAACATCATCCCTTTGCCTTGCTAATACCTTGCTGCCCCTGCAGATTAACTCAATGTTTTTGATATCCCAGGACACACAGGTCCCTCTCTACGTCAGAGTCCAAGAACATCTCCCATTTAAACTCAAATCTCTGTCGATTCTCCCGGACAAACATCACACTCTCCACTTTATATTGTAACGGACAATGCTTTGCCCATTCACTTACCATCGCTTCATCAATCTATGTGACAGCAGCTTACTTCCACTTCTCAATTTATTTTAAACTAGTTTCACCAATAATATACTCAAGTTTCAAATCAAGCCTGACTTGAACGGATGCCTGTTGGAAATCCCAAAATCCTTCTGTC
The DNA here is from genome assembly GCF_047496795.1 of Chiloscyllium punctatum. Lineage (NCBI taxonomy): Eukaryota > Metazoa > Chordata > Chondrichthyes > Orectolobiformes > Hemiscylliidae > Chiloscyllium > Chiloscyllium punctatum. Next base: position 4,481,132 of record NC_092762.1, read on the forward strand.
ACTCTCTGTCCCTCATTCAGTGTGTCTGCCTGTTTCACTCTGCTCTTCCAGACTTTTTGTGAATTGCCACATTCATCCGTTAGCCTTTTGGAGATGCTTCATGGTGTCCATATCTCCTGTAAGATGACAGTATAACTTCCTCAATTCCCTCGGCTCAAGCCCTGGTCATAATTGCCAAACCGTCCAAATATTTGATGATGCCATCACTTAAACTCTCCCGATTTTGTGTCCAAGGCTGTGGACAACAATGTTGAATCAATTACTAAGATCCAGATTAAAGGAGTACTTGACTGAAAACAAATACAGTTCTACTAAGGGACTGTAGTCAAAATAACATCGGGATTTCCAAACATCAAAGCTTCATTAAACAATGCTGGATGTCAGATAAAGAGGACATTCACACACCTGGGTCAGAATCAAGACTCAATCCCCCCAACACCTAAAGGTTCGTAAGTTCATGGAATGCCCTGCCAGTAGCAGTAGTGGACTCTCCCTCTTTATGGGTATTTAAGCGGGCATTGGATAGGTATATGCAGGATAGTGGCTTAGTGTAGGTTAGGGGTGCTTTGTTCGGCGCAACATCGAGGGCCGAAGGGCCTGTACTGCGCTGTAATGTTCTATGTTCTATGTTCTATGTTCCTGGATCAAACAACACATGGTATTGGAATCAAATGCAGTTTTTGTGAGCAGGCCATGGCACAAGTGTTGAGGAAAATTGCCCATGGGGATGTTACGAATCAGGAAAGTAATTGAAAATCCAAACTGTATTTTCGTTTAAAATGGTAACCCTCTTGGATAACAATCCAGAATTACTGTGTGTGTGTGTGTGTGTACGCGCGTATGCGCATGTGTTTCTGTTGTGATAGTTGAGAGTGAGGTAAATTTCAATCTTTTCTCAGATTATACCTATCTTCAAAATGTTTCGTTAGGCGTCATCGAGTGAACTTTACTCTGTATTTAACCCTGTGCTGTCAATTGATCTCACAGCTTCCTATATAGTGTTTTCAAGGCTCCATCCGTTGCCACATCTTATATTTGCTAGTATCCTTAGCAGACTGTCCTTTAGCAACTCAGTGACATCCCAGACTCTGCAACCAGGGAGGCAGCGTACTACCTGGTTTCGCACCTACACTGTCACAGACATCTGCCTGACGCCCGAACAATGCAATCCACTGATCACTATTGCTCTCCCACTTCTTTTGTTTTCTGCATTAATTAAATTCAGAGAAGGTTCATTTAGACGTAGAAACAAGAAATGTCACTTTTCGATTTGAAAGTGGAGGAATGCAGAAAACAGAGGCACTGCTGAAATTCTGCCCAAGTAATAATGTTCCAACTTTTCGTCGTTCTGTGCTTCCTAACATTTATACACATCCTGTACTATAGTATTAAAGTATTTCAGGGGGTCTGTGCTGCCTTGTTACGGAATGATGAACTGAGAATAAACGACCTAGTTCTCCAAAAATATCTAGTTGCTTTTATTCAGAAAGTGGTAGCTGATTCCTCTCGTGGCGGCCAGAGGGGATCGCTCTCCCTGACCTCACGGCCCTGGCACAATTCACCTGTTGCCTCCTCTCGCATCCTCGGCGTCAGACATTCCCCGCTGGTTGTGGCCATCCTTTTGTGACGTCACTGAGCAGCCACTTGCGCCTTTGCATCATTCAGGACATTGTGAGACTGTCAGAAATAAAAGAATAAACAGGGACAGGAGCAAAGGTTCTCAGAAAAAAATCTGCTGCTTGTACAGTGACACTGGGAGGCGAGCACTTGGCGATATTGTATCCCTTTAAACAAAGAGAGACAGAGAGATTCTGATACATTTATTCATCAAATTTTAATTAATTCACTTATTGATCAACTCACGTTAACACTTCTGTTAATATCGGATCTACACCCTCACTCTCAGGCGCCCCTCCCCTGTCTTGGGTAGTTCTTGTGCAGGTGGCCCTCTTCCTCACAACATTTGCTGCTCTTGGACTCCTTGTGTTCCTTACTCTGATACCCTCCTCTTTGCAGTTCCTGCTGTGGTTCATTTTACAGTTGGCTACCATACAACCAGAAGAACGTAAAGTGTCACAGTCTCTCATTACTAGGATGAATATTTGAATCATAAGTATTCATATTACCTGTGTGGTATTTCAATAATCCCTTGCATTGCTGAAACCTTTAGGACGATGGGCTTATAGCCGAGAAATGGGGTTTGTGTATGTGGATCTTCTTTGTCTGCCAGGACCATTCGTTAACATGTTTCCCTCTGAGCTATAAAGAACAAATAAACACAAGAAATAGGAGCATGAGTCTGGAATTCGGCTCCTCGAACCGGCTTCGATACAATTATGGCCGATCTCATCTATAAAGTGTTTTGAGAGGTTAAGACTGGCATACATTAATGCCCAGATTGCTCGGGTCGTCAATAATTCGCCCAAAATCGTAATAGATCCATGCAGACGCCATTTCTCTAGCACTTCACTCATCCCTGGAACATCTGGATAACAAGGACACCTACATCAGTCTTCTGTATATTGGCTTTAGCTCTGCCTTGAACAACATATAATGCCAACAAGACTCATCGACAGAGTCTAGTCCTAGGACTCTTTGCTCACATCGAGAGCTGGATCATTAACCTTCTGACCTGCAGATCACAATGAATGAGGATAGTTGGTAACTCCTCCTCTACAATTATCCGCAATACTGGTGCTATTCAAGGCTGTGTACTCAGCTCCCCTTCAATATTTCTTACCCTCCCATGACTGTACCGCCAAATTCAGCTCCAAATCCATTTACAGATTTACTAATGACACCACCACATTGGCTAGGTCTCAAACAACAGTGAAACAGTATACAGGAAATAGAGCTTAGTGACATGGTGTAAAGACAACAATCTTTCCCTCAATGTCAGCAAAACAAGGGAACTGGCCATTGACTACAGGATTTCGAAGGAAGGACAGACATTGGTCTCTGTCGTTGGTGCTGAGTTGAAGGTGATGGACAGCTTCAATAAATATTACAAACAATCAGTCTATCCATGTCAACTCGACATCCACGAAAGCACATCAATGCATCTACCTCCTCAGACGGGGAAGAAAATTTAGCATCTTGGCAATGACTCTGACCAATTTTTACATTGCACTGCAGAAAATATTCTATCCAGACACTTCGTATGGTAACTGCTCTGCCCGTACTGCAAGAAATTACAGAGAGGCATGTACCTAACCGAATCCATCACGCAAATCACATTTCCTTCCCTTGACTCAGTCGTGACTTCCCACTGCTTCAGGAATGCAGCCAAAACAATCAATAGACAATAGGTGCAGGAGTAGGCCATTCTGCCCTTCGAGCCTGCACCACTATTCAATATGATCATGGCTGATCATCCTTAATCAGTATCCTGTTCCTGCCTTATCTCCATAATCCTTGATTCCACTATCCTTGAGAGCTCTATCCAACTCTTTCTGAAATGAATCCAGAGACTGGGCCTCCACTAACCACTGGGGCAGAACATTCCACACAGCCACCACTCTCTGGGTGAAGGAGTTTCTCCTCATCTCTGTCCTAAATGGTCTACCCCGTATTTCTAAGCTGTGTCCTGTAGTTCGGCACTCACCCATCAGGGGAAATATGTTGGCTGTCTCCAAAGTGTCAAATCCTTTAATAATCTTATAGGTCTCAATGCGATCCCCTCTCAGTCTTCTGAACTCAAGGGTATACAAGCATAGTCGCTCCAGTCTTTCAGCTTAACGTAGTCCCGACATTCCAGGAATTAACCTCGTGAACCTACGCTGCACTCCCTGAATAGCCAGAATGTCTTTCCTCAAATTTGGAGACCTGAACTGCACACAAAAATCCAGGTGTGGTCTCACCAGATGTTTTCTGCAGTGCAATGTGGTGTGGTCTCACCAGGGCCCTGTACAGCTGTAGAAGAACCTCTTTGCTTCTATACTCAATCCCTCTTGTAATGAAGGCCAGCATTTTATTAACGAGTTCAACACTTGGCGAGACATCGAACAATTCTTCCGCCGCCTTCACCTCCGTGCCTACTTCTTCAACCAGGATTCTCGCCCACACTCTGACGACCCCTTCTCCCGCCTCCAACACACCCCATCGACCTGGACAACCCGTGCTGGCCTCTTACATGCCCTCGATCTCTTCATAGCCAACTGCCGTCGCGACATTAACTGCATCAAGCTCTCCATTCGTCTCTCCCACTCCAAACTCTCTCCCTCGGAACGTGCAGCCCTCCACTCCCTCCGTTCCAACCCCAACCTCACTATCAAACCGGCAGACAAGGGAGGCGCCGTAGTAGTTTTGGCGCACAGACCTTTAAACAACTGAGGCTAAACGCCAGCTTGCGGACACCTCCTCTGACTGCCCCCTTGACCATGACCCCACCTCCCACCACCAAACCATCATCTCCCAGATCATCCATAACCTCATCACCTCAGGGGATCTCCCATCTACCGCCTCCAACTTCATAGTCCCACAACCCTGCACTGCCAGTTTCTACCTCCTGCCCAAAATCCACAAAACCTGACTGTCCCGGCCGACCCATTGTGTCAGCCTGTCCTGCCCCACCGAACTCATCTCTGCATAACTCGACACGGTCCTGTCCCCCTTAGTCCAAGAACTCCCCACCTTCCTTCGGGACACCACCCACGCCCTCGACCTTCTCCATGATTTTTGCTTCGCCGGTCCCCAACTCCTGAACTTCACCATGGACATCCAGTCCCTGTACACCTCCATCCCCCATCACGATGGACTCAAAGCCCTCCGCTTCTTCCTTCCCAGCCGTACCAACCATTACCCTTCCACTAACACCCTCCTTCGAAAGACTGAATTGGTTCTCACCCTAAACGACTTCTCTTTCCAATCCTCCCACTTCCTCCAAACCAAAAGAGTAGCCATGGGCACCCACATGGGCCCCAGCTATTCCTGCCTCTTCTTAGGATATGTGGAACAATCCATCTTCTGCAGCTACACTGGCATCACCACCCACCTTTCCTCCGCTACATCGATGACTGTATCGGCGCTGCCTCGTGCTCCCACGAGGAGGTTGAACATTTCATCCACTTTACCAACATCTTTCACCCCGACCTCACATTCACCTGAACCGTCTCAGACTCCTCCCTCCCCTTCCTAGACCTTTCCATTTTTATCTCGGGCGACCGAATCAACACGGACATTTACTATAAACCGACCGACTCCCACAGCTACCTAGACTACACCTCCTCCCACGCTGCCCCCTGTAAATACGCCATCCGATATTCCCAATTCCTTCGTCTCTACCGCATCTGCTCCCAGGAGGACCAGTTCCAATACCGAACAAACTAGATGGCCTCCTTCTTCAAAGACCGCAATTTCCCACCAGACGTGATCAACGCTGCCCTCCTTTGCATCTCCTCCACTTCCCGCTCCTCCGCCCTTGAGCCCGCCCCTCCAATCGCCACCAGGACAGAACCCCACTGATCCTCACCTACCACCCCACCAACCTCCATATACATCGTATCAGCATTGTCATTTCCGCCACCTCCAAACGGACCCCACCCCTATCAGCGTTCGGAATCGACCACTCCCTCCGTGACTCCCTCGTCAGGTCCACACCCCCCACCAACCGAACCTCCACTCCTGGCACCTTCCCCTGCAACCGCAAGAAATGCAAAACTTGCGCCCACACTTCCCTCCTAACTTCCCTCCAAGGCCCCAAGTGATCCTTCCATATCCGCCACAAATTCACCTGCACCTCCACACACATCATTTACTGCATCCGCTGCACCCGATTGGGCCTCCTCTATATTGGGGAGACAGGCCGCCTACTTGCGGAACGTTTCAGAGAACACCACTTGGACACCCAGACCAACCAACCCAACCACCCCGTGGCTCAACACTTCAACTCCCCCTCCCATTCAACTAAGGACATGCAGTTCCTTGGACTCCTCCATTGCCATACCATAGCAACACGACGGCTGGAGGAAGAGCGCCTCAATTTCCGTCTAGGAAACCTCCAACCACAAGGGATGAACTCGGATTTCTCCAGTTTCCTCATTTCCTCTCGCCCAACTTGTCTCAGTTCCAACCCTCGAATTTAGAACCGCCTTCCTAACCTGCAATTTTCTTCCTGACCTATCCGCCCCCACCTCTACTCCAGCCTATCACCCTCGCCTTGACCTCCTTCCACCTATCACATTTCCAACGACCCTCCCCCAAGTCACTTCTCCCTACCTTTTATCTTAGCTTGCTGGACACACTTTCTTCATTCCTGAAGAAGGGCTTATGCCCGAAACGTCGATTCTCCTGCTCCTTGGATGCTGCCTGACCTGCTGCCCTTTTCCAGCAACACATTTTCAGCATGCTATTAGTCTTCTTTACTACCTGTTGTACCTGCAGGTAGTGAAGGCCCCTCAAACCACCGCAATGTTTTTTTTCCAAACTCTTCCATTAGAGAGAAGATGCAAATGTTTGAAAATACGCACCAATGGATTCAGTAACAATTTGTTCCTTGCTGTTATTAAACTTATGAATGCACCTGTCATATATTAGAATTGATTCTTCTCTGCACCTGCTCAAAAGCTGTGAAACTATATTAAACTGATGTCCTTATATAAGGTACAATTTGTACCGAAGAGAATGCAACACAATATTTTTCACTGTTTCTGAGAATGCATGACTATCATAAAACAAGCAAAATCAATCTGCATATCATGCGTTTGGGTCTGGTCTGCTCGGTAACACCTTCAACCTATGTCTCCTGTGGTCTGTGTAAAATACTTCCACTATCCATTACTTCCATGTCAGTCATAATTTCGAAAGGATCAATTTAGTCTCCCTCAGCCTCAACGTTTAAGTGAACGTAATGATTTATTATATTGTCCCGCATCATGTGCGATGTGAGGGGCAGGACTGCAGAGTTTATGTCTGAACCGTGAGTGCTGAAGTCAATCAGACTTGTCTATCTGTTGCTTCTTATGGTTTCTGGCATGCAACTATTTCTGTGTCGTAGCTTCACCAGGTTGACACCTTACTTTTAGATATACCCACAGATGCACTCATAGAACATAGAACATATAAAAAGTACAGAACAGAACAGGCCCTTTGGCCCACGAGATTTAATGCTCATGTCATATATGGTAACTTAAACTACGCACCCCTCAACTCACTGCTATCCATGTGCATGTCCAGCAGTCGCTCAAATGTCCCCAATGACTCTGCTTCCATGACCACAGCTGGCAACCTATTCCATGCATTCACAACTCTCTGCGTAAAGGACCAAGTTCTGACGTCTCCTTTATACCTTCCTCCTAATATCTTCAAACTATGACTTCTCATACCAGTGAATCCTGCCCTGGCGAAAAGTCTCTGGCTGTTGATTCTATCTATTCCTCACATTATTTTCTATACCTCGATCAGAACTCCTCTCCCTCCTTCTCTCCAGAGTGAAAAGTCCGAACTTATTCAAACTTTCTTCATAAGGCAAGTACTCTAGTCCAGGCAGAATCCTGGTAAACCTTCTTTGCGCTTTCTCCAAAGCCTCTGCATCTTTCCTATTGTTGGGCAACCAGAACTGGACGCAATATTCCAAGAGTGGTTTCACCAGGGACTTGTAGAGCTGCAGCAAAACCTCGCAGCTCTTAAACTCGATCCCGCATTAATGAAAGCCAAAACACCATATGCACTCTTGATAACCCTATCCACTTTGAGGGATCGTTGTACTTGCACACCCAGATCCCTCTGTTCCTCCACACTGCCAAGGATCCTGTCTTTAATCCTATATTCAGCATACGAGTTCCATCTTCCAAAATGCATCACTTCATGTTTATCCAGGTTGAACTCCATCTGCCAATTCTCAGCCCAGCTCTGCCTCCTATCTATGTCGCGCTGCAGCCTGCAGGCGCCGCCTATACTGTCGACGACACCTGCAATATTAGTGCCATCTGCAAATTTATTAACCCACCCTTCAACCTTCTCATCCAAGTCATTTATTAGAACTACAAAGAGCAGAGGCCCAAAAAAAGAGCCCTGTGGTACCCCACTCAACAATGACCTCCAGGCAGAATACTTTCCAGCTACAACCACTCTCTGCTTTCTGTCAGCCAGCCAATTCTGAATCCAGATCGCCAAATGTCACTGTATCCCATACTTCCTGACATTATAAATGAAACTCCTGTACTCTTTATTTAACCAGGTTTGATCACTGGCTCCAAGTCATAACCCTCCCATTCATCAGCTTCCCCTTCCCTTCCATTTCTTCGTTTTCATGTCTTTGGAATGTTCTTTCTTTAGAGCCTTGGTAAATTTCTACAGTGCATCTTGGAGGCTATCATTGATTTACACCATGCAGAAGGACTGGTTAATACTTACAAACAGTCTCGAACGCACTCATTAAAAGGCAGAGCCTTTAGGAATAGCTGAAACAAAAATTAACCAGGTTTCTACAGGATTAATGCACCTATCACTACCGAGAACAGAGAGAGCTCCTGAGCAGGTGAAGATTTCTCTGTATCTTGTTCAGAGTCCCAAGCTGTTTAGTTGCCTGAGAACCAATCATATCGTTGCTGGCAGTAGACTGCCTTTTTCATTGGTGAACTAGTGGCCTATCATCAATGAGCTCCGTGTTACAAACCAAAGTTGCATCTGTGTATAACTCCATTCATCTCCAATCACATTTCAATTATTGGGTCACTCTCAGTTGAATTGCTGTCAAACTTTGCAGCTATCCTCCACTTACGATCTGTTTGCAAGGTCGCCCTTTTCATATTTTAGTACACAATTAAACACAATTCTTTTTAAATTTTTTTAATGTGTATACCCCCTGAGAAAACTAAAATGCTATTTCAAAAACGCATTTACTTGCAAAATACATGATGCACAATTTTTTAAAAAAGTGTAGTCTATTTATCCTTTCTCCCTTCTTGCAATGTTATGCAACCTTCGCATTTCTTAAAGCTTTTACGTATTCACCATTTCTACTTTAGGACAATACACCTGAATTCACAATAGGTTTTCTAGTGATGTGTATAATTAAACGGTTACAACAAACGACACCATCGAAATATCATGCATTGTTAATTTGAAACTTGTAAAGAAAGCCAGTGGATTACAATCTGTGTAATTTTGTATTTCAGTGTTCTTTGTTGGGTGGTCTTCGAAGTGCTGAAGTTCTAACAGCATTCCCAAAGTCCCCTTTCCTATGGAAGAGGACTTTTCCAATGATTGGTATTGATTCGAATAGAAATATCCTCCAGGTTCTAAATTACTAATACATCATCTGGAACAAGAAAGCACTTCGACCCAGTTCAGAAGCATCAGCTGTCATGTTGAAAAGACTGTAAAAAACAGGGATGGCCAAAATAGGTTCATCGATTCAATTTGCTTTCATCCTTTCAACATTAACTTCGCACTCTGATAACTTAGCCACCTTTCTCTTATTTCGTTCAAAACCTTGTTAAGGATACAGCTATCCAGCTAAAATTATGGACAAATATCCTGTAAAGTCAACCAATCCAAAAATCTATTAATTTCTCATTTAATTTTAGGAAATTCTACTGGTATCACTTTTGCTGTCTCCATCAACATCTGTGTGCTTGTGTGAGCATGTCTGTGTGACTGTACGTGCATGTGTGTCTCTCTAAGTCGATATGTGTGCTTCTGTCTGTCGGTGTTCTGCACATCTCTCTGCATATGTGATTGTGTCTGAGTATGTGTACGTATTTCCGTCTGTCACACACACACACAGACAGGGACAAAACACACATACACATACACACATACTCATGCGCACACACACACACACACACACACACACAAACACACACACACACGTACAGATAGATTGGGGTTTAATCCCCATTTCATTTTTACAATCCCGAAAATAACAGAGACCCCGTTGCACAGAGTACAGACACAGAGATATATAAACATGGAGGCACACACTAATACACACTTTGAGACACAAATGCACTCACATAGGCACAGATCGTCAGACAGAGATAGATTGAAGACACACACAGAATCACAGAGGCAGGAACACACGATAATGCACACGCACATTCAGAGAAACACATGCATAAAGCCAAACAGAATCAGTGTGCAGTAACTGACACTGTCCTCTGTCTAACCATCTGTAGCACAATCTGTGTCCATCAGCTCGTTCCCAGTTTTTACAGATGAAATGTTGATGGGAAGGTGGAACACTCTCGTGAGGACTTTCAGCATTATATCCGTGAAAAGGTGAATGTAATTAAAAGTTCATGGTAATTTGCGCAACTAACAGACTTGTACACCACATCTGTGTAATCACAGGATGTCCAGCTGTGAAATGGATTGATGACGAAGGCAAGTAGTTATGTTCTCCATAATTAGATAGAATTAACTTGCAGTGCAGCTTGCTCAGCACCACAGTCACAAACATTCTCTGTCTCCACCACCCACACTCAGTTGCAGTGGAGTGTACCACAGACAAGATGCACTGTCGAAATTCCCCAAAGTTCCTCACAGAGCAGCTACCAGAACCACGGCATTATCGCGTGGAACACTGAGCACAGCAGAGACACGGGACACCAGTTGACAATTCCACATCCAGAGACTCGCCACCCTGGCTCAGAAAAACGTCTCAGTTCCACAAGTGCCATTGGTTGGAAATCCAGGAACTCCGTCACTTACATCATTATGGGTTTATCTGGACAAAATGAATGGCAGCATTTCAAAACGGTAACTCATCGTCAACTTCGCCAGAACAATTATATCTGAGTAATATGTAGTAACCCAGCGGCAATGAGCCGAACACATTCATGAATCACAAAAAAGTCACTATTTGGAACCCATGTGCTCCACTGTTGAGCTTTTGAATATATACTGTCAATATTCCAGAAAATTGAAATACGATTTCATTTGAATGTACCAAATTCTGAACAGGCGTCAGAGGGTAGATGGTGAGAAATTGATCCTGTTGGTCTGGGTATCTGAAACATGTTAACACAGTCTCAGGAGTTGCAGAAAAGCTCAGCAGGTCTGACAGCATCTGTGAAGAGAAGTCAGTGTTAACGTTACACCATTTACAGATCTTTTGGTTATTATTGACACACTCTCAGGGTAAGCGGCAGGTTATTTGGGAATGAGATGAGGAGGGCTCGATTAACTGGAAGGCCTCTGAGTCTTTAATATTCTCTGCCCCGGATGATTGCTGATGCACCCTCACTGAGTGCATTTCATATTGGAATACACCGAGTGTTGCTGTCTCAGGGAGTCACAGGATATGTGGATTGGACAGGAAACTGGATATGAAATCTAAATCTAGCTTTGATTGGATTGACTACTAGAACAGACTGAACATTTTAAACAGGCTGTATAGACTCTCATTCCTTCTTCAGCGTTACCCCATTCCAATGTTTTAGTAATTATTACTTTTCTAACTTCCTACCATTCTGCTGAAATCACCTACTGTAATAACACATGAGCTAACCTCCTTTCCCTTCTCTCGACAGATGTTGCATGACCTTATCAGATTCCTCTGAATGGCCTGTGTTTATTTCAGCGAGAATTACATCTCCCTATTCCAGTTTCTGTGAGAGGAAACATACTTCAATCCGACTCTTTGATATTCTGAATGTTCACAGAGAAAGGAGGCATTGCATTGTCCAAATTCATAACACGCTCAGAAGGGCACCAATATATTGTGATGATTTTAATAATAAAATATCTTAAACATAATAAAGTTCATGTTGAAAACAGGAGACGCAATTCGATCTGTAAGGGGCAGGAATTCAGTCATGCGAGGTGAAAGTGAAGACTGCAGATGCTGGAGATCAGAGTCAAGATTAGAGTAGTGCAGGAAAAGCACAGCAGGTCAGGTAGAATCCGAGGATCAGCAGAATCAATAATTTCGGGCAAGAGACGGTTTTCAGGAATGAGGGTGGGAGGGTCGAACGTGGACAGCTATATGGGAGGGAGTTCGGCTACGGACAAGGTAGCTGAGAGCGCAATAGATGGATGGTGGTGGGGATAAAGGTGATTGATCGGTGAGGACGGTGGAGTGGATAGGTGGGAAGGAAGATTGGCAGGTAGGATAGGTCATGAGGATGGTGCCGAACTGGGAGGATTGAACTGGGATAAGGTGGTTGGAGGGGGAAATCAGGCAAATGGTAAAGGCCACATTGATGCCCTTGGGTTGGAGGTTCCAGAGGCAGAAGATCAGGAGTTTTTCCTCAAGGCGTCGGGTGGTGAGTGAATGGTGATAGAGAAGTTCCTGGTCCTGCATGTCCTCGGCAGATTCGGAGGGGGAATTCAATTCTCTCTCCGCCAGTTGTCATTTTGTATGATGGTCCTGACCGATCAAGACACAGATCTGAGTGAATGCGCAAACAACCTCTCTCTATAAATGTCACACAGAATAATGTCAATAACAGGACGAATTAAAACAAAATGCAAACTGTGTTGAATGTTGGATGTACGGAGTCATGTTACTGTGGAGCCTTTACAACGCTGACATTAGGTTTTCGGCCCATTCACACGCCAGTCTGCACTCGCACTTGAAACCTATCCAATTACCCAGATCCCTGTCTGATTGAAGACTGTCTGTGTGGAGTTTGCACATTTTCCCTGTGTCTGCGTTAGATTCCTCCGGGTGCTCCAGTTTCCTCACACAGGCCAAAGATGCGCAGGTTAGAGTGGATTTGAAATGCTCAATAGTCATAAGTGTTCAGGTGAGTGTAGGTTAGGCTGGTTAGCCATGAGAAATGCGGGGTTACAGGAATAATATAGAGGGTAGTATTGGTGGTATGCATGATGGGCTGAATGGCCTGTTTCTGCACTGTAAGAATTTTATGATCCTATGCTCCATCCCAGCTTTCTCTATTGATGAAGTGAACTATCACCTGATCAAATATCCCCTTCAATGAGTCAACGTTTGTTTTCTATTTGACAAAGAACTGCAGATGTTGCAGATCTGAGACACAGCACGGAAATTTCTGGGAAACTCAGCTAGTCCGGCAGCATTTGTGGGGAGTGAACCCTTTGTATCCAGTGATTGATTTTAAGAGCTGAATGCTTCTGATTCTGCAGCTGTAAGACCTGGTGACTTTTACAATCAATTTCTTGTTTTGCTTTCGTCCCCAGTTTAGTTAGTGATGATCACGGCCTTGTTATTTGAGACAGCGCTGAACAGGGTAATGTGAATGGTGCAGCGTATGTACAATGTCAGCTGGAAAGTTAGATTGGAAAATTAGGTTAGTTTTCCTTGGAGAAAAGAAGGCTTAAACCATGTCTACCCCTGCCACAGCAAGAGTTGAAAGACATTCATGTTAAACAACTACCTCACCACTCTCCACCGCCCCAAAGGATCTTGACATATCCAGTCGAGATTTTCATGCACATGCAACCACCTCATTTACAGTGTCTGTTATTGTTGACGCGGTCTCTTTGACACTGGGTAGACAGGACGGGAAAACGCAGAGCGTTGCGGAGGACATCTCTGGGAAGCATGCACCAGACAATTCCATCATGCTTGTGCTGACGACTTCATGTCCCCTTCCCACTCCAAGGGCAAGCAACTACTGGGCATCACCCACCATCAAATACAAGCTACTCGATGAGTGGAGGAAGAACACCTCATCTTCCTCTATGGGGCCCTCCGAACACTCGGCATCAATGTTAACTTCACCAGTTTCCTCACTTCCCCTCTGTATCCTCCAATCGCAGATTAAACCATCCAACCTGGCACCGCCCTCTTCACGAAACTAACTGTCTATCTTCCTTCACATAAATCAGTTCCACACTCCGCTCTGATCTATCGCTATCACCCGGCAGACCCCCTTTTTTCTCTGATCCACTCATTCCTACCTTCTTCAATTCATTCTCTCAACTCTGCTCAACTTGGCCTTCCCCTCCTGCTTCAAAGGTTCAGCACTAAACTTGTCTCTGGGCAGACTGTTTCGAGTCTGTAAGTCGCAGGGTGGATTCAAGACAGAGACAACGAGAGACAGAACAATCTGCGTGGGGTAAAAACAAACATCGGCTGGGTTCCATTCCCATTTTCCTGTTATTTTCCAGGCTGCAGAATTACGTTGTGTGTATCCACACATAAAATTGTTTCCTGGTGACATGAATGAGTTTGCCCTTTCTGGCATCCGGCTGTCCTCATCTCAGCACAATCGAAGTCTCAGCCTGTATTTTGGTCATTTAAAACTGTTACAGGATTATTGCAGTTTCAGAAACTGCAGTCTGAAGACGGAAAGCACTGACAGGAATATTAAAACAGCTTGAAGTACCGAACATTTTGCAATCGTCCCCTGTCTCGGCTGTCAGTGTGTCTAATACTAATCGATTTAGTATCACTGTTTCCCTTACTGCCGTTAACTCAGTAATAATGAGCGTCAGACCTTCCTCCGTCTCATTTGCTGGCAGTAATACACTGTATGCGAGTACATTCATCAGGTTTATTGCCACCGTTGTCCCTGCTCACAAGAGAATAGAGCACCCAATATTCACTCCTCGTGTCGTCCAGGGGTCTGCCAGTGCGTACACTTTCCTATTCCGCGGGATGTCACTTCTTTTCGCCCGCTCCTGGCATTTGGGACGAACGCTGTCGTGCCAGTAAACAGTACTGCGGGCGAGCAACACCGCTTCCATCCCAGGCGGTGGTGGTGCACGGGCCCATATTATATCCGCCATCATGGTCTGATTATTGATAAAGCATCAAGTAATGTGTAAAATCGTACCACTTGCGTAGGTTGCGGAGCAAGAGTCATTGTGCAAGAACAGCGTAATATATCACTGGGAGATCACCGAATGTAGTCTCCCCTGATATGTGCAAATCGAGGTTTCTCCCTTGCCTTCCAGTCTATTTAAGGATGTGGTTGGAAGGCTGTCAGCATTGGGACTGCAGTTAGCCTTAAATTCGGGTGGTGGCGCGAGATTTGCCTTAATTGCTCCCTCTATCAGGGTCAGGGTAGTCGCTGCACGAGGAATCAGGAGGCTAGCATTTCTTGCCAAGTTCTCTGTTATTTGTTCGGCAGTCCATCGTCGGGCTGTGTGCAAACATATCCAACAATGGTAGCCAACCTCTTAATTCCGTTGTTGAATTAGGGCCAAGGCACACGTTCTGTTCCTTTCACATCTAGTGATAGCCCTTCGCACCTCCCAATCGACTGGCATCGCATTTACGCCATTTATCTCATGAAGCAACAATTCCCTACCGAGTTAGTCTCGCTCCTGAAACCAGACCAACTCCCTCCAGGTCCTAGCGTGACACTAAAACGCTCTGCTCTGCTTGTTGTTTGGTCCATTATTTGGTTTGGATGGTTGCCGTGCCCTGGTGCTACTATTTCCTGTCATGTATTTCGCGGGGGAAGGGGTCTGTACCACTATATTCACCATATACATCGGAGAAGGGTCTATCTATTCCACACCACCCGGCTTCCTCATCCCTCTTCTGAGTTTTGGCTATTATTACCCGTGCCATGGCACCTCCTTCCTTGATAATAGAATACCTATATCCTGTGTCAGGTGTCCCTACAGCCGTGGTGGCTTCTACTCAGTGCCAGTCACTGGGACCATAAGGATCCCTGCATAAATATTTATTGTCCCATTTATAGTCTTAATGGTTACTAAACGGCCACGGGTTGCATGTAAAGGTCAACTTAGCATACTCGCTTAAGACTACCGTCTGCAACTGTATTTCAGACGCCCCTGCCTTCACGAATCGTCCGGTCAGGGCAGCCCCATATTTGTATGAGTCTTCTTATGATTACTTGCACTTATTTGGTTCCGGTGTTGTCCGATGTCTCTTCAAGTCCATCTACACGTTTGCAATGGCTGGCGTGTATCAACGTGACTCTTTGGGCGATCTTTACCGCTGACTGTGTTGTAAGGAGCACATCAAACGGTCCCTCCCACCTCTTCGCCTTCCCGCGTTTCCTCCTGAAGCCTTTCACCACGATCCAGTCTCCAGGTTCTAGGTCGTGCATCTTCCCTTCTGCTGATTTGGTTAGTGCTGCCTTCACTTGATTCTGTATTTGAGACGCAAGTGCAGGCAGTTGCATGGTGGCACGGTGGTTAGCACTGCTGTCTCACAGCGCCAGAGACCCGGATTCAGATTCTGCCTCAGGCAACTGTCAGAGTGGAGTTTACACATTCTCCCCGTGTCTGCGTGGGTTTCCTCCGAGTGATCCCGTTTCCTCTCACAGTCCAAAACTGTGCAGATTAGGTAAATTAGCCATGTTAAATTGCCCGTGGTGTAGGGGTAAATGTAGGGGAGTGGTTCTGGGTGGGTTGGTATTCGGAGGTTCGGGGTGGACTTGCTTGGCCAAAGAGCCCTTTTCCACACTGCAAGTAATCTCATCCTCCCAGTGGTCTGTTATCGGTTTTACCTTAAGTCTTCGGCCAATTCCCGTATTGGGCGGCCTACCAAACAAAATCTCGAAGCGGCCAAGATTGGCTATTCCTCTCCCTCTAGATCTCATGTACGTTAGCACAATTGGAAGTGCCTTGGTCCATGTCACCCCGAGTACCTCACAACGTTTTTCAATTTATCTTTTAAGGTAGCCTTTCTCTTTCCATTGCCACTGCTCGCTGGGTGGTAGGCACAGTGTTGTCTCGTGTTTATTCTCAAGTAATCACTGATCTACTCTCGGGCAATATTGACAAATGGTGTCACATTGTTGCTGCTAAGCCATTCAGGAATTCCCATCTCGGACGTATTTCAGTTAGCAAAGCCTTGGCTCCCGCAATGTCTTCCTGTTTAGACGTTTGGAGCGCTTCCACCCATTTGGAAACATGTCAACTATTACAAGACAATGCCTTTTCCCTTCCGCAGGTCATTAGTTCAATAAAATACATCTGTAAATGTTCAAAGGGTCTTTGGGATTCTGGGTGTTCTGCCTGACTTATCTGCATTCCCCTCCCCACATTATTAGTGGCACAGGTAACACATCATTCAAAATATTTTTAGGAGTAATGAGTAAATCCCTTAATGTACACAATGCGCCCAAACACTGTCGTGTATCCCCCCATTTGACACATGGTCCTCACTGTGTTATTTGGCATTGAATGGGAATAATGATCGCAGTAAACAGGGTTTACCAATGGGGCAACACCACACACATTCCCTCATTCTGCACCCTGCCGTTGTTAATTCACGCTTCTCCTCCGGCGTGGCCTGCGACTGTAGCTCCCATAAGTCTGCTTTGCATTACAAATATTTGACATACACATGCCAACTGATCACTTGGTGGCTGCTGGGCTGCTGTCCTTACTGCTGAGTTTGCATTCTTATTGCCTTGAGAAAGGGAATCATAATTTTTCGTGAGGGCTAAACATTTACAGACAGCGATTGATTTAGGCGATAGGACCGCTTCCAGGAGTCAGAAACATGCCACGGTGTGTTGGGCTTTCCTGTGTAGGTCAAGAAGCCCCTGTGCTTTCACAGTGTTCCGAAATTACGTACAACCCCGAATGCATATCTGCTGTCAATGTAAATATTTACTATCCTTCCCTCAGCCAATTTACATTCCTCAGTCAAGAGAATCAGCTCTGCTGCTTGATCAGACAGATGAGAAGGGAGTGATTCCATTTTGACTACGTCATGGGTAGTTACTACCGCATACCAAACACAATTCTGGCCTGTCTGTTTGCTCCTGAAAGCTGACCCATCCACAAAAAACGCCATATCCTAATTCTGAATTTGTTAGTCCTGCACGTCTGGTCTTGGGCTGCAAATATCATTAGTTACAGCGACACAGTCATGTGAGTCTCCGTCTCCTTTTGTGGGGAGATGGCTATCTGCATTAAGGACGTTGCATCTCTTTATTGTAATGTTAGGCATCTCCAATAGCACATAATTTTATCTGAGCCAACGTGCTGCCGTCATGTGTGCTGTGTTTTGCTTGGAAAACAGTAAGGATGCATGTGGGACCAGGAGGGTTAATTCACCACAGCCGACTGTGTCCTTGGACGCTACAACAAACTTTTCCAACTGCAGCTACGGATCGCAGGCATTTAGGCAATCCTGCCGCTACCGTATCTAAGTTTAGCCGAAATGTAATCTACCTCCCTCAATCTTCCCACATTATCCTGTACCAGCACAGATGTCATGCAGCCACGCTTCTCATCTGCCGTTTGTACAAAAGGCTTGTTTGGATTCGGGTTACCCAGTGTAGGTGAGGTTTGGAGCGCCATTTTCAATTCAACTGCAATGGACTCTGTTTCTGCAACACTTAGCCATGGGAAGTGTCACTTACAGGGGCCTCAAGGGTTGCGTAATGTGGGATAAATACTCTACAGTAGAAGCACATGACCAAAAAGGATCGCAATTGTTTCTCAGTGTGAGGCTTTAGAATTTGCTGGATCGCTTGAACTCTGTCTTGACCAATGGCCTGCCATTGTTCAGATAAGAATTGACCAAAGAACTTCACCTGTTGTTGCACAAATTGTAGTTTTGCGAAACTAGCTTTGTGCCCATCCCTGGCTAGATGGCAGTGCAATGCAAGCGTATCATTCTCACATTGTTCATCTGTTGGTGCTGCTATTAAGCATTCATCTACATACTGCAGAAGCGCTGACCCCTGGGTTAAAACAAAAGTCTCCAGACTCCTGCATAGAGCCTCATTAATTATGGTGAGGGACTCACAGTAATGTAAGTTAAAAACAATGACTGCAGATGCTGAAAACCAAATACTGGATTAGTGGTGCTGGAGAGCACAGCAGTTCAGGCAGCATCCAACGAGCAGCGAAATCAACGTTTCGGGCAAAAGCCCTTCATCAGGAATAACTCACAGTAATGTTGACAAAGTCGTGTGAATGTACACGATTTGCCTTTGAATGGAAAAATGAACCAGAATTGACTTTCTGGGTGTACTGGTACACTAAAGAAGGCATTTGCTAAATCCACAGCTGAGAACCATTTACTGAGCAGTGGAATTTGAGCTAATACAGTACAAGGATTAAGAAAACGTTGGGCGGGCGGAACAACAGCATTATTGACTACCTGCAGGTCTTGAACAAACGTCCAGTTCCACGATTCACCTGGAAAGTTTGCCTTTTTGAATGGAAAATTCTGGGCTCCCATCGGTGATTATCCACAGGGGATTATCACTCCAGCCTTCAGAAGGGATTCAAAGACTGGAGTAATTCCTTTTACAGCCTCGGGTTTTAACGAGTCTTGTGTTCTGCAAGGACGATACTCAGACTTCGGGGTTATTCTTATGGGTTCACAGCTTCATATGAAACCCAGACCACCTTTGCCTTTTGCCCTGCACTCAGTCGGGACCCTTCTTAATCTTGGGTCCGAGACATCTACCATAGCTAAACGCCAGGCTGCCCTTTTGGCGGGGGTTACCTGGACTTCCTTATCTGCCTGGGTTAGCCAATTTAGATTCTTCAGAAATGTCCTGATATCTGCATTGAAGCAGATACGCACATCGTCCCTGAAGACACAATCTTCCATGTTTTAACCTATAGTACCCATGGTCCCAAATCCTGGCACCTGTCGCTGGATGCCTTCGCCAATGCTACTTGAGAAAAGGAGCGTTCCACATCAAAAGATAGGGTCTACTTGCCGTCACAGATACATTTGATAGGTTTACACTGACTGCACATCTGTGATCATTTTAATAAAATTCGCACAATACTAACTGATCTTGTTTAACCAATCTCCTCAAACAATCCTTCTCATATGATTTGTAAGGGCCATCACGGTGTTGTGTCCTGTGCAGTGCGGCATATCACCAGCAAGAAAATCGGTGTTAATGGGATTTACATGGTTTCTTGCTTCGTGGGCGAGCGAATCGCTCACTGAACGTATGGCTTTCTGGCTTAATCGCTACTCATAGACATGTGTCGGGGTCGTGAGTCGTATTTTACAGCCTGCGCTTGTAAATCTTCTTTTTGATTTACCTGCAAGCCTGTCGGGGTAATGCGCAAATACGACCCCAGTCTCTCTAAGCGATCGTAAGTCATCAGAGTTAACGGACAGAATTCCGAGAGCAGAAATGAGAATTGGCATGTTTCACCATTACTGCTTTCACACAATAGGGATGTGGTTAATCTCTCTCGTATCAGGACTCTCTGAACTGCCTTGATTTAAGGACTGAATATGTTGCCCCTGTATCTACCGAAAAGCTATCTTCTTTGTTTCCCTGTACTTTTACTGGTTTCAAAATAAACGTTAATTTTCCATTACAATGGACATCATACTATTTTTACAGGTCGCTGCAACAGCGAGGGCCAAAGTGCCTGTTCTGAATTGTAACGTTCTATGTTGTAAGCTACATTTCCTGCTGGCTTCTGATATCGATACTCACTGTGGAAACTTCCAGTCACATCCTCCAGAGATTTGCCTGCACTTCATTTAATCGAGGCAATTGTATTTCCTGCTCAGAATGTGATCTCTGCACAATGGAGAGAGGAAAACAGAGTCGATGACAAAGCTGAGATCACTTACGGTCTGTCCAGAATAAACAAAAACTATCCCGATCTTCCAGTCTCCTGTAACATCAACATTACACTGTGTTCCCACCCTTCAGGCTCTCTGCCTGTATTCCTGATGAAGGACTGTTGCCCGAAACGTCAATTTTACTGCTCCTCAGATGCTGCCTGAACCTCTGTGCTTTTCCAGCACCACTCTAATGTAGACTCTGGTTTCCAGCATCTGCAGTCATTGTTTTTACCGAGTTGATTTTAATGCTACCTAGTTGATTTTAATCCTCTTCCAAGGATGCCTGCCTTGAAGAAATTTCCTCCTCTCTCTACAATCTTGCCACCCTTCAGTCCCTCTGCCTGTATTCCTGATGAAGGGTTTTTGCTCATAACGTCAATTCTACTGCTCCTCGGATGCTGTCTGAACTACTGTGCTTTTCCAGCACCATTCTAATCTAGACATTGTGTTCCCAGGCCACGATTTCAGTCTCTGGTCTGCTGCAGTGCTCCTTCTATGCACAATACAAGCTGGAAGACCGGCAACTCATTTTCTACCGACAGACCATGCAAACTTTAGGACCCAACATCGAGTTCAATCATTTTAGAACACGTCCACCCTCTTCCACATTCTTCACCCACCCGCCCATCAAATCAGTTCCGAAGAGGGATCGTTGGACTCGAAAAGTTAACTTTCCTTTCTCATCAGAGATGGACAAGAGCTGCTGATTTTGTTCAGACCTTTTGGCTTTTCTTCAGATAACTTTGCTTTTCCGTTGTCATCGGCAAACTGCTGGAACCGTCTGATTGCAGGAGAAATTCATAGGAGATGAAAAGAAGGGCAAGGCCTGGACCAATTCCATTATGAAGGTAGACGAGATAGGCTGCGAATATATATCTAAGCGCAGAGAAGTCTGAGAGAGAAACCGATTAACGTGCACATTTTATGAAGAGGATCGATATGTATGACAGGGATAAGCCTCCATTGGGAAGGAATAGAGTGGCATAAATGAAAGACAGGAGACAAGATGTTTTGAGGAGATTTGGAAAGAATACTTTCACCTATAGAGTGTTGTTTATCTGGAAATCATTATCTGAACATATGGTAAAGCTGAATGTCATGAGAACGTTTCAGCAGTCTGTAGCCGAACACTTGAAGAGCCAGAGCACACGTGGATAAGGACCAGGTACTGGAAAGTGTGACGAGGGCAGACAGACGCGAGATGGGTATCCTGAGCGCACTGGATCAAAGGCAAAGTTGTATGCTTAAAGTTGGCTGCCACCGTGGTTCTGTGGCTCAATAGAAAGCTCAATAGAAAGCGCACTATGCCTTTGTTCATGTTGTTATTCAAACGTTGTGAGTTTGAGTCCCATCACAGTCGAGTTTTAGTTTATGGTTTCGAAGGTGGTCAGACCAGACTAGGCTTCTCATCTGCAAACCCAACAATATTCGTGCAGAAACCCAACTGTCACAAAACGGAACATTTTCCTCTCACAGGTTTACATTTTCTATGTCTATTTATGAATGAGCCAGTGGGCAACAAGATGATGTGGATAGGGTGGAAAAAGACTTAAAATTGTTGTGTCAGCCATGATGATATCGAAAGACGTGGTGGGGCTGGATCAGTGTTAAGAATGACCTCCCTCTGCTCCTTTGTGTCTGAGCCATTTCTGGCCCAGGTTTTTAACAATCACAACGAGGACAATAAGAATCAAACACAAAGTAATATTTTGGCCTCACGTTCACCTCGCTTCCCTCCCCTCTGGAATAGACAACTCTTGTTTCAGCTTTAGATCAGACAGTGGAGAATTCTCACAAGTTCTCCTTCAGGCTGAATGTTCCTTCACATAGGTTTCCAAGTGGACACATGGAGCAAGCAATTGCATGGATTCAGGGGATTCGGGGCAGATTTCCCCTAAGCTGGGCTGGAATTCTGGCCAAGGTAATGAACGTGAATTTCTAACATTTTGAAGCTTACTCTGGATTCTTGCGACTTTACTAATTAAACTGAATTTCAATTTGCCCTCGCATAAAATTATTCAATCTTCACTGTTTAGAAAAAACATGCCACGTGCTCGCGGATGCAGTATGTTGAACATTGTTGACGTTGTGTGCAGTGTGGGTCGATGTGTCATATGGACATACCAAAGGATGTTGGTGAAATATCAGTGAATCGAATTCTCTGACGAATTGAACCCGACATAAGGAAAATCCCAGTACAGTGGCGACTTAACATTGCCTGTGATCAATGCAGGAAGCCACGTTATTCGTACGCAGTATTCAATAAAGCCGATTTTCACCACATTTTTCTGTCATTTTCCTGAAGATGATGCTTCACAATCTATGATCTATTAACAGTATAACCTCCTCTGCACTGTGTTTCATTTCAGATACACAGAAAAAAAAAGAGTAATTGGGTTGAGGGTCCCAGTGGTAAGATCAGGAGCGGTTAGTCATCATTAGATGGCAGGTCCAGTGGTGCAATTAGTTAGCTTGTTGTACTTGCATGACCGAATTGCAGTACCTGAGCTGACAAAGGTGCGCATTCGATTCTCGCCAGTTGTTTGTTTTACTGATAGTGACCAGAGATGATTGCAACTTCAAGCTGAAGAACAGTTCAAACCTGGACTATTACACTGCGATAAAGTGCCGTTGGCCCTAATGTTGCACCGATCTGTGATACCAATCTGAAGTCCATCTGACCAGCATTTTACCATTATAAGCGGTAAGTTTATCCAATTATCATTTAATTGCCCTAAAGGTTGGTGAGTCTACGACTGTTGAAGGCAAGACGTCCAGCACCATTCCTACTCTCTGAGAAAGGAATCTACCTCGGCATCTATCACCCTCAAATTACATCGATGTGCCCACGTGCCAACCATCACCATTTGCAGATAGAGGCCTTCACTGTCCATCTTATGGCAATCTCTAATCATCTTTTATGTCTCTATTAATTCACCTCTCCAAATTCTCATCTCTATCAAAAACAGCCTCAAGTCCCTCAGCGTTTCCTCTTAAGACCTTCCCTTCATAGAACGAAACATCCTGGGAAATCTCATCTGTACCCTTTCCAACGCTTTCACGAACGTCCTACAATGTGGCGACCAGAACTGCACGCAACTCTACAAGTTTGACCACAGCAGAGAAATTTCTGGACCTGCAAAGAGATCATTTGGCCCTGAAACTCATTCCCTCTCCCAATAAGATCTAACACACTGTACTCCTTGCAAGCAAATCTATCATCGCGGATGTTAACTTTCAGAGTTTTATGTGCATAGGCACCGAGACCTCTCTGCTCATCTAAACTTCCACTAGCACAAAACTCTTTATTCTTGTTGCTCCTTCCAAAGTAAATCATCTCACACTTTTCCACATTAACCTCCATTTGCCACCTCTGAGCTCAGATATGCAGATTATCCATGTCCCTCTGGAACCTGCAGCAGACTTTGGCACCGTTGACAACTCCATCGAGCTTATTGCATTCAGCGGATTTACTCATCCATCGTCCCATGCCCTAGCCCAGGTCAATTATAAAGGTGACAAACAGCAGTGGACCCAAAAAGGAACCTTGTTGAACACCATGAGTAACTGATCTCCAGGATGAATATTCCCCATCAACTACCACACTCTGTATTCTTTCAGCGAGCCAATTACAAATCGAAACGGCTAAATCACTGTTAATCCCATGTCTCTGTATTTTATGCAACAGCCGACCGTGCCTTCGTGAAAACCATATCCACCACGTCATCCACTTTACACTCATCCACCTGTTTGCTCACCTTTTCAAATCGCTCAATACAGTTTGTGAGGCACAACCTACTATCCATGAAATCGTGTTGATTGTAGCGAATCAACTTCTTCCTTTTTTAGATGATCATAAATTCTATCTCTCATAATCTTTCCCAAAACTTTCCTACAAGAAAAGTAAGGCTCACTGTTCTGTAGTTATCAGTGTTTTCCCTACTCCTCTTCATGAAGACGGGGACAATATTTGTTGAATTCGAGTCTTCCCGCACTAATCACATAGTCACTGACGAAATAAAGTTTGTAGTCAAACGTTCTACAATCTCCTCCCACGATTCCCAGAGAATCCTAGGATACATCCCATCCAGCCCAGGGGGCCAAACTATTTTCAGGCTTTCAAGAATTGCTAACAACTCCACTTTATGAATATCAATTTCGTTTATTCTAAAAGGTTGCATCTCAAAATTCTCTTCGACAACATTGTCTTATTCATTTGAGATATGATGAAAAATCTACATTGAGTGCCTCTCCTATCCATGTACTCTGCTGACGACTTCCTTCTGCTGTTCTTGACAGACCCGAATCATATCCTCGATATTCTTTTATTCTTGAAATGACAAGAGGAAGCTTTAGGGTTTTAATTGACACTGCCAGCTAAAGATTTCTCATGACCCCTCTTCGCTCTAAGTAGCTCTCTCTTTTGGCCCTTCCTGGTGAGCTTTTAATTTTCAAGTGCTCTATTTCAGCCTTTATGTCTCATTTTA
The DNA here is from genome assembly GCF_047496795.1 of Chiloscyllium punctatum. Taxonomy (NCBI): domain Eukaryota; kingdom Metazoa; phylum Chordata; class Chondrichthyes; order Orectolobiformes; family Hemiscylliidae; genus Chiloscyllium; species Chiloscyllium punctatum. Next base: position 4,506,038 of record NC_092762.1, read on the forward strand.
ACAAGCACCTCCTTCTCCCTATTGACAAGAAATTCAAATTTTTCAGTAAAAATGGCTCACTGTCTCGACCTCATATTCGCTGCACGATGCACACATACTTATCAAGGACATGCAGGAGCGCTTCCCTGAACAAGCTCCATATTTCAGGTGTGCATAACCCCTGCGTTTACTTTCCCCATCTGGTGCATCCTAACTCTTGCCTGATCGCATCATACTGGCCTTTCTCCCAGCGGTACCTCATGCTCTGCCATATATATATCTATTCCTATCCATCACGAAATAAACATACCGAATTGTGGTCACTATCACCAAAGCGCTCACTTACCTTCAAATCAAACAGCTGACTTGCTTCATTGCGAAGTACCAAATCCAATAAAGTTTTGATTCTTGTTGGTCTGTCTACATGCTGCGTCACGAAACCCACCTGCACACATTGGCTAAAAGCTGACCAATCAGATGTACTCAAACAATAACATTTCCAATGAATATTTAAAAAGTAAAAGGTCCCCATTACTACAATCCTGTTCCTTAGGGTACAGGTTTGCTCACTGAGCTATACGTTTAATATCCAGACGTTTCGTTACCTGGCTAGAGAACATGATCAGTGGCGACCTTCAAGTGAAGCGAAACTGTTGTCTCCTTCTTTCTATTTATATATTTCTCCTGGATGTGGTTCCTGGGGTTCATGATGATGTCATTTCCTGATCGTTTTCAGTGGGGTTGATAGATGGTATCTAAGTCTATGTCGTTGTTTATAGCGTTGTGGTTGAAGTGCCACCCACTCGGAATTCTCTGGCATGCCTTTGCTTAGCCTGTCCCAGGATAGATGTGTTGTCCCAGTCGAACAGGTGGCTTTCTTATCCGTGCGTAGAGCTACGAGGGAGGGAGGGTCGTGTCTTTTTGTGGCGAGCGGGTGTTCGTGTATCCTGATGGCGAATTTCTTTCCTGTTTCTCCTATGTAGTGTTTGTGGCAGTCCATGCAAGGAATTTTGTAAAGACGCAGTACATCCCATGGACAAAACCAACATCATCTACAAAATTCCAATTCTTACTGAAAAATCGAAGCTGAGATGCCATAAACAACCATTCCTTTCAGTGCTCCATTCATGTCTCTGACATGGCCACAAAATTGACGTCCAAGGTAACAACCCATGACACCGGCTTTATCTCAGATGCTCCTGGCGGTGAAGTAGACTCACTTCAAATCACCTTCATTCTTGCCAGTAGACACTCGCAAACACGAAAACCTATTTATGACCTAACCACTCACAACGTCCAGCACACTGCAGCTAAAATTCAGGTTTGCACTCCGCTGTTGGATTAATTTAAACCTTCCTGAAAAGCGGTAGGAAATTATCCCATCAGGATATTGATAACCTTCCGGTTCAGGTGAAGACCATCCTGTTTGTCGAGCTCCAACTGACTCCAGACTGACCCCAACAATCCAGATATCCGTATCCCTATCACCTGCACCATCCTTACAAACAAGTGTTCAACTGTTCTTTCCCTGTTCCTCTCCTAACTACAACGTGGCATGTGTAACAAATCAGAGAGAACAACTCTGTTTGATCTAGATCTAAGATGTCACCCTGGATCCCTGAATTTCTGCCATACATCCACATCAATTTTCTTACCTATGCTGTTGGTGCATATGTGAACCATGACCTCGGACTGCTCCCCCTCACCGTTAAGGATCCTGAAAACACGATGCATGCCATCACCACCCCTGGTAACTTGGAGGGATCACATCAATCATGAGCCTGCCTTGTACCCACAGAAACTACAATCTGTCCCACTCACTATTTAGTCCCCAGTAGCTATTGCTCTACTCCCCTCTACCCTACCCTTCTGATCGACAGGGACAAACACTGTGCCAAAGACCTGTACCCCATGGCTTACCCTTAGTTAGTCATCCCCCCAAAAAGTAGCAAATACGGTATGCTTGTTACTCAGGGGCACGGCCATAGCAGATGCCTGAACTGGCAGCCTGTTCCCTTTTCGTCTCCCGACTGTATCCCATCGACCGTTTTCTTGTACCTGAAGTGAAACTGCCTCCATATAACTCCGCTCAATTCCCCTCAGACTCCTGAAAGATCGAATGTCCAGCTCCAGTTCCCTAACGCAGTTGCCAAGGAGATGGAGTTGGGTGCACTTCCCGCTGATTCAAATGCCAGGGACAATACTGGAAACTCTAAGCTCTCACATTCTACAGAAAGAACATTCAAATGGCCGACCATCAATTTCTAATGTTCTGAATTTACATACACACACATACACACACACACTGATATGCATATATATATATATATATATGCATATAAATATGTGTGCACATGCATATATCTGTGTGTGTATATATATATATATATATATATATATTTAAAAGTTGCAAAAGAACGTTGAGTAAAACAGCATTTATTCTCACAAAATATGATTGTGTGGAGTGTTCTGTCCTTGGGAAATACCTCCGTTACTTACGATTATCAATAAATATTCCCTGAGTGAATATCCTTCACTAAACAGAGATACAGAGGTAATTTTTGAAGTCGATGACGTTTCTCATATTGCTGATCCTGCGCTGCGTTAAATTCTGGAAAGGGTGTTTAGCTCGTTTCATATTACTGATTTTGCTGCAAACTCGCACAGGCCACAAAAACAATCCACAAAGTAGTAGATTTATCTCATTGGACATTTTGACTGCTACCGGAAAAACTAAATTCGAAATGATAAAGATGTTTTTAAGTACTGCTATGAAGATTACAGTATTCAAACAGGAATATTTTTCCTTTCTTGTCACTGGATATTTTTGGGGGAGATGAATGCAGCAAATGGACTCACTCCTTTCTCTGTGATTGCAGCCAAATTTTCCAATGCAACACATGAAAGAAAAAAGGTGCATTACATTGGCAGGTCAGTTCCAACTCACGATAGTATACTTTCACTTTGATTATCACCATCGTCTAAAGTATTATCTGAGTTGGGAGATCAGGATCCTGACGGCATGCTGAGACATTACGACAATTACTCCCACATTGTTGGTATCACTTTATATCATAAACCAGTTATGTAGCGGACTGAGCTAACTGACTTCCCGTTAACGCTGAGCTAACACAAACAGCTAAGTTCTTCTACAATTTATAGACGTTCACGTAGAACAAGCTGCTCAAAGTTTCCTCGCAATCAGCTCATTATATACTTAGTCATACTCAGTTGCAGGTGTTATGAGGTTTCTTTCCAATTAACGTTAACCAATTAATGAGTGTGCACCTAACACGTACCCATCCTGGCCGCCCAGACTCACTGTACCGGTGAAATTCACTCCTTATGTGTATGCATGCGTCTTTACAAATATTTTAGAATCAGCTTCTGAATAACTTTTCCTGCGAAAAAGTAATAGGTCAATAGCTGCAGAAGGAAAAAGAAAACGTGCTCCAAACTTCTCTTTACCATTCATCGCTGGTTTTGAAGTTGTAACCTCTAGATGTAGATCTATCAGAATGAGGGAATTTCCCTTCTGTTTACTCTCACCAAATTCACATCGCCTGGAAACCTTCCATTTGGACACAGCTCCGTTTTACCTGGTGTCACGCTACATGCTCTATTCGTCTTTTCCACTTTACCATGAAACCCCGACTTGTCTTTTCAAATGGCATTATCCCCCACTACATCGTTGGCTTCCTTTCCATTTTTTTATTTCCAAGTAAACGCTGTCCATGCTTCCTGACGTCTTTTCATTCCAGTCATCGTCATCCATGTCTTTATTATGTCTTTATATCCCAGTATAGTCCAGTTGAGAAAGGATTCTGGGTCCAATGCAACACATTAATGCCCGCTCTAATGCTGTATACTGCCATGACCAATGTAGGGAAAATGAGAGCTAGTTCAGTCAAAAGTATATCCGTTGATTGTCGCACAATGGATCAATCCCTGGCTGGGAAGTGACTGTTTTTCCTCACGTTTCTCCCCGTCTGAACATGTGCTAAAGTCACACAGTAAGAGATCATAGAATGCATAAAGTTCAGAAACTCGCTATTCGATGCAACAAATGCACATCAATCCTCCAGGGATGAACACTCACTGAACAATTCCTTACCCTTTTTCACTTCATTTGATCCTGAATAAGGCACCTTACTGACTGTCTACCCAGTTGTCGGCAAATCATATCTCTGGTGCAGTGAGGCAGCAGTGATAACCAGTGAGCCACCTTGCGGCCCTGTACAATATTGCAAGGCGCATGCGGACGCGTTGGAAATGCGATTCCTGTCAAAGATGGTCTACTTTTGTCGTTGCCCTTATCAGGAACAATAAATCCAAGTTCCCTGTGCAAGAAATGAACCAAAACCCCAGCGGTGAAAGTGCTGCATCATAACCACTAGTCGTCCAGGAAGGACGGCATGTGCAATTGCGTCTTCTCTTAACAGCGTAGCTTTCTTATCCTGCGATGAGACATTTCTTCAAAAAAAGAATGTTCGTGACGCCATGCTTTTACAGCACAGAATAATATATTGTGTCAGTCTCAGTCATCAAACAACCATCCATTCTCGTTTCCAGTTTCCACTAATTGCCCCACAGCCTGACGTCGGAAGTGTTCATCTGAATGACACTTTCCCTGCAAAGTTTTAATCTCAAATGAACCAGTGAATGAGACTGAAGTCAGATACCGTCAAATTTGTTCATGACCTCGGGGAGAACTGAACCTCATTTTGAACCATACAGGGAACTATACAGACACATCTTTTGTGAGTGACAAAGGCCTCAGGAGATCCCAACTTCCATAAAATGAGGAATTGAACAGTTTAGCCTCTTCTTTCTTCACTACTAGCTTTAAAACCCGATTCTGTTTACATAAGCAGAGGGGTAAACAGACATGAGGCTGTTCTTCGAAGACTGCCCCAATTGTGAATATTTGGTCCATGCTAAACGTTGAGTTCTCCACCTCTGAGGCAGCCTGGCTAGCGGTGCTCTTCCAGCCTCCTACCTGTTCAATTTGGATTCCAGCAGATTCCTGTCTCTACATAAGGAATGGAAACCTTCAGCTGTATCCCTGTTCGTTTTCGTTCCCCACTGTGTCACCGTTACTTTTCTGCTTCTCCTGAGTCACGTTGTTCTTCCTGCCAAACGAAGACATTCTTCGCATCAGACGCTTGTCATCCTCATGTTCCTCGAAGGAAAAACATGGATGTGGACTTCCAAACTGAAACAGATGAGGCCTGGTCTGCGGAAAAATTGACATCTAACTGTTCTTTCAAACATAATTCCAACCAACATAGAGAACGCACCTTCGGATGCTTTCTGCAATAGTTGAAAGAAAATTCAGCAGGGCTGCAGTAAAAATCGAGGTTACAATCCCTGATTTACAAAACCAGCGCTCGAGCCACTAATATATGGGAGCACTGGCAGATGAGCTGTTTTGAGGACATCAAAAGATGATGACCTCGAGCAGAACAAATTCGGTCAAATCAGTTTTGTGATGCAAGTTTCGTTTTGTGTGACAAAATACGACTTGAAACCGACTTCTTTGATCACTTGTTTGATACAACACTTTGTCAGCTTCCCAATAACTCAAAATGTGACAGGGATCAACATTTCTTTAAACTCCCTCCAGAGTTAAAGCTTTGAAGTTTCTATTATGTAAAAGGCACGATTTGGTATTGATTCCCATTAATTGCCCTTGGTTTCAACATGCATTACAGTTTTTCTTAATCACTTGGTAAGTAATTTCTTTCCTATAGCCTGGTGCGATTTATGTAGCCACGGGATTTCATAACTTATGGCCTTAGCAGATGATGTTTCGGTACCAAACGTGAAACCGTTCAAATCGAACATGCTCCGAGGGTTGGAATTCGAGGGAATGCAGATATCTGAGAGAGCATTTTAAAACAGAATCTTGGGTGTTGTGTCCGCTCCCTGGGTTGGCATACTATTTAGCAGCTCTATTTGCTCTTGAGTGGGCTGGAGGACATGACAGTGACAGATAGAGGGAAGGCAGTCAAGAGATTTGTAGAAAATGACGAAACCTTTGAAATGTAGCTGCCCGGTGATGGGTGAGCAAGCCTTGTTGTAAGCACACCCACATGCAGGAGATCTCTTGGAAGACCTCAGGATTACATCATTGGGTGAATTACCTGCAAATCCTTCCCTTCACCATGTGCTAGCCCGTATGGAAAGATAAAGCTGCGAAGACCGCAGTGCACGTTTGGAAAAATGGGCGTTGGTAAAAATGTCATTCAGATAATGCAGAATGAAACAGTGAAGAGAACGCATGTGCACCCTTGAATAGAAGCAGAGGGAGTAAGACCATAGAACATAGAACATAGAACATTACAGCGCAGTACAATCCCTTCTGCCCTCGATGTTGCGCCGACCTGTCATATCAATCTGAAGCCCATCTAACCTACGCTATTCTGTATACGTCCATATGCTTGTCCAATGACGAGTTAAATGTACTTAATTTTGGTGAAACTACTACCGTTGCAGGCAAAGCTTTCCTTACACTTACTATTCTCTGAGTAAAGAAACTACCTCTGACATCTGTCCTATATCTGTTACCCGTCAATTTAAAGCTATGCACCCTCGTACTCGTTGTCACCATTCTTGGAAGAAGGCTTTCCCTGTTCACCCTATCCAACCCTCTGATTATATTATATGTCTCAATTAAAGCACCTCTCAAATTTCTTATTTAACGAGGCAACACAAGTCCCTCAGCCTTTCCTCGTAAGACCTTCCCTCCATACCAGGCAACATCCGAGTAAATCTCCTCTGCACCCTTTCCAAAGCTTCCATATACTTCACATAATGCAATGACCAGAGCTGGACACGGTTGTCGAAGTGCAGCCGCACTAGAGTTTTGTACAGCCGTAGCATAACCGAATGGTTCCAGAACTTGATCGCTCTATTAATAAAAGCTAAAACACTGTATGCCTTCTTAACAACCCTGTCAATCTGGGCGGCAACTTTCAAGGATCTGTGTACCTGGACACCGAGATCTCTCTGCTCATCTGTTTCTACCAAGTATCTTACCATTAGCCCAGTAATATGCATTCCTATTACTCCAAACAAAGTGAATCACCTCACACTTGTCCGCATTAAACTCCATTTGCAACCTCTCAGCCCAGCTCTGCAGCGAATCTATGTCTCTCTGTAACCTATTACATCTTTCGTCACTATCCACAACTCCACCGACCTTAGTGGCGTCTGCAAACTTACCAACCCACCCTCCTACGCCCTCATCCAGGTCGTTTTTAAAAATGACGAACACCCAACACTGACCCTTGCGGTACACGGCTGGTAACTGGAATCCGGGAGGAACCTTTGCCAACGACCACCATCGTCTGTCTTCTTTCAGCAAGCGAATTACTGATACAAACTGTTATATCTCCCACAATCCCATTCCTACACATGTTGTACAATATACTAGCGTGGGGAAACTTATCGAACGCCTTGCTGAAATCCATATACACAACATCAACCGATTTACTCTCATCTACCTGCTTGGTCACCTTCTCAAAGGACTCAGTCAGCTTTGTGAGGCACGACCTACCCTTCAGAAAACTATGCTGACTATCCCTAATCAAATTATTCTTTTCTAGATGATTATAAATCCTATCTCTTATAACCTTTTCCAACACTTTATCAACAACTGAAGTGAGGGTCACTTGTCTATAATTAACAGGATTTTGTCTACTCCCCTTCGTGAACATGGGAACCACATTTGCTATCCTCCAGTGTTCTGGCACTATTTCTATAGACAATGACGATTTAAAGATCAATGCCAAAGGCTCAGCAATCTCCGCCCTGGCTTCACAGAGGATCCTAGGATAAATCCCATCCGGCCCAGGGGTCTTATCTATTTTCACACTTTGCAGGATTTCTAATACCTCCTCCTTGTGAAACTTAATCAAACCTAGTTGAGTAGCTTGTCTCTCAGTATTCTCCTCGACAACATTGTCGATTTCTGGAGTGAATACTGTTGAAAAGTATTCACTGAGTGCTTCCCCCATCTCCTCTGACGCCACACACAACTTCCCACTACGATCCCTGATTGGCCCTAATCTTTGTCTCGTCATTCTTTTACTCCTTAAATACCTACAGAAAGCTTTAGGGTTTACCGTGATTCTGTCTGCTAACAACTTCTCATGTCTTCTCCTGGCTCATCTGAGCTCTCTCTTAAGGTCTTTCCTGGCTACCTTTTTACCATCAAGCGCCATAACTGAGCCTTCGCATCTCATCCTAACATAAGCCTTCTTCTTCCTCTTGACCCGAGAATCTACTTCCTTCGTAAACCACGGCTCCCGCGCTTTACAGCTTTCTCCCTGCCTGACAGGTACGTACTTATTAAAGTCACACAGTAGCTTTTCCTTGAATAAGCTCCACATTTCTAATGTGTCTATTCACTGCAGTTTCCTTCTCCATCCTATGCTTCCGAAATTTTGCCTAATCGCATCATAATTGCCTTTCCCCCAGCTGCAACTCTTACTCAGTGGTATACACCTATCCATTTCTACCACAAGGAAAGCATGACAGAATTGTTAAAAATCACACAACACCAGGTTATAGTCCAAAAGGTTTAATTGGAAGCACACTAGCTTTTGGAGCAACGCTCCTTCATCTGACACAATCACCTGATGAAGGAGCGTCGCTCCGAAAGCTAGTGTGCTTCCAATTAAACCTGTTGGACTATAAGCTCGTGTTGTGTGATTTTTAACTTTGTAATCCCAGTCCAACACCGGCATCTCCAAATCACAACAGAATTGTGATCGCTATCATCAAAGTGCTCACCTACTTCCAAGTCTAACACCTGGCCGTGCTCATTACCCATTACCAAATCTAATGTGGCCTCGCCCCTTGTTGGCCTGCCTACATACTGTGTCAGGTATCCCTCCTGCACACACTGGACAAAAACCTAACCATCTATAGTACTTGTTCTATAGTGTTCCCGTGTCAATATTTGGAAAATTGAATTTCCCCACGACAACTACCCTGTCTCTCTCACTCCTATCGAGAATCACCTTTGCTTGGGACTGGCATAAGATGGGTTATGGAATTGCGACCAAAGGTGAAATCCACGTTAATCCTGTGCATTTCCAGGGTGCCAACGCGGATGATGAGGCTTCACTCCACCAGGCTTCAAGTGGTTAAGGTTTGGCGATGGAGGAGGCATCGTACACGGCATCTATTTACTCGTGCTGGGACTGCTCCTCTTCTCCGAGTTGTTCCCTCACCTGCTGTCCCAGAAGTACATTCCTTTCCGATTCCATGCATTCTGTCCAATTCTTTGATATGGAATCTTTCAAATGGGCAGACCCCTCCACTTGTATAAATTTAACCACAATTTTTGAATTCACTCCTTGGCTTAGTTTAAATTCCTGTCGACAGACACCAGTGATTAGAATTTCCAAGGATTTTAGCCCCAGCATCCTGCAGACGGAGAGTGTCCCGTCACACAATTCAGTCCTTCGCCAATTCTGAACACAAAATCCATTGAAAAAGCACGCATTTCTCTCATACCAGTCTTTCAAATGAACATTTACCTCCTTAATCTTGCTAACCTTGTGCCAATTTGTTTATGGATCAGGTAGTAACCCAGAGATTATTCCTTTCTGTGTATATTTTCTAATTTAGCACCAAGCTATATTCCTTCAGCACAAACTCATGCCACCTTTCGAATTACATCAAAATCTGGATCATTCCTCTCCCACTCCAAGTTCTTCTGCAGCTGAGTTGAAAATCGGAAAAATGGGCACCAGGCAGGCAATGCAGCCTTCGCAACCCTTCAGTCAGGCAATAGGAAACAGTCTGTATTTTCTGGCAGCTACTATCGCCCGTTTTACCGACATTTGTCTTTTCTCCATCCTCTTGAATAGCCACCTCGACCACATTTCTGTTGAGTGTTTGCTCACTCTCCCTGCAGCCAGCATTCTCATCTACACAGGGAGAAAGTATCTCAGAGCTATTGGTCAGGTTGAAGGTCTCAGACTCCTTCAGTACTACGCTCTGGTTCCTTCTTCTTGCCTCAAGCATTGACACACCCTTCTGTCACTGATCTCTGACCGATTTGAGGCAGTCAATCTGAGGAGTGTGACAATCACCGTTGCAATAAAAACAGTGTGCCTCAGATTTCAAGTTAACAAATCATCCTGCAACCATTGCTAATTGTTCAAGAGAATTCCAAGCATCTGACAAACACGGCGTGTCGACGTGCTTCGTAATGTGCACTTTGAATGCTTAGATAATGCGCCATAGTAACACAATGATATTTTGGATAACAGCCGAACGTGCTGACTAAATGAACTACAGAGTCTGAGGTAAAACTATCTGTAATATTCCGTTACCTGGCTGTCAGCGCGTTCTGTCTTCAGACTGCAGTTACTGAAACTGCAATTATCCTGTACCAGTTTTACTTGACCAATATACAGGCTGAGACTTCGAATGTGCAGAGATGAGGACAGCCGGATACCAGAAAGTGCAAACTCATTCATGCCACCAGGAAACGATTTTGTGTGTGGATACACAGAATATAATTCTGCAGCATGGACAATAACAGGAAATTGGGAATGGAATCCAGCCCATGTTTGCTTTTATCCCATGTAGATTGTTTTGTCTCTTGTCTCTGTCTTGAATCACACACTGTTACGTACAGACTCGAATCAGTCTCCCCAGAGACAAGTTTAGAGCTTAACACTTGAAGCTGGAGGGGAAAGGCTAAGTTGAGCAGAGTTGATACAATGAATTGAAGAAGGGTGGAATGAGGGGGTCAGAGAAAAAAGGGGGCCTGCGGGGTGATGGTGATAGCTCGGAGTGGAGTGTGGAGCTGATTGATGTAAAGGAAGCTGGACAGGTAGGACAGTCAAGAGGGCGGTGCCGGGTTTGAGGGTTTTATCTTCAATGGGAGGATATGGAGGGTAAATGAGGAAACTGGTGAAGTTAACGTTGATGCTGAGTGTTTGGAGGGCCCCATAGAGGAAGATGAGGTGTTCTTCCTCAACTCATCGAGTAACTTCTGTTTGACGATGGGCGATGCCCAGTACTTGCGTGTACTTGGAGTGGGAAGGGGAGATGATGTAGTCAGCTCCAGCATGGTGGAATTGTTTAATGCATGTTTTCTAGAGATGTTCTCTGCAACGCTCTGCGTGTTCCGATCCTGTATCCTCAGTGTCAAGGAGACCGCGTCCTGAACAACAGGCATGGTAAATACGATGATTGCATGTGCATGAAAATCTCTGCTGGATGTGGAAAGATCCTTTGGGGCGGTGGAGAGAGGTGAGGCATTTGTTGAAGGTGAATGTTTTGCTCCTCTTGTGGTGGCAAGGGCATACTTTGTTTAAGCCTTCTATTCTCCAAGGAGAACTAACCTAATTTTCCAATCGAACTTTACAGCTGACATTGTCCATACGCTGCACCATTCACATTATCCTGTTCAGTGCTGTCTCAAATCACTTAATTTCCCAACTTCCTGAAGTTTCACGAGCAGAGTTGAGCAATAATGCAGCTGGAGGTTTGGATCAGAGTCGGATTGACTAACTGAAGAAGCTGTTCTTTCACTTTGAAAAATTGCTTCCCTTTGTCGTATTTGTTGCAATAGTAGTTCTTCCCCATCCTGACATCCGGCTCTCCGACCTCATTTATCGAAACTACTTTTTGAGAAAATTGATTGAACATTTTTGTGTACGTGCAGAACAGACATATGGGCCCGTCCGAGATTTGAACCACATACCTAAATTACTGAAAGCCCAAAAGCAAAATAACGACGTTCAATAAGCAATGAAACACAGTCTGCTTGCATTACGCATGCGCCAGCAGCTGACCACGTCACCGGGTCAAATTCATTCCAATTCGCTCCTGGAAGTTAGAGCAGCAAAGTGTTTCCAGAATACCTGCTTCCCATTCTGTTTCCCTGATCACTGACGTTGCTGTTTGCCCCGCATGATGGAAACAGGCTGTCTCCATTGGGTTACTATTAAACCAATTTATTTCTACGTGCAAGCAGTGCTGTGAGAGGTCAGAGCCCGTTCGCTTTTCTGCCCAGTGTCAATCTCGGTGGGTGGCATCAGTTATGAGGCAGTAAATGAGCAACATGAATTGTGGATTTTTCCGAACCTCTTTTTTTAACAAGGAAATGGAAATATGCTGAGTTGGCCAGAAAGGAAGGAATGGATACTGGAGATTCTTCCTCCAGGTAAATTAATAAGAGTTCTCTTTCGTGCAGCCTATTTGGAGTTCAGAGTTCGCCTTCATACCTAAAAGCTGCAGAATGCCTAATGCAATGCGACCGTCCACTTCTTTACTGCGACCGGGCAAGCAGTTACAATCTGAGTACCAATGTTCCCAAATGAAGCAAATTCAAGAGAAATGCTCACTCAGTGACAGTCATCACCACAGACCTGAGCCGTGCTTCTGCATCGAGTCCAACACAACACAGACTGTCAAAAATGAGCCGTTGTTTCTCACTCTGTTCCAGAGATAGGGAGAGGGATGGCAGAATCACGCGGTATCATTCCTTTGCAGACTGCTGCATTCAACCATCCAGTCCACGACGACTCTCTGTCACTTGTATCTCTCTGAGTTTATTCACAAACGGTGATACATTTCCAAACACTGAGGAAATGTGTCTGTGTGGTAATGCTGTCACCCAAATGCTGATCATCTTGCCATTCGTGTCTGATCCAGTTATGAATAACGACTCTGATTACGCGTCAGGCTAGTGCAGTTTTGACTCCTACCTGGCTCGAAAACAACCCAGGCTTTTATTGTACTTAAAAAAAATCATTCTCTGTTCTGAAGCAGAATTGATGTTTAATTTCTTGATCTGCAGGAACCTTCAGTCAATGTCCCCGATAACATCAGATGCATTGTCCTCACACCATCACCGGAGGGGAACTCAAATTGTCCCACACGTTCTTCATGGGGACCTTTCCATTTCCATCATTCACTGACCCAATCACTGCCATTCCTAGGAATGGCAAGGAAACAACATTAATAGTCAAGTCGCAACATTGAGAACCTTTCGAAACTCTACCTGAAGTAGTAGCAAAAAGGACGACGCGTGAACTGTTCGACAGAGCAAGGATGATAGAGGCACCTTTTGCTTCTTTAACAGTGTGGATCATTGTCTCTGATGTTCTCGAGGACATTAATTGACCTGAGGTATTGAAAGTACTCCCGCCACAGATGCTCTCCTTTTCTTGTTACCAGTGTTAATGAAAAGCAAAGTTTCTGTTCCCTGTCCGGCAATTGAAGCTGGGCAAGCGCGGTGAAAGCGTTGAACCTTAACCACTAGACCAGCAGGGATGCCTGCAGCACACTCCTGCACAGGTTGTGCAAGAGCCCTCAAGCTATTTGTGAGTTTTATTGTCAAAAACAACCGCTTGCTTATCTTCATCACATTTTCCATTCCTTTGCGTTGTATGGATTAACATCACAAAATCACTTCTGAATACCTCTGAAGGCTATATGGGCCTTTGCGTCTTTGTCTCTGACAGATAGTGGGCTCCAGGTTATGACGCCAGCTGGCTGATTAAGTTTTATTGCGTATGTCCTCAACTCTGTCTGCCTTCAACCATAAATCTCTGGCCCGTGTTGATCGATCAAGAGGAAACACTATTTCTCATTTACCCGATAAATATGCCTCACTAGTTTGTATTTCAATCGTATATTCTCAAATTTTGGTGTGCCATAGGGAAAATATTCCCAGTCTGCCCAATCTCTCGTCACAGCTGAATCTCTTCAACCTGTCAATGTCATGTTTAATATCTCCTGCACGAATTCCATTCTATCATATCCCTGATGTAATGTGAATTGCAGAACTGCACACAATAATCTGGCAAAAGCAGAATGAACAAATAAAATAAATGGCGCAGAAAGCCACACAAACTGTTCTTTTCCAATAAATGAGCTTCTGCTCAATATTGTACTGTGTCCTTTATCTGATCCTGATGCTCCAATAATTTCTGGTCTATGTGCGTAAAAGTTACTGTATGAGAATTAGCCTCTCAATCGAGCATCTAATTATATCGACTAGATGGAACTTCGCGACGGTGAGATTTCGGCGTTTTAACCCAGCAACAGTGACTGCAGCAGCACAGACTGAATGATGTCAATGTAAGTGTTAGATTGTGCAAAGCCTCTGTGAAAATGCAGGAAGTATGAAACTGTTGGTTATTGATGATGGAAGAGAGAGAATTCTCCGAGAAAGGTTGGTTTTGAATCCAGATGCATGAAACGCTGAGGCGTGAGTAAGTCGGTACTTGAAAGTGCAAAATTGTCACCTCGAAGTGCATTTTCGCGTAAAATATGACTGATTCCCACCTCCATTTGCAAGAATGGGAAAGATGCCTATTGCCATGCCTCAGATTGGAACTGAACTTGCGGCGGACACAAAACAAAGCAAGATGCAAAAAGCAATAAGGGAAGTCTTATGGGATATTTCGGGAACAGCATCATATGCACAATAGGAATAATTATCAAACAGTGACTGAGATGTGGTTCCTCAGAGTGGGCTGAATCTTTAACTTAGATTTTGTTGAAGGCTAATTCTGAAAGATTTCTACAAAACATCAAAGCTTTAGGTGATACAGCAGAATATTGTTGATATGTATTCCCGATAACCATGCAGTTTCACATCACTTATTTCACCAATTTGCTCACAAAAGCAATTAACTGCTGCTGCGATATACCATATAATTCTTGTTCACAAGCCGAGAATCAGAGAAACTGAGTGGTGTAGCCCGGAAGAATCAACGGGAAATGGGGATAGGGAAGATCAGTGGATGTGGCTCCAGTGATGCAATCGATGTGCGCGACGTCCATCCCAGACGATACAGATGTGCATCAAATGCCAAAGCTAGCTCCAACTTCGCTTGGAGAAGCTTCTGTTCTCATGGAGCAGCGGGGAATATTGGGATATCAGTTTGGGAGCTTCAAGCTTAACTGTATCAGTATGTATCACATGGAGAAGGAAGCATCGGGACATAAGTCGGGGAACTTCAAACTCAACCGGAGCAACTCTTCTTGATAAGGAACAGGGATCATTTGGACGTCTGGCTGAGGGAAAGGATTTTATTCTGAATTTAAATAATTTCTCGCAGGACATATATTTGTGGGTTCAGGAAATATCTGGTCGAGTGAACTGTATCAGTTATAAAGAAGAGTCCTGCAAAGGTTCAAATCGTGAAGGTATCAGTGGTTCACGATAGTCCTACAATGCTAGGGTCTGGGAATTGAAGAAAGGCTGCGATACGCCAAACGTGGAGTTCCAACTACTGCACCACCAGGAACGACGACTGGGACCTTTGTATCGTTTCTTAATGGCACAGATTTTCTCTTTCTTTTTTCACTGGGAATAATCTTCCCCTCCAAAACGATTGAGTCACTGAGTCTTTACAGCACAGACAAAGGCACATCATCTAGTTGTCCAAAGCTGACCTGCTGGCTTGTGTGGTCTGACGTTCCAAATATTCATCTCAATGCATGTAGGTTTGCTCGCTGAACTGGAAGATTCGAATCCAGACGTTTCGTCATCGTACTAGGTAACATCTTTAGTGAGCCTCCGAGTGAAGCACTATTTATTTCTTTGGGTTTCCTTGGGTTGGTGAAGTCGTTTCCTGTGGTGACTTCATTTCCTATGTTGATGCCATTTCCTATTTCTATTTGTCAAGGGTTGGTCAATGCGAGCCAAATTAATGTGATTGTCGATAGAGTTGAGGTTGTAATGTCATGCTTCCAAAACTTCTCTGACGTTTCTCTCGTGCATTTATACATAGAAAGCGGGGTATTCCGCCAGTTTTTTATTAGGAAGCTCACTGAATATATTACATAGTATGGTGTTGAAATGTCTGGAAAGGCACCTTCCAGCTCAGCAAGAAAACCTTCATACAGAACCTCAACGTGAGAAACAATTTTTTTTCAATTCTCGTTCATCCCCGCCAAACTTTTAATCTAAAGCAGCACAATAAATGGAATGAAGTTTGAGGGAGCAAAACTGTGTTCACGCCCCTTGATGAACTGAAGGTCATTTTCACCTGCTGAGCAAAACATCCAAACACTTTCCCCCGAGAGTGACAAGCGCTCAGACAATAATTCTTCATGCACTTGACTTACTTTGTCCCATTTTAGTCCGTCTGCAGCGAAAGGAAATATCTGTTCAGTGCCCTGTCCATGTTTCTCTCGCACTGATTTCCCCATCACTCTGCTGTTTATACTACCTCAAATCTCCCATCATGTGAAACCAGTACATTTGTTAGATCGGCTGCTTTCTATCCTTCTGAATGATTTTCCTCAAATTCCTAGTAAAACAAACAGGATTAGGGTATTTCAAGAACATTTTTAGTATACAGGACCAGTGTTCTAACCACGGAGCTACAGAACCAGTGCATTACCATATGAGACATGCATGAGACACTGCAGTACAATGTAAGGATCGACAGACTGTGTCATAAACCAAGCAAATATAACAAAACTGAGATAGTGCCGAAGGTGTCTTCACAAATGGGTGAATGCAATGCTAATTTAGATCGTGGACAATGTGATAAGAACAGAGATCACCAAAGCTAGTCTTTTCATTAGGATTCAGAGCTTTTACTGCCATGATTTGTCAATAGTTATCATTTATAATAATCCATAGCAAACACTGACAGACCTTTCGAAAACGAATTATGTTGTGAACGGTCAGAATCACTTCCCTGCATGTTGCAGTCCGACAGCAGCGATGTCAGCTGCTATTGCCTGATGTGCACTCGTTTTAAAACAATAACAGAGGGAATGCCGGGAAAAGGGATGGACAATTTTGTTTTATGAGAAGTGAGTATGGACCTCGTGGAGCCAAGCCCAATTGTGGGTGCTGAAGGTTGATTTTTCTGTTTCCCCTGGTACTCTGATCACACGGATCAATCACTCACAATGTGGGTGCTGACGGTGGATTTTCCTGTTTACCCTGGTACTCAGCTCACTCTGAATCGTTCACAAACAATGACTGCACTTTGTGTGTCTTCATTACCACAACTCCGCTCGCTTCAGTGCCTCGAAGGGATACTCGCATTTCTAACTTGGCAAACTTTACCAAAATCAGTTTTGAAGTTTCATATTTTAACATAATTCATTTTAGAAGCAGAAAGAGACCATTCAGCCCAAGTCTGTTCCGCGATTCAATGACCTCATATCTCATCTGATAATACTGAAATCACCTCGTTGCCTTTCTTCATAATACTTCATAATTTTACTGACTAAATCTCTGTCGCTCTCAGCCTTCATTAATCTTAATGAGCCAGACCCGACAGCCTATGCGGTACACAATTCCACCAGATTGTGAGAATGGCAGAACAATAGTTTTTCTACCTGCCAAATTGGAAAAAAACCTCAGTCCCACTGGAGTGGATGCAGGGTAAAGAGGACATGATGGCAGAGAATGCAACAGGTAAAGTAGAAGAAAGGGAAGGAGTGGGTGTGGCTTCATCAAGACACCATCGTTCCGCCCTTCTCACATTCCAGTCACTTGCACTGCACAATTAACATCATTTCTCCTGCAGCAGACCAGCACCTCTCCGCATAATTGCACACATACATCATCCTCCACACTTCTCATCACACGTCACATTTGATATGGCGACAGTATCACTCAAAATCTGAACTTGCTTTCTCTCCAGGGATGCTGGCTGACTAGTTGCGATTTCCAGTATTCAGTACAGACTGCAGCATCTGCAGTAATTTGTTCCTATTTTTTTCCACATCTCTGTCTTAAAATTGCGAACCCCATTCTGATTTAAACACTCTGATACTAGGCTGTCCTACAAGGGAACCAACCCTTCTGCATTCAAGAAGTTAAATCTTTAACCAAGTCGGATGTTTCAGTAAGGAGTTTGTTGTTTGTTGTAGTACTGTATGTGTCAGGCAAGGGATGGCTTTGACCCATTTGCTTGCATGCCTGATGTCAAACTGTCAACGAGTCTGACAGAGCTGTTCCCTTTACCATCTGTAATGACAGGAATTCCTGTTCGCTTTTTAGACTTTGTACAGGCAGAATAGATTCTCATTCCCTGACTCGGAATTAAATCAGGAAACAGCAGTGAGAGTGCTGAATCCTAACTACCAAAGTACCAGAGAAGGCGCGCTCAATACTTGCAACTTCTTGACACTACTTTTGTCTTCTTGTTCAGTTGCAAACTGATAGTGAGTTATTGAGTTTTGACAACAATCGGACAACCTTTTGGACTCACTATGTCAGTGCGAGTCAACTCATATCATATTGCTGAACACAGTTTGCAGCACTGGGCCTTGTGTTTTCTAACATTTTATGCGCTCTTTTAAGAGTTATTCCATGGCTTGAGAGCTCCAATGAAACAAACATTTCATTTAATTAATGGCAGGAAGCATTGCTGTTTGTTGGAACATGAACGCTACGTTTTCCTGTTTGAAGACATTTCTGAAAAGCAAACTCTTTCTTGGAGCAGTTTTCCACTTTTCCTCATGATGCCATCAGTTTTGGATTAAATCCACCAGGCTACCAAAAATAACTCGTCTTTGCATCCCATCTGCTTAACTGCCGTGTCCTGCCCCTCAGAGCAAACCACCACCAGTTGTCTCTCTCCAATAATAGTCCAGAATTAAGATGGCGACATTACCGTTAAATATGTGGCTCACTGTCAGACTTTGTGATATTATAGCCCTGGAGCGCACAAGGGACATTTTATTCTCTATTACATGCATTATATATATCAATTATGCTGGTATGAGATAAACAGAATGATTCATTGTATGTAAAATAACAAATAAATTGAGTATCTGAAATGGCAGCCTCGTAACCATCACAGCAACTCAGTGAGTATCACTACATAAAAATCAAATGAAGAGCGAATGCTACAAATTGGAAATAAAACCACAAGTTGTGGTAAAGACACAGCATGTTTGGAAGTATTTATAAAGAGAAATAAGGGTTCATGTTTCCGTTTCGCTGAAGTGTGGAAGCAAAACGTTAGCTCTGCGTTTTCATCACAGATGCAACCAGACCTGCTGAGTAATCGACGCAGGTCAGGTTCTAGTGCTGTGCTCTGCTATCTGTGAAAGCTTTACATGGCTCTTTGGTTGTTGTGGCACATTTAATATGAATCTGAATCCATATCCATTCATTGCTCCGTTTCATTTCTGCTGTCTTTGTTCAATTGTCTGTCATGGTCTTTCTTCCGTTGTCTCCAAGAATGCTTTCAACTGTCTTAGATATATTATTATTCAATCCATTGACTCTCCAGATTAGGCGTTTTTCTTTAAAGCTGTACGTAGTAGCCATAATGTAAGTAGTTATTCGCCAAGTAAAGATGAAGGGCCTACGATTTGTGTCCAAATCAATAACAATTACATGATATCATTATGGTACTGTAAACCAAATTTCTGGAGCAGGTAAGTAATGAGATATTAGCGGGGTTACAAAACATTTTCTGGCATAATATGTCGTTTGTAATGAGTAATTTGAAGTGCAAACCTGAGGTTGAGACAGAAGGAGGTTTAGTGAACATTTGTCACAATTCATTGCCTTCACAGATGAAGGTTTACGGCACCAAAGTTGTAACAATTGAAATCTAGAATGCGCAGAAGGTTAGAATTACATGTAACTCAGAAAAAAATGGAAGTGGATATGTGAAAAAAAATTCTCGGAACGTGCGCATAGCTGGCTGGGTTAGCAATTGTTGACCTGGCCTCATTGCACTAGAGCGGGCTGGAGGCTGGAGTATATTACAGGTCTGATTAGATTAGATTTACAGTGTGGAAACAGGCCCTTCGGCCCAACAAGTCCACACAGACCCGCCGCCCACCCATTCCCCTACATTTACCCTTAACTAACACTACGGGCAATTTAGCATGGCCAATTCACCTGGCCCTGCACATTTTTGTGACTGTGGGAGGAAACCGGAGCACCCGGAGGAAACCCACGCAGACACAGGGAGAACGTGCAAACTCCACACAGTCAGTCGCCTGAGGCTGGAATTGAACCCGGGTCTCTGACGCTGTGAGGCAGCAGTGCTAACCACTGTGCCACCGTGCCGCCCAGACGACCAAGAGATGTGAATAGAAGAGGTGAAGTATGAAATGTATCTGTCCGAATACGAGTTGCTGGGTGAACCAGACTTGATGCAAATACTGACATAGGAGTAGAGTTTTAGATGATGTGTAAGTTTTGGATGAATAAATAAGCTGTATGCCCTTCCCTTGCAGCATAGTTGGAGCTCGTGTGAACAGATAAAGCTGCTAAAAGTGGGAATGGATACTAGTCAAAACCTCATTTAGATGCAGGCAATGGAAGGAACAATAAAACATTAAACAGAACTCATGCAAACTCATTTATAGATGTAGCGAAAATCAGAAAAGTGCCGAGAGGGAATGTGGGAAAACGGTTCTCTGTGTATTAACAGTTAGGTCAACAGGGAACAAAGGAATTCATGAGAGTTTCAGCAGCAGATGAGAAGAAACAAAGTTAATTCTGGCTGTGTAACTTCGGTGGGCAGTCTTACTGACAATAGTGATATATGGTTGAAAACCCATCTCGCGGTGAAGTATTTCACCACGGTTATGACGCGTTTCTTTCACACTCAGACAATTGCCAGGGAGAGGCATGGAGGCAATGGCGAGGAATTGGAGTTTGTGTTGGAGTCTGAAGAAAAGGCCACAATTTTGCCATGATTTAACTGAGGAATTTTTACCTTGACCCGAACTGGGTGTCAGACAAGTCAAGATGGTGTGCAAACTGGAGAGAAATCTGCAGACCACTGAGCGGCATCGTTGCTCACTGGTTAATGCTGCTGCCTCACAGCAGTAGAAGCCCAGATGCGATTCCAGCCTCAAGTGTCTGTCTGTGTGGAGATTGCAGCTTCTCTCCCTGTCTGTGTGATTTTTCTCCAGGTGCTCTGGTTTCCTCCCACAGTGCATAAATGTGTAAATCCAGGAAATTGCTCATCGTTTTATGTGCATTAGTCAGAGGCAAATAGGCCTGGGTGGGTTAGTCTTCGGAGGGTCGGTTCGTATTTGTTGTGCTGAAGTGCGTGTTTCCACACTTCAGGGAATCTCACCTGTTCGAATCAAACTAAAAAAGTGACAGTGTTCACATCAACCTGCTACGCTGCTGTTACTTGGTGGTGGAGACTGAATGTTTGGAAGCTTCTGACAACGCTCTGGTCAAGTTGTTGGTGTCTGTATTCCCTCTATTCCAGTCGCTACCTTCCAATAGAAGACAGAGTTTTGTGAGACATTATCTCATTTGCGGAGTCAAACCTGTCCACTGTGTGGGAAGGGATCCACTCAGTCATCTCACATACTGTATGAGCAGCTCGTTCACGCCGATACAGATCACTCCAATACCCAGAGTGCGTAAAATACTGTAAAACCTCCAGGGACTTGCCGTCCCATCAAAATGCTCATGTTAACGAGAGAAATTTTATATGCCAAAAGTGTGGACAGTACCATAAGATACCTGATGTCCCTGTTTTTAATGCTTTGCTGTTGGAAGTGCTATAAAAGTCCCAGGGATCTTATGCCTCCTAAATGTGCTCACATTCGTAAGATTTTTAAATGCCCCGTCTGTTGGAAATGCTACAACGCCTCCAGGGTATTTTTCTTCACCAGCATGCTCAGTCTGAGGAGAGAGCATTCAGATGCTCTCCCTGTGGAAATGGGTTCTGGTGACGATCTGACCTCATGGAGCACCAGGTGGTAAACACTGGAGAAGAGACCATTCAGATGCTCCCAGACTCGGACGGGAGTCAATATTTGTCTAACAGGATGACTGTGAGTCGACCTTTGTCTGCAGGTAATATAACGATGTTTTTGCCTTTTTTGAGGTTTTCTAGGGCTTTCTTTTCTTGTGTGTTCAGTTTGTTTCCTTCCTTTTTTCGGCTCAGAGTAGGTGCAACGGTCTGTCTGATCGTTTGTTGTGTTTCTTCCATGAGATTGTTGTCCTTCAATGTGGTTTCTAATGCCGCGAGGAAATCCTTCTTGTCAGCGTCTCAGGAATTGAAATTTAATCCTTTGACTAGTACCGCTTCTTCTGTCTCTGATAGGGTCCAGTCTGATAAGATCTTTATCCATGCCCCTGTGTTATCGGTATTGTCTTTTTTGGTGAGTTTGTCAAGTTTTTTCTTCAGGTCCCGATTTTTCTTTATCTGTTTTTGTCGTTGTTTGGTGTTTATGGCTCGTTTTACCACGTCTGTCCATTCTTGATCTGTTGCATTTTTGAATAACGGTTTTTCGCGCACAATTTCCTGGTTGTATTTTCGGAGTCTGTGGTGGGCGTCATTGATTAGTTCTCGGAGCATTCTGCGGCCGTTTTGTTCTGGTAAACTTCTGTCTTGAGGCGTCTTTATCGGTGGTTTATATTGGAGACATTTTGGCACACCTGGGAAATAAAATTACATATCTCCTAAGAAAAGTACACAATTCCAGGCAATTAAACAAGACGGAATTCCAGAAAATGAAACCTGACGGGACCAAGACCCCAGGATTCTACGGACTACCAAAAATCCATAAACCAGGAACCACCCTCAGACCAATAGTCTCACGACCCGGAACACCAACTTACAGACTGGCCAAAGAACTACACACAAGACTGAAGTACCTAGTAGAAGAATCAGAGCACACCATCCACTCCACCCAGGAATTCTTAAAAATCATCTAAAACACCAAAATAGAGGAAGACGAAGCAATGATCTCAAATAAAGTCAAAGCACTGTTCACCTCCATCAACATCGACCTGGCAAAGGAAACACTCGCCACACTTTTAGAACAGACCATCACACACAAACCACCATCAATCACGTGACCAACGAAAACATCATGAACTCGTGGACCTGTGCCTCACCATCCACTTCACTTTCAACAACACAGTATACAAACAAACCAACGGCACACCAATGGGATCTCCTCTATCAGGATTCATAACAGAAGTGGAAATGCAAAGGCTAGAACAAACAGCACTACCAATCATCAAACCAAATATCTGGGTTCGCTATGTAGATGACATCTTTGTCATCACAAAACTAAACAAGATAGAAGAGACATTAAACATCATCAACAACACCCTCACAGGCATAAAGTTCACCAAGGAGGAAGAAACTGACAACAAACTCGCATTTCTGGACGTCACAGCAGAAAGAAAGGACAAGGGAGAATTACAAACCTGCACATACAGAAAACCGACAAACACTGACAAAATACTCAACTACACCAGCAAACATCCCAACACACACAAACGAAGCTGTATCAGAACACTATTCCCATGAGCCACCACACACTGCAGCACAGACGAACTTCGATGTATTCCAGAAGAACCAACACTCAAAAAACATAGTGCGCAGATCCCTCAAGAACAAACCACGACAAGCAGACAAAACACAGCCAGAAACCCTAGCCCACTTTACCATATATCAAAGAAGTTTCAGAAATGACAGCCAAACTACTGAGACCCCTCGGAATCCTAGTAGCACACAAACTACACCAGTTGGTTTGAGGGGTCTCTTTCAATGTTGTATAACTGCATAGCTCTATCTGAGCCTGCCTGCAATGAAACAGATTATTTGAAGATTCTGCACATCAGTGCAGAATGTTGGCAATGATAAAATTGGCCGATTTTCTTCTTTATGTGCCATACTGAATTGAATCCTGGTTTCTGCAATCTCTGTTCGCCATAGTATGTATCAATGATTGGGATTGATGGGAAAGTATCTCTTCGTGAATATTTGTGCATCTGAGTTGGCTGTCAGTTTGAAAGAAGCTGATAGAATGGAGCAGGAATACTGCTGAGAAGGATGGGGTGTAGGAAATTGATTTTTTTTCTTCACACACCAACACACTGCAAACCTCAGCTCATTGTTTCTCTCATTGCTTCTCCTCTGCACACACTTGCTCCATCCGATCCCAACCACCTTTGCCTGACAAAATTTCCAAAGATGTTTACTTATTTCTGTTATACTACATTTATTTCTTAGAATATTCAACAGTTTGAGAGCTGAATCGAAACCAAGAGACAGAGCAGCCAGTCCAAAAGCTTTGAAAACGATTTTTCATCTTTTGGACCATGGCGAAATGATTTGGTCCGTGTGTTGAAACTTATCACAGATTACCATTCAGAAATGGGCGAAAGGATTTTCATCCAATGATATCTGATATCGGTGCGGATACATGTGTCAAGCATTTTTGCATATCATCTTTAAAGGTATATAAATATAGAAAATCGAAACAGGAGTAGATTGTTGCTGTGTTTGTTCCTGCTGCAATGTTCACTGTGATCAAGTCTGGTAATTGCATTCAGTAGCTTGTTATTACTGTAGACCCGTAGTGTTTGAGCCCTTTAGACCACAGAATTATACCTTCTTCATGGAAACATTCCGTGGTTTGACTTCCACACCTTCCTGTGGCAGAACATTCCAGAGGGTTACCCGTCTGAAGGAACTAAATGGCCTGCCCGATATCCTAAAACTGTGAACCCTACACCTCTAGGTCTGCACTCCGTGGTCAGGAGGGAATGCTTCCTACATTTAACATGGTCATCCTGTTAGAATTGTATTAGTTCCTATGACGTCCTACTTCATTCTTCCAAACATCAGTGGTTTTCATAAGAACAAATTCGAATTATCCCCAAAGTTCAGTCCTGCCGTCTGAAGAATCGCTTTGTTAAAAATTTGTTGCGCAGTGCCCATAAGCCAAACGTGCAAATAGCACTCCACGAATGACCTCAACAAGACACTGAACAACTTCAACAAGACATCCCTGTTCCTGCACTCAAATCCTCTTGCTACAAAGGCCAACGTGCCATTTGCCTCCTTTATCTCCTGCTGCACCTGCATGCTCAAATTCAGCAATTTGCGTACACAGGCGCCCGGAGTAGTTTTTCATTTCCCTTTCTTAAATCCATGCTGACTGACTCTGTTCATCCAATCATTGGTTTCCAGTTTTAGGTTAACTGGTCTAAAATTCCATTTCTTTATATCTACCGTTCTTTTATAAAATGCGTAGTCACATCAGCTATCTTCCAATCCATTTAAAATTGTTCCAGATTCTACAGAATCTTCAAAATTGAGATTACTTTATTTAGGTTCACGCTCCTTGTTTCTTGTTAGATCCACTAACTGTAGGGGCACTTTGTTAAGTGTGATTCGGTGGAGAGTAGCATTCCTGTGATATCTTTGCTTTTAATACTATAAATTTCCTCACCACTATTCCCCAACAAATACTGATGTTTTTTGAGCTCTCCCTCCAATGTGGTCTTCAGCAATTTGGGGATATTATTTGATTCTTTTGTGATGACTGAAGCGAGATACGGTATGTCGTCTATTGATATGCCATCACTTGAACCCACATTATAACTTCCCCTGTTTCTGATGGTAAGGGATTTGTTTCCATTTTTTTTTGCCTTCATCTAACGTCAACAGAATCTACAATTAGCTTGGATTTCACTGGCTTACGAACATACGTTATTTTCCCTCTTAACCACTCCCTTAATCGTGCTGAAATCTGAAATTCACTCAGTCTTCAGGTCTGTTGTTCTAATGAGACAGTTGGATTAGTGGTGCTGGAAGAGCACAGCAGTTCAGGCAGCATCCGAGGAGCAGTAAAATCGACGTTTCGGGCAAAAGCCCTTCATCAGGAATCTTTTCCCCGAAACGTCGATTTTACTGCTCCTCGATGCTGCCTGAACTGCTGTGCTCTTCCAGCACCACTAATCTAGAATCTGGTTTTCAGCATCTGCAGTTATTATTTTTACCTAGTTCTTTTTAGACACTTTGTAAGCCTCTCCCTTGGAACAAGTGCAATCCCTAATGTCCCTTCTTCGACATGGAAGAATCACCTTTCCCGTATATTTTGTGACAGATGGGAAAGACGAACTGTTGTAATTCCTCCAAGGTATTTCCTCCAAGGGATTGATAGATGTTTGTAATGCAGTTAAGTTTATTCTCCAATTTATTGTAACCTTCTCCTCCTTATACCATCGTGATATTCGGTGTTCAGATTTTATCCCCTCGATTCAGAATCAACTCTGTCCATCTCCATCTTAATGAATATTTCTATCATTGCATTCTTCAAGCTCCCACAAGGGTTCTCACACAGCTAGATCGCCAATTATTCCCTTCTCATGACACAAATAAAGTTATGCAATTAAAGTTGGTGTAGCCCCAGAGACTATAGGACCACTAACTCACTTTTCAGAGAGAGAGACGACTGATGGTGCTTTACCCGAAAAGTCACTGAGCCTCAAGCAAGGGACCGGGTTGAGAAGGTGAGAACTTCAGTGTGAAATTAGCTGGTACGGGGATTGAATGCGTAGTGTTTGTGGTACTCTGAATCACAAAACAACCATCCACCCAATTGAGCTAACTCATTTCCAAATCGCATGCATTATTGCACGGAGAAAGGTGTTGGGGAGCAGGAAGTGCCGAAAGTTAAGTGATGCTGAAATACTTGACATGACAGATATGGCGTGCATCTTTCGTGGGCTGGCCTAGCAAAGCGGTCTATGGCGCTGAATATAAGCGCCAGTCTCTATCGAGTTGTTTGTGCCAATATCACTGCTCCACTCATGTCAACACTTGTATACGAAAGGGCTAAGCGTGATCTGGCGGTTTTCATTTGAGCGTTTGCGACTCTTGATCTCTGGGTCGTGGTCACGAACTGCACAATGGGTACTTTCATTTTCTTCCTGAATACCTGCTCTCCATTCCACTTCCACTGTGGACAGCCTCACTCTTTCGTTTACACGTTTGTTTCCGAGGGAAAAGTCTCTACGCTTCTCTGCAAGTGGCCGAGACAAGTCGATCAGTGTAGGCAAATGTACGATGCATGACGTCCCTTTCAAAGTTGTAGGTTCCACTCCAACCATGTATTAAAATGGCCACTTTCTGCGGGGGGAGGGGGGGGTGGTGGTGGGGAATTGTAAGTGAGGGTTCCATTTCAAATGGTGCTGAACCGAAATTAACTGATTCAGAAAGTTCTGACGGAAACCTGAGCGAGATCTCCCTGAATGTCTAACAATTCACATGCAAAATGATCGCCTTTTCGGTCCATGCGGGTTGACGCAAAAAACAGCTTATTCTCGGCAACTGGCATGGGGGTGATTTTGGGCAGGGTTGTGAGTTTTCAGAGCTGGACGAAAATGATCTGTGGGAACGAGGCAGTAAAACATTCCAAGAGCAGTTAGAGCTGATTGGCCGAGGATAATTCTCCCATGTTGTACTTCTGTAAGAAAGATAGAATTTGCCTGAAAATGTCAGCCGGTCTGGGAGAGTCTTGAAAATGGAAAGCCGAGTTAACATTGCAGTGCCTGTGATGCTTCTTTTTTCATGTCCATCTCCTTCTGCCTTTCCACACACTCCCTTTCTATTGACTATCTCCTGACTTCAACCTTTATCCTGAGCGTCTCTTTTATTATTTCCACTCCAGCCATTTTGACAGTTACAATACTTATTTCAGACATATCCCATCTCAACATTTTTAGCAGCTCTGACGGGAGTTCCTCGACCTGAATAAATAACTCTGTTTCTGTCTCGTTACATAACTGATGGCCAGAGACAAGAAGGTTAGGCCTTTCAGTCCATCTGGCCTGCTTCGCCATGTGATCATGGCAGGTGTGGATCTCAACACCATTCTCCAGCATTCTCCCTGCAATGCTTACTCGATCTGATTTCAGGATCCAGTGTGTTTTCCAACGTGGGTCTGAACCCGGCCCCCTCCGCATATATTGGCAGCTTGTTGCAATGTCTCTGTGTGTGACCGAATTTGGTATGATGCCAGTGCGGCAAACACGATCTCCCGTGAGCAAAGCAATCACCGTTTGGGTTGGGGGAGGGGTTCAGTTCGATCAAGTCACTGGCCGCACTGTGTTTCTGTGGGGGAGCGGTTATCACGTTCATTTCAACATGAAGTATCCCTGCTTCCAATTATCCTGCACAAAAAAAAGGCTTGTTTCTGAACATGGGCGCTATTCTTGCAAGTAAACTTTCCTTTTATCGTCCCAGCCCATTCCTGCCGCTGTGGTGAAAGCGAATACAAGTCCAATTAATTGTTGTGTAAGATTTTCTTCGTCATCTATTCTTCCTTGTTCTGAATATGCACGCATGTTTCCACCACTGAAGGGAACTATTTTTAAAAGAGCAGTCGGCGAGCCCTGGTTCTTTCTGTAGAGAAGACGTTTCAGCTTCTGCGAAAGTGGCCATGTTCAGATAAGGGCAGAAGCATTATTGTTCCTTCCTTATGGGCGACAGGCTTCCGGATTGTGTTGGATGGGAATTTATTGCAGTCTCTTCATCAAACCTCGTTTTGAATTGAGTCGCCCATCACGACTTTAATGGCGAAAAGGAATACAATTCCAAATAATTGCTGCATGAATTCATTTCTTCAAAAACATTGTCTCAAATGTGATCCCGAATATGAACTGATGTCTGCAGTACTTGTGGCTCTCCTGTTTAAGCTGGAAGTTACAGCGTCCTTTCGTCTCAGTGCCCCACACAAAATTTTCCCAGCCGAAATTCACATCAGACACAGGCCATCCCCTGTTCAAAACGAGGCTGAAACATTCTTGTTCCATTTTTACAGATGGTAGCCTTTTGGGTTGACGTGAACAGAACATCCGTGTTTGATATCCTCACCAGCCAAACTGTCTTTGTATTTGCTTGCCCATATCTGCTGCCGTGGTGAAAAGGAATATAAGTACTCCGCATTAATTACTGTGTGAAAGTTTGTTATGTTTTATTCTCCTCGTGGAAAAAGGATTGGAGATGATGAAGAGCTTATGCCAGAATTGTCGATTCCTCTGCTGCTCCAAAGTGCTGTGCTTTCCCTTCTTTCTCTTAGAACTTTCTCTTCTAAGTTTCTGTCCTCTCTGTTCCGAAATATAAGTCGAATTGTACACATTGGATGGCCGTGCTGTTTAACGTCAGTTACCGGGCATAGTTCACTTCTGTACCAGTTGTACCGCATTTGCTTTACATGCGAATGTGGCCTGGTTCAGTGTCAAGGCGAACTCTCATTTCCTGGGGTCACAACGAACACTGGATTCTGATGTATGGTCTCTGTCAACTGCATCCAAATCTAGAGTGTGAAATGCCTGATATGGACATTGTCTGCCGTTTCTCAACCTTTGTGAAATAAAACCAGAAATCATTAATCGTGATTTGCAGCAATTCACATATTCGCATTTTTAAGCAGAGGGCACATTTACCGTTTATTCGATCTGCAAAAGGAATGCAAAGATTTACTTCCTCAGATGAACTGCTTGACTCCCGCTCTCATATGGTCGCTCTGAAATCTAAGCCATGTTGGAACTGAAACTGAGGAAATGCTAGACTCTCTTACGAATGACTTCGTATCAATTCTGTTTCCTTCATATCAGCAACGTCGAAAAAGGGAGAATTAGGAAACGGAGGCGCATGCAGTTCCGGTGAAACACCTCTTTGATTCAGTCATCAACATGAGGCGTTAAAAGGACTCGAGAGAGAGAGGGAGAGATAGCAAATAACCAAAAAGTCACGTTTGGTCAGCTCGAACAAGGAAACTTAGAACTACAAAGCAGGAATTAGCAGCAGCGCTTTGCCCGAAGGCCCACTGAAGATGTTATTTAGTAGATTGAAAAAACGAATGGAAATGAACATTCCAGCTCAGCGAGCAAACCTACATCCAGATGAACAGGGGTGTGGGAGGGTGAGGATATAGTGAGCGGTGCAACCCCGAAGATCCAGCTGGAAATGGTGATGGAGGAAACCACCAATGAAGCCCTTCTCCGCCGGTACACAGGTGCGTGAAATGCTGAGATTGGGATGTCCAAACTCACCCATAGCACATTCTATTGTTGTGGAGCAGGGAGTATTGTGACATTAGGCTGGGGGTTTGTGCCTTACGTGGACGAACACTTTATGACATGGAGCAGCAGGACTTATTTGAGTATCAGGCTGAGAGCTCCAATCTCACTTCCTGCCGTTTTTACTGACATTGAGAAGGAAGCACTTGGACGTAAGGTTGTAAGGTCCAACCTCACCAGGTGCCGTTCTTATTGGCATGGAGCTGGAAGCATTTGAACATCAGGCTTGGAGATTGAAACACACCTTAAGCAGCTTCTATTAACATGTAGCAGGGAGCATTGGGACATCCGACGGAAAGGGTTATCAGTAATTTTAATCTGAAGTGATATAGCTTTTAGCAGGACACATATTGTAGGATTGAGGGAATATGTTTTCCAAAGTAAATGTCTCTTGTTATAAGGAGAAATCCTGCAAAGGTTCAACTCGTGGAGCAGTTCAGTGGTTATCTCTGACACCCTCAAAGCGCCATTGATCGGGTTCGATTCCAGTATTGGGCGACTGTCTCTGTTGTGTTTGAACATTCTCCATGAATATGTGCAGGTTTTCTTCCGGGTTCTCTTGTCCCCTCATAATAGAAAAATGGTCAGTTGCATTGACGATGCGAAATTGCCGATTCTGTTAGGTGCATTACTCACAGGGGAATGGATCTTGTATGTTACTCTTTGAACGGTCAGTGTGCAGTTGTTTGGCCAAATGGTCTGTTTCCCGTTTGTAGGGAACGTCATCTGTGCAGAGAGAAAGAGAGGTAATTTGTACGCTCTGTGACCATTCTCATAGGCTGGCTCTGCACTGAGTTAAATTTACAGAAGCGAGTTTTTGCTTGTTTCATATTATTGATCGTCCTGCGAACTCGCACAGGTCGTTAAAGTAATCTAAAAATCCGAAAATTAACGAGAACATCCATTGTTGTGATTACACTCGGGTTTGCCTCGATTTATGGACGAAAAGCAGTGAACTGGAATTGAAGTTTAACAGTTTAGCAGTAATCACATTGAATGGTAGCGCAGATATAGGGTGAATATCAGCTTCATGGGGATGGACGTGATTTCTTTGCGTCTGTTGCTTCAAAAAGTGGGGGCCATTGGCGTGGTGATTATCTTTGCTGGTTATTCAACTTGTGAACATGAACGTTGTTGTTCATATTCGAGTTAACAGCACTGCTTTGCAGCATGAATGCCTGCTGCGATATCCTAGCCAGTGGCGCAATGGGTAGCACAGCTACATACGGGTTAGGAGACTGTCGGTTCAAATCCTCTTTGGCTCGACAGCAAGGCCTGTCAACTCCAACAAACTGATGACGATTTGCTGTGAGACTAAAATGTGGATTTAATTCCTGATATGCAAGTGCAAGAATGCCTTGTGTATACCATGGTCACCACAGAAGTGGATGCTGAAATAGTTTGTTCTTACTACATTCTATTTACCAAACATAGCTGCTCAATTGCTGCGGCTGCAGGGACTGGCAAGGAAACGAAACAAATACCCAATCTCAATTTTCAAAATCCTCAGAAACTCCTTGGGAAGCTGAATTAGAGGAGAATAACGGCTGAAATGACCGACAGAGCAGGGACTCTCCAGGCATCTTCCCCTTCTGTCAGAATCGGACACATTGACACTGATGTTTTCGTGGTGATTAATTGCTCCGAGGCTTTGAAAGGAATCTGTCACAGATGCCGTCACCACATTGTGACATGCTCAGTTTCATTGGCAAAGAACACACATTTGTCCTCATGAAGCTTCCTTTCGCCCTATGTCTGCCCAGATAATTTTCACCTCCTCTCTCCTGTTCTTCCTCCATAATTCGAGGGAAAATAAAGCCAAATCCCAGCATCATATATCTCCTTTAATAATCGGATATTCATGTTAATTTCATGGACCTAGCAAGCTCGCAGGAAATTGAATACCATGAAAAACAATTTCAAAACCTTTTCCAGAAAGATAACCGACTGTTGAGTCAGTCTTACGAGAAATGTCAGAGAGCGATACAATTCAATCATTTTTCACTGTACAGATACTCCTACACAAGCTCAATCTTTGCAACATTTTTACTTCCAAATGAGATAATTCCCTGGGACACATCTTCCCTCAATCCACAATCATGTGAACTATTTGAATTCTGATTAAAATAGCTCAAGACCTTTTCCCAACAC
Source organism: Chiloscyllium punctatum (assembly GCF_047496795.1). Classification (NCBI taxonomy): domain Eukaryota; kingdom Metazoa; phylum Chordata; class Chondrichthyes; order Orectolobiformes; family Hemiscylliidae; genus Chiloscyllium; species Chiloscyllium punctatum. Next base: position 4,538,007 of record NC_092762.1, read on the forward strand.
CAGTTCTCCCCGCGCCATTTCGATTGAAGCATCTCCAGGTGAGGTTAGACCTCCCAGCGCGATGTCCCAATGCTCCTTTCTCCATGTGAACAGTAGTTGCTCCAGCTGTGGTTGGAGCTTCCAGCCTCAGCATTTCATGCGTGTGAATCCTTTCATAGAAGGACAGCGTGCTCATGGATTTCGTCACCGGACAACAGATGAGATACAAGCATTCATTCAACTCTTCATTTCCGATTAAATCTGCGCCTCTGCGCCACTCAATTTCTCTGATTACAGACCTGGGAACTGGTGTGATGTGAGTGTGCACAATATGCACTTCCTTGTCTCGTGTAATTGGTAAAGTAGCGATGTGAAACGTCGGTCTTACGAACACTGTATTTCCGACAATACCATGCATTATCGCCTGTCCATTTCATAGTTTGCAGGAACTTATCGGATTCAATCTTCAATATTTTCAATGATAGAATCTCCACAGTCTCGGGTGACATCAATGAAGAAAATTCAACCCAATTTCAGTCCAGTATGTGGCAACTTTTCCTGTTGCACATGTGCTACTTTTCCTTACGTATCTCTGCCATTGCATTTTTTTTCATTTTTTATCGTGTTTTTTTCACGTGATTATATAATGGCTCGTACTCTGCTTTTTTTGCCGCAGCAAATTCAGTTCCTTTCTGAGTAATGGCAATGCACATTTGTTCCATTTTATGCCACATCACCTGTGCGAACCAAACACTGAAAAGAATCAACCAATTTTTAACGGGAAAATACTCTCCAGTCTGCTCTCTGACATCATTGCAAGTCATGTATCAGGATTCAAATTCACCCAATAATGGAGATTTCTCTACCTTTCACAATCACTATGCCCCCTTTCCGTCACTCCTCCCAACTCACTGATGCATTGCACCGTCTAAAACTCACTTTCACGTTGACACAATTAACTCTGAGCTGCAGCTGTCACTGTTGCTCGGTAAACATGCCCCAATGTCACCATCAACATCTTCGAACCACTCAATGCATTCAGATAAGATGGCTGCATGATCAATCCTCCTGTAGAGTGTTGTATTTGCATGGACCAGAGATTATTGGAGCATCAGGTTCACGAAAAAGGCACTGAACAGTATCGAAGGGATGAGACCTTATTGGAAAAGACCACCTTCTGTGGTTTCTACACATTTGTTTCATATCATTATTCGGCTCTCGCTAGCGTATTGTATGCAATTCTGCAATTCTAATTATGGAAGCGATACGACAGCTGTCAAAACGGTGCAGAAGTGATTTGTCAAGATATTGTCTGGATTGAAGAAGTGCAGCTATTAAAGAGTTTCGACAGACTGGAGTTGTTTTCTTGAGAGCACGGGAGATTGAGAGGAGACATGATTGAGATGTAGAAAATGATGAGGGGTTTGGCTTGGGCAGATTGAAAGAAACGTTCCCATTTGATGGAGGCGTCAATCACCAGGGAACAGTAGATTTAAGTTAAGCGGCAAGAATGTTTGAGTAGATGCAAATGAAACCTTAATCAGACAGCGAGTGTTTGGAATCTGGAACTCACTGTCTTACAGTGTCGAAGCAGCAGAAAACTTAATAACCTTCTGAGGTGTTCACATGTGAATTTGTAATGCTTACGGCATACAAGGCCAAAGGTTGGAAATGGGCTGAGGAGAGACAAGCAGTTATTTTTAACAAGGACACGCACAAGGAGCTGGAAGCTTGGGTAGCTCTGACCTCCGCCGTCTTGTGGTATTTAGCAGCCACACATGTCACGTGGGATTCCAGAGTTCATTTCCTTGCTGGCGCAGTCCGGCCTGTTCTGGGGTTTCAAGGTTTGAGTAAATATTTGTAATTCTAGTGCTGGGTGCAGTTGTGTGTATTTTCAGCGGTTTTGGGAAGTTGGTTTACAGCCGTTTCCTCTGCTTTCTTGGCGACATCTTCAGGGCTGCTCAGACTCCTGTGAAGCGTGGATGTCCTGTGGCGTTTCGATTTGATTTGAGTTCATTCCCACTGCTTCTGTTTGTCAGTACTGGGATTTAGTTTCAGGTCCCGGTACATAGGGTTCAGCTCAACGAGCTTGTTGATGGAGTCCATGGATGAGTGTTTTCCTTCTAGAAATTTTCTGGCCGACCTCAATTTGGCTTGTCCTTTTTATTGTGTTTCCCCAGTCGAATTTGTTTTTTTCGTCGACTGTGTGTATTGCAACGAGGGGAATCTAGCTGTGGTGCTAACCGGCTTCTCCAGAAATGTTTTGGCAACAAAAGAGATTCCCGCAGAATCCTTGCAGACAAACAAGGCTCGGAGGACATGCCATGACCCGACACACTAAGCACTCTACTTTATATGTAAACAAATACTCAGAACTGACAGCCACACTCCTCTGACCCTTCAGGTTTGTGAGAGAGCATATCTCGAAAGCCACGTTCAGCCAACAACTCACCAGAACAAATGCCCACTTCACTGCATGTGCTGTGCACATGTAGACAAACAATGCTCCACCAAGGAGTGCAGAAAACATTATAAAGAACCAAGAGGCAGGCAAATCGAGAGCCTCATTCATGAAGAACAACTTGTCCCTAAACGCTAACCCGAGGTGTCCCCAGTAGGTGTACTCAGGGCACTGAGTGTCTCTGATTCCGCGCCTGGGAGCTCGGATAGTACGACTGCCTATGGCAGTGGAGTGTTTGTTGCTGGAAAAGGACAGCATGTAAAGCAGCATGCAAGAAGCAGGAGAATCGACGTTTCGGGCATGAATACTCCATCAGGCTTATACGCAAAAGCTCGATCTTCCTGCTCCTCGAATGCAGCCTGACCAGCTATTCTTTCCAGTACCACACTCATGTCTCTGATCTCCAGCACTTCGAGTCCTCACTTTCTCCTCTGTCTGCAGCAGTGGTTAGTTCGTTGTTTGAGGGAACTGCTGATGTCCCCAGTGTAAAATTCGATTGCTGATTGTGAAATACAACCAGGTCCGTCGCCCAACAGAGTATTTCTGTTGGTGTTCAGGTGCTATGACTCGCACGGCTTCTGGCAGTGCACTTATATGGAGTTTCCTGGCGGTTCAATATGTGCGTTTGTGATCGTACAATTCTGACATGTGGATGCAATCATCTGCGTTCGTAATCCAGTGTCAATTGCTGCTGCTTTGCGTTGCTCTTCGGGTGTGCATTACTAACACAGTGAGGCATCAATTGATATTGCAAGAAGGCAGACAGACGTGGGAAATGTCGAGGTTTTAGTGACATTTGTACAATGTTTAGAGGTTACCAAGAACCTGGAGATAAGAACGGTAATTTTTTTCGGGGAGTGACGAGGAACAGTGAGGGAAATAAGTTACCTGAGTTTACTCACAGGAACCACAGTGCGAAATAAAACGTACAAAAAGTGAGGAAGACAGATAAATGTTGGCAGTAATCATGGATCTCCAGACTTTCACTACCGAGCTCCCACAATTCCAACTACCGGGTCCATTGTAAATAAATTTTACAGAACCATACACATCAAGGTTGTCCAATAGAACAGCACAAGTCTTTTCTTGGTCTTCGTTTTATAGTTTTGATTTATAGTTTTTTTTCGGGGAAAAATCTCTTTCATTGCAAGTTTTCGGAAAGGAGGCCATACGATTGGTCAGGAGAAAAACATCACAAAACCTTGTGTTAGGGACAGGAATAACCAGATTCTTCTGCCCGACAAGTTTTTTTTTCCTACTTTCCCTCTATTTTCATAGTGCTCTGCCTTTTGACTCTTCCAACCTGACCCTCCCGACATGAAACTTCATCTGCAACGTTTTTCCCTCACTCACTCAAACTATCTATACGCCTTCGCAGATTCCCACGTCCTCATCACAGCATGGTCTCCATTATTGTCTATCGTCAGCAAACTTGGACATATTTCACAATGCCACTTGGTCCATGCTGTTAACAGAGAGATAATAATTGAAATCTTGAATATACCCAGTTTTGGCAGATCTCTCTGTTGTAAATAAGTACACGTATTTGCTACCCTCAGGATGTGATAACAGCCTCCTCATCTGTGCCTTAATTAGGTAAACCCTTCTCCTGATATTAGGACCCAAAGTCCTATACTATCCCGGATAGCAATCAGAGCTGAACAAACGCCAAATGTAAGGCATAAACTCACTGGCGTCTCCCACGTCAGTTCTGAGTATTTGTAGCATTTTATTTTTGACCTCTGGTTGAACAAACTGCCCTGATTTGCACATTAGATTTGATAACGCCACATCTGCTTCAAATTTCCTTCAGTATCTTTTGCGCAGATAGTGCTGAAAGGCGCTATAAAAGTATTATGACATCATCATTTCTCGATCCATTATATTATTACTAATCTCCCTGCTCATGAAAATGCATCCTTCCCAAGCACTCTGTCTCTCATCAATATGTGTCGTTCAATCCAATTTCCTATCAGCCTCCTCCATTCTAATCAATTACAGGGGAACCAAAATTTTGGAGTCATTGCGCAGACAGAACAAACCAAATAGTGTACTCACGTTTTCTGTTGGAAGCGCTAATTTCATGAGAAATATTAAGCAGTATCTCAGGGTTATAGTTGTAGCTGAGTGGTTAAGGTGATGTATTAGATATACATTAGTGGTTCCCCACGCAGGTTTTAATCATACGACTACATTTCATTCACTGTTGAATTTAATTGACTCTCTGGTGGATGGGTTATCGCACAAACTACAAAAAATCCGTCTCAAATATCTCCACGTTTTGTCAGGTCTGCTCATTTGTTGACATACAGGAAAGTTGGGTTCTGAACCAGAAATGGACCTGACTCATACCGTTCACTCTGTTCCTCCAACCACAGATTATACCAGACCTGAGGGGTTTGTTTAGAATTCGCAAAATGTATTCGACACAAATGCTGTTTTTCAATAAATGTCCTCAATCCCAGTCCTCTGGTGAGTTGCACTGGTCAGAGGAAAAATTTCCTCATTATCATCAAACCTCCCATCCTCATTGCTCCCTCCAACATCACTTTTAACTTCCCCAGTAAATCTCCCGTTAACCTTATTTGCTTCGATGAGAACGTTCCCAAAGTCGGGAATTTCTTCACAAAATGTCATTTCTTCATCTCTGGACCAGGTGCAAAGCAAAGGATTGTGAAAAAGATGCTGGGAAAATGTTGCTAGGTGGAAGGTGGAAATGTGATTAAGAAGCAAAACAGAAATTCCAGTCTCCAGCTTTGTAAATCTTTAGACATTCCTTGGGAAGTGGTTTCAGAGGAGAATGAAGGGTGAACTTTCCGACTGAGCAGAGACAGGCTCGACGCCTTCCCATGCTTTCAGAGGCCGATACATTGAAGCTGATATTCTTGGGAAAAGAAATAATGTAAAACATTGAAAGGACACCCGTTCTTCAACGTCAGGAATTCAAACCTCATCTCAGCCTCGGCACAATGAGAAGACATGTGAACAGAAAAGGAACTCCAATTTTCTAAGGGAGTCATTCCCACTTGTAGGAGAGCTGGTTCCCAGTGACATGGAGGTGCCTGCAGAGGGTGGGATCAGACTGTTCTCTGGTTTCCACAATGAATGTTCCAGACTTCAGAATGGAAAAGTAAAACTGATAAACGGCAATTGTTATTCTGTGAAGACCATGCAACAGCTTTGATCCACGACCCGCCTGCTTTATGAGATGCAATAAGAAGATTGTTCCCCACCCTCTGTGGTACGTTTTTCAGTGTGGTCGGCTGTTAATCGAGAGGGTGGTGGGTCTCACCCACACATGGATGGAGTGGTCGCTGGACTTACTCCATCTGTTTCCTTTTCTGCGGTATATTAGGTTTTTAATCAGGTCAGGGATATATTCCCTCAACGGAAACGTTACCCAGTGAGGAACCCTAACAGCCTTTCTGTATCGCTTTTGTGGCTGTGGATGCCGTGAATCAGAAATAAAAACAGAACCCGCTGCAGAAATTCAGCAGGTTTTGCAGTATCTGTGGGGGAAAACATAGTTCTAACACACTTCTGAAGTAGATCTGAATCGTTTTCTCTGTTTCTGTTTCCACAAATGCTGCCAGACGTGTTTACTTTCACCTGATGTATCTGCTTTTGAGTTTAACTGAATATCCATTCCAACTATTGGGATTGATCACACAGACCTTATATTCCCCGACGTTTAATACTGTTGAAGCTGCAGTGAATGAATTAAAACAAACCTAAGAATGATGCACTGTCCCTCAGCTCCACAGGGAGAGAGGACTGGCAAACTAGTTCAGTAGTGTGCTTCTGCAGTTGCTGCCAAATTGGTAAAGTGGTGGGCTATAAATCCACTATGGTTTTCTCGTGCAGTTTCTCATCTTGCTGACTGTAATTGAGAGCCGACAGTAAACTGGAAAGGCGCTTGTTCTCTGTTTTTTTGTTTGATATTCAAATCACTCAATAGGGAAAAACTCATATAACCCAGATTAGGAATATTGGGAATCTGGAACCCATCGAAGGTCAGGGTTGAACACGTAGAATCCTCCAGAAGAGGTGAGACCCATTTAATTGTACTCATGAATTACTGACTTCATTTACACCTCTGAGCTAAGTGCTGCAAAATGAGATAAGAACAGTTAGGGGATTACCTGAAACTAATGCAGACCTGGTGGCCCAAAGCGCATTTTCTGTGCTCGTGATCCCCATGACCAGCTGTTGGGAACTCAGTTTGTAAAGTAACAAGAAATTGTTTGCAAAATGTCCAGAGCGATGAAGGGTTTGAACGACTCTCTCCTGACCTGTCTGTCAGTCACAGCATCCAGTGGGAAATTTTAATTGGTGATAACTGGTATGGTGCACACCCCTGTAATCACTCCACAGGATAATCAGGAAGTTAATATCGTGCTGTCACATTACCCAGCCGTGTGTAAGCCCTTGTGTGTAACATTTCCTGGCTCTACTTTGGAGATAAAGATTGCTTGCATTATCTATCTCTGTTTGAATCAAGCAGCTCATTCAGAACGAAGTTGAATATTCAGAGAAAGCTGGAAGTGTGACAGGGACAGAAACAGAAAGAGACGAGAATTGGAAGTGCTTCGAGTTTGGGTGTGTCAGTTGTTTTTCGACGTGAATATCTGCTGACCGCTATCCTGTCAGATCTCAGGAATCGCAGCAACTGTTTGGGTGGAAATTGGAAATTTAAAGTTACACACGAGCAGCGTGTTGGACTATTTCAACTCAGTTTTAATTTCACACCCCAGCTCACCGCAATGATTCTCACTTTCTGGAGAATTGACTAGTGTTCCGCGTGAAGCTTCCTTTTTCCAGAGAAACATGCAGACGTGAAGCACATAACGCTGAGGCCACACTCACTGCCGGTGATGTGCTGGTGTGTCTACCTTTGTGAGCGAACATGAGAATAAATTTCCTCAACGGGGTTACAACGTAGTATGACAACGTTAAATTTCAGTTTCATTGATGTGTCATTTAAAATCACAGACAGATTATCATTGACATTTGCCCTGGAAACATCAAAACACGTCAGCTCATGGGCAAAATCCTGCAAACTGGGACGACAATACATGGATGTCTGATGACCTGCGCTGCATGGGGGACGAATGATGCTTTTCTCCCACGCTTTTAAATGTCGAGGACAGCGAGAAACTGATCTGACAAGAAAACCTATTTACAATCTGACATAAACTTTTGTACTGCCCACTCTACTACCAGCTTGATGTCATCTGCAAACTCACTGACCATGCTTTTCATATTTCAATCTAAATCATTTGTATGAATGAAAAACGAAAGTGGGCTCAGCATTGATGACTGTGGAACACAGCTGGTAACAGCCTCCAGTCTGAAAACTAACCTCCACCACCGTTCCCAGCCTCTTACCATTCAACTAATTTTATATCTAATTGGAAAGCTCAACTAGAATTCAATATGATCAAACTTTAAAAATCAATCGACCAAGTAGAAACATTTGAAAGGATTAATTAAAGTCAAAGTGAACAATGCTGACAAATTAGTCCTGATCAATATTCTTGGCTACGTCCTCAAAAAATCCAATCATGTTTGTGAGACACAAATGAAGTCGCAAAAAACAATACTGATAATCCCTATTCATTACACCTCTCTCAAAATGCTTATAAATCCTATCATACAGAACTGCCTCCAACATCTTACCCAAGACCTTAGCCAGCCCCACAGGTCTATGGTTTTCAGTTTTCTGCATTCATCCTTTCCACAACAAAATAACCCCCAATTTATTCTGCACATCATTCGAAGTAATAGATGATGCAAATATTTCTACCAAGGGCCCAACAGTTTATTTCCCCAATTTCCCACAAAGCCCTGGCTGCACGAGATCAGATCCCAGAGAAATATCCAACTTCATATCTTCCAATTCCTCTGAAAATTCCTCTTTGCAATGTGAACAACTTTCAAAACATCCACGTTTGTAGCCGCCATTTCCTTCTCCACGGTATAAACTAGTGCGAAATGAACATTTAAAATCTCTGCCATCTGCTGAGGTTCAAGACAAATGTGAGTTCTTACATCTTTCAGGGATCCTATTTGGTGTCTAGCTCTGAATGTTCTTATAAAATCTCTTTAGATTATCCTTAACTCTATGTGCGAAGGCTATCTAATATGCTGGCTTTGCCTTCATGATTTCATTTGAAGAATGCCACTCCACGCCTTATAGTGTTCAAGAGATTGACTCGAAATCGCATGTTTACATAGAAACATTGATTTTTAAAACATACATTCTAAGTCGACGAGTCTTTCACTCCTGAGATCAACGTGTTCTAGTAGAATCCCGACAAAGTGGGAACAGGCAATTCAGCCAAGAAGAATCCATGAAACATGCAGAGATCATTGCACTCACAGTCCCACCTCTACTCGATTCCTGTAACACTGCATTTCCCATGGCCAAATGACGTCTAATACATATCTTTCCTCTGTGGAGGAAACCCAGGCAGACAGGGAAAGAACGTCCAAACTACAGACGGTCCCCCGAGAAGAAATTGAACTCGCGTTGCTGATGCTGGAAGGCATCAGTGCACTTCATTGAGACAGCTATTTTAAACCTCCTATCAACCACACATAATATATCTTCCTTTAGACATGGGGATAAAAGCTACTCCCAATGATACAAATGTGTGTGACGAGAGCCTCTTATCACATCAGTTGAAAACCTCTGCGGCTGGTTTTGAACTCGCTTGGATGAATGCGGACATTGCATTTACCTTCCAAACAGCCAACAGAACCTGCATGTCATACATCAGAGAAAGCATAACTAGGTCTCTCAGGTGCATTAAAACTATAGATCTCTGAAGCTTTTCCCCGCCACAAAAAAGTCTATGGCTCTAATCATTCCATCAGTTGATGATCTCAAAATTTTCCACAGTGTTCCAACTGCAACATTTTTTATCCAAGCACTCAGCCCATCCACCTCATTCTGCAGCCTGCCCGCTTCCTCAATACGATCTGTCCTTCCACTTGTCGTTGTGTATTCTGCAAATGGAACAACAACACTCTCAGTTCCTTTGACCCGGTAATTCATGCATAACGGGAGTAGTTGTGGTACCAAAACTGACGCCTGCTGAACTCCACACGTCACGCGCTGCCATCCGGGAAAAGACCCCTTCACTCAACTGTCTGCCTTCCGCCAGTCAGCCTGATCTCAAGCCATGCCAGTACTTTGCCCCTAAAACCATAGCCTATTATTTTGCAGCTTCCGATACAGCACCTTGACAAATGCCTGCTGGAAATTCAGGCTGACCACATTCACAGAATCGACGGTTTCCCATTTCCTCATTACGTTCTCATAGAATTCTAACACATTTGTCCTTGAGAACTTGTGCTGATGCTTAAGGTACTATGTAATCCTATCCTTACACTGACCTCTCATATGGTTTTTAGTACAAAATTGATTTGTTTGACATTTATTTAAAATGTTAAAACTTTGCTTTCAGTTCTGAATGTCATGAACAACAAAGTCTAATCGCAGTTGTGTTATGTGAACGGTGGCACAGTGGTTAGCACTGCTGACTGACAGCGCCAGAGGCTCGGGTTCAATTCCTGTCTCAGGCGACTGAATGTATGGAGTTTGCACATTCTCCCCGTGTCCTCCCAGCCCAAAGATGTGCAGGTCAGGTGAGTTGGCCATCCTAAATTGCCCATAGCGTAGGTAGGGGTATGGGTGGGTTGCGCTTCGGCGGGGCAGTGTGGACTTGTTGGGCCGAAGGGCCTGTTTCCACACTGTAAATAATCGAAACACTGCACTGTCTCAGCAGGCTCGATGAGTGAGTGAATCCCTTCCCCCCAGTGGATCTCTCTGCTTTCTAAGCAGAGCTGATGAGTGAGCTAAGTGTTTTTCTCAAATGAAGCAGATAAATACGTTCTGCCCACTGCAAACTCGCTGGTGAACTGACAATTGAGATGATCGTCTGATCCGACAAATAAAACAATTGAAATGTCTCTCATCTTGTGAAAATGTCGATGGAACATCAGTCCTGCAGAGACTGGAGAGCGCATCCCACGCACTAGATATTTGACAGGTCTCTCTTCAATGTGAAGTCGTTTATGATAAAACGATGACAAGGACCTTGTGCAGTGATTCCCACAGTCTGAGCATTTAAAAGGTCTCTTCCTTGTGAACACGTTGATGCCATTTCAGTCCCCAGGAACATTTACAGCATTTCCATCTGTCTGGGCGTTGAAAAGACATGTTAATAATGTTGTTGGGACTTTACGTCCCTCGGACATTTGCAGCACATCCGGCAGTTGTGGAATTGAAGATGTCTGTCCTCCGGCTGAGCACATGGATCGGCCGTCAGGTCCACAGAAGTTTTCAATGACTCTCATTCGTGTGAGCACATTTCCGATGCATCAACTACACAGAGGTATGATAATATTTTCCAAAGGAGAAAGGGAGGGCTGCAGATCCTGGAGATCAGAGCTGAAAATGTGCTGCTGGAAAAGCGCAGCAGGTCAGGCAGCATCCAAGGAACAGGAGAATCGACGTTTCGGCAACAGCCCTTCTGAGGAAAGATTCTTGAAGAAGGGCTAATGCCCGAAACGTCGTTTCTCCTGTTCCTTGGATGCTGCCTGACCTGCTGCGCTTTTCTAGCAACACATTTTCAGCTAATATTTTCCAAAGTATGGGTAGATAAATGGTTTCTCATTAGTTATGAGCATAGTGTTGGATAATTCAATCACTGGTCGTTTTGAAGCATTTACCACAATCTAGACAATGAAATGATTTATCCTCATTGTGTTCGAGCAGTTATCGAAGCAGGTCCGAGAAGGAGTGTATCCTTCCCCACACACTGAACTTGTTCCAGGTGTCATTGCTTTCATGGGGTTCCAGCTCAGAAGGAGAAATAATTCCTCACATGTCTACAGTCTCACATAAATATGACTGCAATTGTAGTTTGTGAGTTTTGATGATAGCAGGAGCCGTGTCCACACACACAACAAGTGAACTATTCTCTACAACTATAACCGGAGCATTTTCCTTCCATGTTCAAACTCTGATCAAAGATCAATTTCGGAGAAAATGCGCGACTTCATCATATCATGGTGGAGTGATTTTTAAAAAAAATTCACTTCTCATACGCTGCGAAATTGATGTCATATATTTTTAAAAATCAAGAGAATGAGAAAGAGTCTATCACAGAATCTGTACTGTGCCTGAAGATACGGATTGAAGTTAAGTGATTGAGATGTGAACACTTTAATCGGAATTTTGCAAGAATCTTTCATACAGACAACCTCCTCTACTGAGAAGGAGAGGTCAACAGGTTGATGTTAACACCATCTACTCGCAGTTCGCTTGTGGTCAAACACTGTCCGGACTTGTCTGACATCCTGTTCTATTGGAGCAGACACTTCCTACAATTGAATCATGCAAAATTGTGGCCTCTGTCTTCTGTCCCCAACACAAATCCACTGCATCGCCACTGAATAGAGAGTGTGGTCTTGGAAAAACACAGCAGGGCAGCCAGCATCCGAGGAGCAGGAGAATCAGGCAAGAGCCCTTCATTTGGAATGAGGCTTGTGAGCCGAGGGGGCAGAGAGACAAATAGGAGGAGGCAAGGTATCTGGGAGTGTGATAGGTGGGTTGACGTGGGGATAATGGTGATAGGTCGGAGAGCAGGGTGGAGCGGATCGGCGAGAAGGAAGATAGACAGATAGGAAAGTTCATGTGAGCGGTGCCAACTTGGAAATTTCGAACTGGGATAAGATGGCGGAGTGGAAATGAGAAATATATTGAAGTCCACATTGATGCCGTGTGGTTGAAGGGTCTCAATGTGAAAGATGAAGCCTTCTTCCTCCTGTCATCGGGAGGCAAATGTCTAGCGATGGTGGATGTCCAGGACCTGCATGCCCTTGGCTGAGTGAGAGGGACAGTTAAAGTGCTCGGCCACAGGGCCGTGATGTCGCTTGGTGTGGGTGTCCCGGAGATGTTCTCTGAAGCGGTCTCCAATTAGGCATCCTGTCTCTCCAATTAAAGTAGAGTGCATTCGGGGCACCGGAAAGAGTAAATGTCATGTGTGGAATTGCAAGTAAAACTCTGATGGATGTGGAAGAATCATTTGAGTATTTGGACGGAGTTGAAGGCAAAGGTGTGGGTGGATTTTGAAAATCTTGTGATGGAATGGGAAAGTGCCTGGAGTGGAGGGTGGTTTGGTGGCTAACGTGGACCTGCCAAGGGAGTAACGGTCGGAAGGATCTTCACAGAAAGCGGCTAGTGGTGGGGAACGAAATACGTGTCTGCTGGTGGAGTCCGTTTGCACGAGCCGGAAATGGTGGAGGATGATCTGATGTCAACGGAGGTTGGTGGGGTGGAAGATGATGACAATGGGGATTCTGCCTTTGTCATAGTTGGAGGGGTGGGTCTTGAGTGCGGAGTTGCTGGAAGTGGATGAGATGCGCTGGAAGGCAGCATTGGCTACGTTGGTGTTGAAATTGCCTCACCACTGAATCAATTTCTCCTTGACAATTGTCTGAGTCTGATCCAGTCACGTCATAATCATGGTGAGATATTTCACCAAGTCTGCACACTTGCACCTCATTAACATCATACGGCTCTTCGACGTCGCTGCTCTTCTGCAGCTCAACCTCTCTTCCAATCCTTTGGAATAAACTATCCTAATGCACTGCCATCCGTCCTCTCATATTCCCTCTCTACTGTGGTCTCACGTCCTCTGCCTCTATGCATGCCTGTAATTGATCTCTGTACAGTATTTTATTGTGACTTATTTGAATAATTTTTTTAGACAAGCCTATTTTCACAACCGTGTGCCGCTGCTTTCGCAGCTTTACCTTCCCACACGAGCTCCCAGATGGTGGAAGGGAAGGAGTTGCGGATTGTTCACCCAATGATGCAATCCTGAGGTCTTCGAACAACTATGATGCACGTGGGATTATTCACAACAGGGGTTGTTCACCTGTCACAGTTCAGCTAATTATCAAAGTTTTAGTCATTTTATTCAAATCATTTCACTGTCTGCGCTCCATCTATCGTTGCAATGTCCTACAGCCCACTCAAGAACAATTAGAGATGGTCACTAAATGTCAACCCAGTCAGCGTATCCGGCATCCAAGTTTTTTTTAAAATAATGCTGTCTGAGATATCTGCATTCCCTCGAATTCCAACCTTTTGTTCATGCTCGATTTTAACTGTTTTATGTCTCGCGCTCGAAATTTCATGCATCAAGGTCATAAAGCATGAAATCTCTTCATTAAGGAGATCTCATAATGCCATTAGTAAAGGATTTACTCACAAAGTGATGAAGAAAAACTGTGATACGTGTTCAAATCAATGCCAGTACATTGTACCAATACTGCATCGTGCCTTTCATATGATGGAAACTTCAAAGCTTTTCCTCTGACTGGAATTTAAGCAAATCTTGATCGTAGTCGCATAACCCGTTATTGCAAAGCTGACAAAGTGTTATATCAAACAAGTGATCAAACAAGTAGGTTTCAAGTAGTATTTTACACCACAAAACCCAGGTTGCATCACAAACCTCGGTTGATGGAGTTTGGTCTGCAAGAGGTCATCATTGTTATGTCAGTAGCGAGGCACCACTTTCGCTCGTGGCTCTGCAGCTGAGTGATTGGAGCTCGAGCCTTGTTTGCCATCGGCCATGAGCTCGTGTCCCACTGGGGCTTTGTTGCATTTTCGCACATACACTGCAGCAAACATCCGATCGTGCTTTCTCACTGTTATTCGGAATTCTTTCTGATGAAAAAACGTGAAGCCATTTTCTCCAGGGCTAATCTGTTTGAGTTTGCAATTCCACTTCTGTGTTCTACTTCGATGAACATGAGAATAACGCGAAGGATGCTCCAGTTTGGCAGGACGAACAACGTGAGACTGTCGAAGCCTGAGAGCAATGGGGAAACAGTTGGGGAGGAAACGTACGGGTAAGCGGCGTAATGATTCTGTTCCATATGTAGCGACTAAACAACTACAAAGTAAACAGGCAAGAGGCTGCAAGATCACAGGAAGACAGGCTGTCTAAGGATGTTTACTTTCAGCATGTATCAATTCTTCATGTCTGGGCCTGTCCCCGAATGGCAGCCTGCTGCCTGTTTACCCCTTTGCTTCCGTAAACAGGCTCTGGTTTTTAAGTCTAAAGTGAAGGAAGAAGAAGTCAAAATGGTGAAGTTCCTCATGAAGTTGGTCTCTCCTGAGGCCTTTGTCACTCTCGTCAGGTGTGTCTGTATATTTCCCTTTATGGATGAAAATGAGATTCAGTTCTCTTTTGGGTCATGAACAAATCTAACCGAATCTGACTTCACTCCCATACGTTGTTTCATTCGAGGTTAATGGTTTGTAGGGAAAGTCTCATTGAGATGAACACGTCAGACGCCAGACTGCGGGCCAAGCACTGCAAACTGGATATGAGAACGTATGGATGTTTGATGACTGGAATTGACATCGTGCATTATTCTATGCTGTAAAACCACGTGTGTCACGAACATCTTTTTGTGGAAGAAACTTCTCATCGCAGGAAAACAAAGCTATTATGTAAACAGAAGATGCACTTGCACAAGCCGTCGATTAGCGGTTATAATTCAGCGCTTCCACCATTGTGGTTTGGGTTCATTTCCTGATCAGGGAATTAGGTTGTATTGTTCCTGTCAGGGAAAACAACAGAAGCAGAGCGTGTCTGATAGGAATCGCATTTCACACGCGGTTGCATGTGACTTGCAATTTTGCTGCAGGGCCGCACAGTGGTCCCTTGTTAGTGCTACTGCCTTACAGCGCCAGAGACGTACGTTGACTCCAACTGGGTCGACTGGAGGTAAGGTGACTTATTCAGGAGCCTACGGAGAGTCATAAGCTAGGTAATTGTTTTGGGAGGGCTATTCCCTGGAGGGTCGGTGTGCATTTGTTGCACTAAATGGCCTATTTCTGAAATTGTGCAGCATTAAAACAGACCCTTCGATCCAACCCGTCCATGCCGATCAGATATCCCAATCCAATCTTGTCCCACCTGCCAACAACCGACCCATACCCCCCCCCCCCAATCCTTTTTATTCATATACCAATTCAAATGCCTGTTAAATGTTGCAATTACACAGTCTTCCACCACTTCCTCTGGCTGCTCATTCCATACACTACAGCACTCTGTTTCAAAGTTGCACCTTAGGCCTCTTTTATACACTTCCCCTCGCACCCTAAACTATGCCCTCTCGTTCTGGACTCCCCTACCCAGGGAAATGACTTTGCCTGTTTACCCAGTGCAAGCCCCTCATAATTTACAGACAAATAAGAAACGTGAGGAATAACAGTCACTTCCCCGTGAGGGATTGATCCATTATGCGACAACCAACCGAATCACCTGTGACTGATTTAGCTCCCATCCTCCTTACACTGGTAATGGAATTATACACCATGAGAGTGGGTTTGCCTGTGTTGAATTGGATACAGCATTCTTTCTGAAGCCGGCTTTTTTTGGGATTTTAAGACCTGGTAAAACACATGGAGTGATAGGCCTGGAATCAGAAGACGTCAGGAAGAATGAACAGCATTTACATGGAAAGAAAAACATTGCAAAGGGAACCACTGAGATCCTGCGGGTTAAAGCCATTAGAAAAGACAAGGCGGGGTTTCATGGGGAGGTGAAAGTGACCTCTCGATCACGTGGCCTGAAACCAGGAAAAAGTGACTTGTGTCCGAATGGAAGTTTTGCAGAAGATGTGAATTTGGTGAGAGTAAACAGGAAGAAAATTCCCTCAGGCAGATGCCTCTATAACTGGAGTTTAGAACTTCAAAGCCAATGATGAATGATAAAGAACAGTTTGGAAACGGCTTGTTTTTTTTCATTCTACAGTTTTTGAAATTGGGAATTATTTTTCAGAGAAAAGTAATTTCTGGCGCGTACAGACATACAAGGAATGAATTTAACGGGGACAGATGGTCTGCTCTGTAGGGATGGGTGTGTTAAGTGCACATTCTCTCATTGATTCACGTTAATTGGAAAGAAATTGTATCACACCGACAACTGAATACGACTGAAGTTTTCCAACAAAATTGAAAATGTCCAATGAGATAAATATCATTCTTTTTGCATTGTTTTAATAACTTGCATGAGTTTACAGCAATTGCAATAACAAGAAACGAGCTAAGCGTCCTTTCCACAATTTAACACAGTGTACGAATAGCGTTATGAGAAATCGAATCCACCTCAAACTACACCTCTGTATCGCTATTGAGAGTTGGGTATTCTCCTGGGGAGTATTTCTGGGTGGCTGTAAGTAACGGAGGCATTTCCCAAGGACAGAGCCCTCCACAAAATCAGAAGTTATATCTTTAGAGTAAATGATGTTTTATTCAACGTTCTATTGCAACTTTGAAATATATACGCACACACATACATGCATGCACTGACGCATTTATATTTATATGTGAGTGTACATGTATATGTGTGTGTGTGTGTCTGTGTGTGTCGGTGTGTGTGTAGGTGTGTAAGAATTTAGAACGTTGGGAATTGATGGTCCGCCAAATGAATATTCTTCCTGTAGAATGTGGGAGGCAAGTGTCACCAGTAATGTCCCAGATACCTGCATCTGTGGGAAGTGCACCCAACTCTAGTTTCTTGGTAAATGACAAAAGGAAACTGGAGCTGGACTTTGGATCATTCGGGAGACTGTGGAGATAACTGAAAGGAGTTATAGGCAGGCCGTAAGACCTTAGGTTCAAGAAAAAGCTCGATGGTATTCAGTCAGTAAACGAAGAGGGAACTGGCAGACAGTGCATGCATTCACTGTGGCTGTGCTCCTCGGTTACAAGCATAGCATACCGTCATTGATACATTTGAGGGGGAAAGATTTACGTGGGGTAAAACATGAGGTACAGGTCTCTCGCACAGAGTTTGTTCCTGTTGCTCAGAAGGGTATGGAGACAGGAAGAGAGCATTACATTTCGAGACTTCAAAGTGAGGGAAACAGATTGCAGATTCAGTGGGTGTGGACACACTTATGATTGGTATGTTGCCTCCCAGCACCCAGTGTTTGTGATGTCTCGCATCGTGTTTGTGCGATTCTTAAGGGAGAGGGAGAGTAGTCCAAAGTCATGATCCACACATGCAGCAACAACATAGTTGAGAAAAGACATATAAGGCAGAAATTCACTGAGCCAGAGTGACATCTTCGGGCTAGATCAAACAGAGTTGATCCCTCTAATTTGTTCCCCATGACACGTCGTCCAGAGATGAAGAATAGGGAGAGAGCTTTTGAGCATATGGCTAACAGGATCGTATGGAGGGGTGGTGGGGGTGGATTTTATACCTGGACAATTGCGACTTATTCCGAAGTAGGTGGTACCTCTACAAATAGGATAATTTTCTTCTGAACCCACAGGAGAACCAATATTCTTGTGGTGGTGAGGGGAGGGGGGGGATAATTTGTTAATGCTCTTCAGGAGGGTTTACACGAACTCAGCAGCACATTGGGAACAGGAATTGCAGCTCAGGTTTACAGGAGGTTTTGAGTAGTGGGTTTTAAATAGATTTTCAGGTTTGCAAGTGTGTAGTGGTAAGGACAAAAATTGTTTGAAGCGTGTTTACTTCAGCGCCAGAAGCATCTGGAATAAGGTAGGTGAACTTATAGCATGGGTTGTTATCTGGGACTTCGAAGTTGTGGCCATTTCAGGGACATGAATGGAGCAGTGAAAGGACTGGGTGTTCCTAGTGCCACAGTTTCGATTTTTCAGTAAGAACAAGGAAGGTGATTAAGGAGGGCGAGGTGTGGCATGATTAGCCAAGGACAATATTACGGGAGCGAAAAGAATATTTGATGAGCACTCTGCGGAGTCGACTGTGCTAGAATGATCTGATATTAGACTCAGGAAAGGAGAGGTCACTGTGAATGGAGTTTTCCATGGCCCACTGAAACGTTCCAGAGATATGGAGGAAAAGATTGCAAAAGTGAATCTGAGTAGGAGCGAAAATAACGGGGTAGTTGTTATGGTGAAGTTTAACTTTCCAAATATTGATTGGAAAGGTTATAGTTTGAGTAAATCTGATCGGTACGTTTTTGTCCAATGTGTGCAGGAGGTTATCCTGACTCAGCATATAGACAGGACAACAAGAAACAAAGCCACGTTGGAATTGGTATAGGGTAATGGACCAAGCCATCGGTTAGATGTGGAGGGAATTGAGCACTTTGGTAATAGTAATAGGTGGTGCCTATTCATCTGTGTCACAATTGAAAAACGGCAATGCTGTCGAGGAGAATATTGTGATACAACCTATTAGAATACATGAAATTAATGCTCATAAGGAGTTTGTGTTGGCAATTCTTGAAAGTGTGAAAAAATATCTGTCCGTTGGGCTTGATGGGATGTATCCTAGGATTCTCTGAGAATCGTGGGTGACGACATTTGACTGTGAACTTTGTGTCATCTGCATCTATGTGATTAGTTCGAGAAAACTCAAACTTTACAAATATTGTCCCCTTTTCCAAGAAGGAAAAGAGAGAAAACTTGGATAGTTGCAGAACAATGAGCCTTAGTTTCGTTGTAGATAAAGTTTTGGAAAAAGTTATGAGAGATAAGATTTATGATCATCTAATAAGGAAAAAGTTGATTCAGGATCGTCAATTCGATTTGGTGAAGAGTAGTTTGTGCTTCACAAACCTTATTGAGCTCTTTGAGAATTTGAGCAAATAGGTGGACGAGGATGAAGTGATTAAAATGGTGGATATAGTTTTCACTAAGGGATTGATAATATTCCCCACAGTAGGCTATTGCAGAAAATACATAGGCACAGGATTGATGTTTTATTTATCGGTTTGGATCAGAAAGTAACAAGCTAAAAGAAGACAGAATGGGTAGTTGATGGGAAATGTTCGTCCTGGATTTCAGAAACTCGTGTTGTACCAGAAGGTGTTTTTGTTTTGTTCCACTGCTGTTTGTCATTTTTATAAATAACCTGGATTAGGGCATAGAATGATGGATCAGTAAATTTGCCGATGACACGAACCTCAAAGGAGTTGTCAACAGTGCCAAATGCATCTGTAGGTTGTAGTGGGACATGAATAACCTGCAGAGCTGAGCTCAGAGGTAGTCATTTCCTTCTATCAGTTTCAATGTGGGAAAATGTAAGGACTTTGGAAGGAGCAACAAGAATGAAGAGTTCTGGGTTAAAAGTAATATACATGGAAGTTAAGATGAGCAGAGAGACCTCGGTGCTACTTTGCAAAAAATATCTGAAAGTTACTACCCGTGTTGACAGGTTTGTTTGGAAGGAGCACGGAATGTTACATGTATTGGGAAAGCGATTGAGTTTCAGAGCCATGGGGTCATGTTGCACTCCAGAAATTCTCTGGTGGCCACACTTGGGGAGTTGCGTACAGTTCTGCTCGCCACATCATAGGACGGATGTGCAATCATTGAAAAAGGAGGAGAGGAGATTTACTACGATGCTTTCTTGTGTGGAGAGAAAGTCTTACGAGGAAAGACTGAGGATCGTGCGGCTGTTTATGACAGAGAGAAGTTTGAGAGATGATTTAATAGAGGCATGCAATATGATCAGATGTTTTCTTAAGGTGGACAGTGAAGGACTTTTTTTTCAATTGGTGATGGGTGGCACAAGGGCACACAGCTTTAAATTGAGGCTGATAGATGCCGAGTTAGGTTCTATTCTCAGTGAGTAGTAAAGGTGCAGAACGCCTATAATTCAACAGTCGGAGACTTACCAACTGTCAGGGCTTTTAATTGATCAGGGGATAATCTTTTGAGTTAGAATGATAAAATGTCGTTAAGCTGGACTTCTGATTGGTATCGCGTTGGGTGCAACATCAAGGGCCAAACAGCCTTTGTTGCACAGTAATGTTCAGTACTCGAGCTGTTGCCAGCCTGACATTGCAATCATCCTGGTCACTATCAGTGAAATGGACGCCTGGCGAGGATCAATCTCTCAACTTCGGCAGCTCACACACTTTTAATCTGTTAGAGAAGCACGGCAATCTGATCAATTGCCCCAATGGAGCTGGCATCAGAGGACGTCCAACGCCTCCTGTTCTTGCCACTGAGGCCAGGAATCCAATTACTCAATGTTTTGCTGTGGATCTGAAATGAAATCCACCTCAGAGGTAGTTGTACTGATTACGGATCATCTATTATGTCGCATCAGGTTCAGGAAAAGTACAGAGAATAACGTGGTGAAAAACAGACATTACGCAATATAAGTTTACCATGACTTCCTGCGTTGATCACGGCAATTTTGGGTCGCCACTGTACTGGGATTTTCCTTCCATCAGTTTCAATTCGTCACAGAATTCGATTCAATGACACATCATCAAGTTCCTTTGGAAAGTTTCTACGACACAATTACCCACATAACACACAACGTGAAAAATCTTCAGCATTACTACATCCAAGAGCACGTGGTATGGCTTGTATAAATAGTATACGTAGAGCAATGTTATGCAAGAGCAAATGGAATTCCAGTTTAGATTAGATTACATCTGCTACAGTGTAGAAACAAGCCCTTTGGCCCAACCAGTCCACACCTCCGAAGAGTAACCCACCAGGACCCATTTTCCTTTGACAGATGCACCGAACACTACAGGAAATTTAGCATGACCAATTAACCTGACCTGAATATCTTTGGATTGATGGAGGAAACAGGAGTACCCAGAGCAAACTCACGCAGTCACAGGGAGAAATTGCTTAATCCACATAGGCAGTTGCCCAAGACTCGAATCGAACCTGGGGCCCTGAACCGCCATGCCACCTGTGAGCCACAATGCAAATTAGCAAGAATCCAGTGTAATATTCAAAATGTCAGATATTCACATTCATTACCTTGGCCAGGACTCCAGCCTTGCAAAGGGCAAGTCTGCTTATGAATCCCCAGATTCCACGTGAACGCCTGTTCCATTGGTCCACCTGGAAGCCGATGTGAAGGAACATTCAGCCTGACAGAACAATTGTAAGAAATCTCCACTTTCTGATCTCAAGCTGCGACAGGATCTGTCTAATCCAGCCGGAAGGGCAGCATGGTACACGTGAGGCCTTAATATTTCTTGACGTAGATTCACATTGCCCTCATTGTGTTAGTGTTTAAAGATCTGGGCCAGAAACAGCCTAGTCAGGACGGAACATGAGGAGGCCATTCTTCACACCGCTCCTGCCCCGCCCCCCCATTCGATACCATCATGGCTGAACCAGTATATTAATGTCTTTTTTCAGCCTATCAACATCATCGTGTTTCCTACTGGCTAACAGATATTTATTGAGCTCTATCATCAATAGACATTGAAATTGTTCATTTGTGAGAAAAAAGAAGGTCTGTTTCAAGACAGTTGGGTTTCTGCAAAAATACTGCAGGTTTTGCAGAAGAGCAGCAGAGTCTGGTCTGATCACATGTCAAACCATGGACTAAAACACGACTCTGGTGAGATACAAATTGATGACCTTGGAATAACAAATTCAGCAATCACGGAGAAATCCAACGGGCTTTCTACTGCGCCACATAACCGCACACGCTGGCGCTTTTAAGCACACAGGGTTGCTTTTGGCTCGGGACTCCCATCTCACGTATGTCTGCCTTCATCGCACTTTCCAGTACCAGGTGCTTATCCAAGTGTGCTCTGGCTGTTCAAGTGTTTGTTTACATACTGCTGAAATAGTCTGCTAACACTTAGCTCTACCACACTTTCAGATAGTGCATCCCAAACAAACTCCACGGTCTGGGTGAAAACATTTATCCAAAATCTCTGCTTGATCCCTTGTCTCTTGTTTTTAATCTGTGCCACAGGGTATTATTACTTCCCAAAACACCCTTATTTCTGCAACACATATTTCTGTAACTCTTCATAATATGTGCACGTTAATCAGTTTCTCACACTGCCTTCTCTGCGCTTGGATAAATAGCCCCAGGCTGGCTCGTCTAATTTCACAGCGGGAATGGTCCAGCCCTTTGTCATTCTTATCATCTCCTTTGAACACCTTCTCCTGGAATCAGACGCTTACTGCAGCCTTCAATGGAAAAACGTTCTCTGACGAAAAGATAAAATGTCTCAACAAAACTTAACAGCTCATTTACATCTGTGGAGTGAAAGAAGAGTTAATGTTTCGAGTCCAATGATCCATGTTTAGAACGAATGGGACGTGCGGGTGGGAAAAAAATGTGGACGAAGGCGGACGGGTTCTGAAATGATTGAATTTGATGCTGGGTCCTGGAGACTGCATAGTCTGTCAGTAAAAAATGAGGTGCCGTTATTCCAGCTTGTGCTGTGCCTTGAACGAGCACTGTAGCAGACCGGTGTCTCAAATGTTTCATTGGGAACACAGTGTAATATTGAAGTCACAGGACAGTGGAAGATCAAGATTATTTTTGTTGATTTCATACAGAACGTCGGTGATCTCAGCTTTGTCACTGACTCTGTTCTTCTCTCTCCACTGTGGATTAATAAAATTCAGAGGAGGAAATACAATTGCCTGGATTGAATGAAGTGCTGACAAATCACTGAGAGATGTGTCTGGAAAGTTACACATTGAGGAGAGATATGGAAACCCAGCAGGTCTTACATTTTAGCGTTAATGAGCAGTGCAGGCCTTTCGGTCCTTGATCTTGCACTGACCTGTGAAAAACATGTGATGCCCATCTAACCTTCACCGTTACATTATTATCCATATATATGTCCAATGCACATTGAAATACCCTTATATTCAGCGAGTCTACGACTGTTGCAGGCAGGTTGATCCACCCCCCGTACGCAACACTGTGTGTGAAGAAATTAACACAGTTTTCTGTCTTAAATCAATCGGCATTCAATTTGATGCTAAAGCTCCTCGTGTTGGCCTTCGCCGTCTGAGGAAAGAGGCTCTCACTCTCCACTCGATCTAACCTTCTGATAATCATATACATGTTAATTAAGTCACCTGTCAACCGTCCTCTCTCCGACGAAAGCAACCTCAGTCTCCTCAGACTTTGCTCGTAAGAGCTTCGATCCACACCAGTCAACATCCTCCTAAACCTCCTTTGAACCCTTTCCAGAGCTTCCACATTTTTCCAAAATTCAGCGACCAGAGCTGCATGCAATACTTGGTGGTGCCCTACCAGGTGGTAAAGCCGCAACTTCTGTTATTTTATGGAATGGTGCTGGCTGGGTAGTTGCTGGATGCAAGGAATACTGGACCAGAGGATCACGACAGAAAATGTCCTGCATTGTGCTGGCAAGTTGTGGAGATCAGTGGGATTGGATATTGGTGAAAGTTGAAAAGAATGTATACCTTCCACCGCTTCCTGTCACCAGTAAGCATGTCCAAGTCACAACTCATTCAGATACATTTCCTCATCTTTAAAAGGTATGCACGCTTTCAGTTTGCCATGAGAAACGTTTTGTAAATTAATTCAGTACTAACAGGATTACCGTTTAAAGCTGTGTGAAAGATGTTACAAACGGTCATACCAGACAAAATGAGGTGCCATATGAAAAAAATGTGTTTTATTCAGGAAAGCTAAAATAGAATTGTTCATAGAAAATTGTGGTGAACTGTCTGCTGCTTTTTTTGATGAGGTAAGTAGAAGCCTTGATGATGTAAATCTAAAACAATCAGATAAATATAGATTGGCAAAACAAAAAACAGAAGTTCTTTAAGACCACTGTGCCTGAAAGCTGGGGATGAAGGAATATAAGGGATAGTAGCAATATTGATCATACATTGGCTGCGTGAAATGTTACTGATGAAGGGTGCCTGCCTGAAACTTCGATTTTCATGCTCCTCGGATGCCCTGTGACCTTTTGAGCACCTCTCATGCTGACTCTGACTCTGATCTCCAGCATCTGCAGTCATCACTTTCACGTGCAGAAAAGGGAACAGAGTCATCATTAACAATTGTGTATTGAACAGGAAGAATTTTTCAAGCAAACTTTGATTGAGCGTTGGGGTGTGGAAGTTCTGGATAGATTAGTTTAGCCCAAAAGCACTCTATGATTGATCAGAGCCCCCAGCGCGCCCACGAGTTTGTCTGACTGGTTGGAGGACCAGTGCCTCCAGCTTGGTCCTTTCGGACCGCCTCTTCTTCGCTACTGGACATTATACGTCATCGGATGGGATGGGTCCTGCAGCGTGCACAGGGTTTGCATGATTGTTGAGCATGCTTTCGGCGAGTGATCATTGGAACGAAATGTTGTTGTCTCCAATCGATAGTTGATGAGTAAGGACTAAAGGGGAGGGAAGCTCCAGGTGCGATAACCCAGTTTGAGTTTTCATGTTTGGTCATTATATGATTCTGGACCCAAACATAGTGTATCTGGGGTCACGAATTACGCCAAAGAGAGCCTGAGTCTTCTTCCCAGAAACAGACTCCAGTCAGCGGCCGCTATTCCTGGTTCAGTTTTATCTTATTTTTAATTTATCAGGTCACTGTTGGTTCATCTATCTTTAGTGAGAATAGAGCCGAAAATAAATGATATTGTTTGAAATAATTGCTGTGGTTCATGAGGATGTGGTGTTGTTGGGAGACGTTTGGCTGTGTATGAGTGACTGGGATTGATGGGAAAGTGTACCCCATGAACACCTCTGTACCTTACCTTGCATTAATGTTTCAGAGACGGAAATAATGGAGCAGGAAGTGGAGGAACAGGACTCCTGAGCAGGATAGCGGGTCGCGGATGTTTTGGAATTTGGGGTCATTCGTTGCCAAGCCCTCAACAAAATCCCAACACATTGTTTTTCTCACTGCTCGCCTTCCCCATTCTTTCCTACCACTCCCTCCACCCAGTACAAGCAACATTTTAAAGACGTTTACTTATTTCATACATACTATGTCGCTTTTGTCAGAACATTCAGTAATTTGAGAACTGGATTGAAATTGAGATACAGAACAGCCAGTGTACGAACCTCAAACATTAGTTTGCACCTCCTCGAATTGCGGAAGTTCGTATGCTAAAATTGCTGCCCGATTGCTGTTTGTCAAGTATTTACAGGATTATTTTTAAAATCGAGATAATGTGTTCCTGATACCTGTGTCAGTTTAAAAAAAATTGGTTTTTATATCCCACCTTTAACAGAATGGAAATATGAAAAATTAGAACAGGACTAGAGTGTTGAGATATTTGATCCTTCTCCCTAATTCAGTATTATCTTGGCTGATCCATCAGCACAGTAACCTGTGACCTCCTTAGGCCGACACCTTTTGATCCCTCTTGCCCTCAAAACTATTGATATCTTCATCTTGTCAACATTGCACGTTCGGCTTTAACTAATTTCTGTGGCAGCAAATCTCACTGAGTAACCAGTCTTTGCTTAAAAAATAAAATCCTCATCTCAGTATTAAATGGACTACCCCATATTCTTAGAAGAGACACCACATCCCCGCACTCTATGGTTTGGACACCCTGGTCATTGAAAACATCCTTCGTGCATTTTCCTTATGTGTACCTTTTATAATTTGATTCTTTTCTGTGGCATCCTACTTCATCATTCTAAACTTGAATGATTTTCATCCGAACGAATCCATTCTGTCTTCATCTGTCGGTCCTGCCATGCCATGGATCAGTCTGGTAAATATTTGTTGTGCAGTCTCCGTATGAAGAACATCTTTTCCCAGATAAGGATTTTCCAAAATTGGACACAGCACTCTCGGTTGTGGTGTCAACAAGACCCTGAACAATCTCATCAAGTCTTCCCTGCTCCTGTGTTCAAATCCTCTCAGTACAAAGGCTAACACACCGTTTGCCTTCCTCACCTGCTGCGGCGCCTGCATGCTTACGTTCAGCGATTTGTGTACACGAAGACGATGTCTCATTTCCTACTTTAGTTTCGTAAATTTATGCTGGCTCTGTCCAATCCAGTTACTGTTTTCCATTGTTAGGCTAACATTTCTGTCATTCCATGTTTTCTCGCTACTTCCTTTTATAAATAGTGGGGTTGCATTAGCTGACCGCCAAGCCATAGATATTGTTTCAGAGTTGATAGAATATTGAAATATGACAAATAATTTACTCTATTTAGACTCCACACTCTAGTTACAGAACGCCTTCACTGCATTTAGGGTGACTTTATGTACACTAGTGTTTGATTCGCAGCTGGTGGAATTTATTGTCTTTTAATCTCATCAATTTCGAAAAAACCATCTCCCTGATAGTACTGATTTCCTTCAGTTCCTCTCTCTCTTTTTCTTCCCAACACTTTATGAATATTACTTGTGTCATCATTTGTGATGATAGAACAAATATACATATTCATTTGGTATGCCATATATTTATCCCACACTATTACATCCACTGTTTCTCATTGTAAGGCATTTGTTTTCAATAATCGTTTTTTTTCTCCCTTCATTTACCTTCACGAGCTTGAACAATTGATTACATGTTTCTCTCAAGCTTACTGTCAAGCGAAAATTCTCTCTGCATTAATTCTTTCTTCATCTTGTGCTAATATCTGAACTTCTCCCAGTCTTATTTTCTGCTCTTATTTTCAGCCAATTTGTCTGCCTCCTCCTTGAGTGCAGTACTATGCCCTCATATCCCTTGTTAGCCATGAAATGGCCACGTTTCCAGTTTTCTTTGTGTCAGACAGGAGTGAGAAGAAGTTGCACTTCCTGCAAATGCTTTTTAAGTGCTTGTCATCTCATAAAGTTTTGTTCCCTAATTCGTTGTATCCTGCTCACGCTTCATATCAGTGTCATTTCTTGTATTGAGATTTCGGCTCACATTTTCAGTCAGCTCTATTACTCTCCACCTTAATAAAGAGTTCTCTCACTGACTTCTGCACTATTCCATTAGGGACGGCATACAGATAGATTGTCAAATCTTCTTTGTCATATATACAAATAAAGCTTTGAAATCAAAGTTAACATATTTCCAGGCCTGCTGACTCATTAGAGAGAGAGAGAGAAAGAGAGAGAGAGAGAGAGAGAGATCGCGCGACTGATGGCGCTTTAACCTGAGTGTCGTTGTGCCTCAGGCAAGGCACAGGATTGAGAATGTGGGTGCGTCATGAGTCCGGTACAAGAACTGTGTACATGCTATTGCTTTCATTCTTCATCGCAATCTCGTCGACCAGCCAAATAAGCTAGCCCACCAATGGCAATTAAACAGTACGTAATCGAGGATGCTCTGTCCTCCATTTGTATCCTTAACGTAGCGACTCAGAATACCATTTCATACATACTCCAGGTATGTCTCCTCCATAGTATTGTTACTGATCTGACTTGCTCAGTCTATGGGCAGATTGAAGTCACACGCAATAGCTATAAGGCCACAAGATAAAGGACCCGAATTAGACAAGTAAACGCATCGAGACCTCTCCATTATTTGGTCATGGTTGATATGTTTCTCAACCTCATTCTTCTGCTTTCTGCCATCTCCTATAACTGTTGATACCCTCATGAATCGAGGGCCGATCTCTGTCTGTCTTGAACATTCGCAATGACTTGACCTCTATAGCCCTCTATGGCAAGGTGTTCCAAAGAATGATTAGCTTCTTGCTGAAAAAACCCCTCCGCATCTCACTTCAAAATGGTCACCCTTCCACTCTGAGGCTGTTCAGTCGACTTCTGGTCTCTTGTGCCACTTGAAAATCTTCTTCACAGCCACTTTAATTACGCCTCTCTGTATTGTATAAGTTTCAATCAGAACCCGCCTCAAACTTCTAAACTGCATCTCGTACAGCCCCCGAGTTTTCAACATGTTATGACAAGCATTTCCTCACCCCCAGGACCATTCTTTTAAACCTTCTTCGGACCCTATCGAATGCCATCACATCTTCTGGAGTATTGTGTACAGTTCTAGTTTCCTCGTGATGAGAAGGATTTTATAAAATTTGAGAGGGTTCAGAAAGTATTTACCAGGATGATGTCATGACTTAAAATCTTTTTTTAAACTGGAGCAGAGAATTTCGGCTTTTGGCCTTATAGAGATTTGTAAAATCACGAGAAACAGAAATATGATCACTATCAAATTTGAGGGAGATCGAATCTAGGCGCATACTTTTGAAATACGAGAAGGAAGATTGATAAAGGAGATGGGGGCAGCTTTTGATTCACAATCTTTGGTCACTGTGCGCAATAAACCGCTAGAGGAAGTGATGGATGCAGGTGCAGTTAAAATTTTTTAAAGTTATTTGGATAAGTACATGATTAAGAATGTATTGGAGGTATATGGGGCAAAGGCAGGCAGACGGGTCTATTTTAATTTGGCAATATGTTCTGCATGGTATATATGGAGTGAATGGTCTGTTAAACTGCTGTATGAGTCTGACTCTACCCTTAGACATTGGGCCTAACTGCTTGCAATATTCCAAATGCGGTCTGACCACAACCATATAAATCTTCAACTGGGCATCTCTGCTCTTGTATTCGAGGTCCCTTGATATAAATTATAAAATTGAGTTTTCCTTCCTTAATTCCAATTGAACCTGCCTGATCTCGGGCTCCCAAGACACATTGTGCTTCGGATTTCTAAAGGCTTTCCGTGAACAGAAATTCGTCGAAGCCTGCCTTCTTCCTCTCATACTGCATAACCTGACACATCCCATATTTTGTTCCATTTGCCACTTCTTTATCCACTCTCTGCGCCTGCCCAGGTACTTATGAAGTCTCCCAGGTTACTTGACACGACCTGTCTCTCCAACTATGTTTGTGTCAACTGCAAATGTAGCGACATGCACTCTGTTCCTTTGTCCAGATGTTTAATGTATAACGTGAATAGTTATGTTCTCAACACCGATCGCTGTGCAAGTCTTAAAATCTGAGTGGCTGCCATCCTGTAAAAGACCCCTCTGTTCTCACTCATCCAGACAGCCAATCCTTCCTTGTCACAAACAACATACTCTTATCTTATTTAGCAGTCTGCTGTATGGCACCTTATCACAGGACTTATGAGTATTGAATTAGATCACGTCCACTGGCTCTGCTTTGTCTTAATTGCTCTATACTTCCTCTAAGAGATCTAGCATAGCTGTCAGACATGACGTCCACTTGACGAAAACATGCAGACTTTGTTCTATTTTACCATCCATTTCCAAGTACTTTGCAACACTGTCATTAGCATGGCCGACAGTAGTTACAGTCGACAGCAGTCTGTGTCTGCCTCTCTCCTTTCTTTCAGCAGGGGTGTTGCATTTTAAAATTTCCGTGTCATCTGGGACCCACCCTGACACCGATGACTCCTGACAGATCACCACCAATGACTCCACAATCTCCTCAGGAATCTCCTTCAGAAATCAAGGATGCAGTCCATCTGGTCCCAGTGATTTAATCCCGTCAGTCCTTGCAGCTACCCCGGCATCTTTCGTTCGTGTTGGCATTTCATTCATTTCTTTCCTACGCTTCTCTTAATTCTCGTATTTTGTTGTTGTCTTCCACTATGAAACCTGATGCAATGCCCGTGTTCACCTGCACCATTTCGTTGTTCCCCATTACGTCTTATTCAGTGCTCCAATTTGCACTCTTCTCTCTGTTATCTCTTCACCCTTCAGGCGCTCTGCCTGTATTCCTGATGTAGGGCTTTTGCCCGAAACTTCGGATTTTCCTGCTCCTCGGATGCTGCCTGAACTGCTGTGGTTTCCAACACCACTCTACTCCAGAATCTGGTTTCCAGCATCTTCAGTCGTTGTTTTTACCGACGTGATTTTAAACCGACTGCGAATCCTCTTGCACGGATGCCTGTCTTAAAGAACATTTCTTCCTCTCTCTACAAGAATCTTAGGGAGTCGGTCTCTCACTACAACTCCCAGGTCATTTCCTCTACCCTGAAGCTACCTTTTACTACTCTCCTCACTGACCTATCTCCTTCATCGCCACCCGCACTCAACTATTGTACTCTGTGCAACTTTTTCCCCACCCCCACTCTCTTTTCATTCATCTGTCCATCCTTCAGGCTCTTTGCCTCCATTCCTAATAAAGGGCTGTTGCACGAATTGTCGGATTTTCCCGCGACTCGAATGCTGCCTGAACTGCTGTGCCTTTCCAGCACCACTGTACTCCAGACTCTGGTTTACAGCAACTGCACTCATTGTTTTTAACTTACTATTCTCTCTGGAACCTTTTAAATATGTGAACAAACTCTTGCAATATTATTTACATTTCAAGTTCACTCACTTACGTATTAAATCTTAATAACTAATCTTGCCATTTCAGTTGTTCTCTGCAAATTAGTAAAGCATTCCTAATCCTTGAGGTTTCACTAATCTACATCAGATGGTCTGTTTTCCTTTTGGTTCTATGCTCTCCCTGACTTCTCTTCTCAGTCATGTTTGCTTTATCCTCTCTTAAGCATGTTTAGGTGGCATGAACAATGGATCCGGTTTTACGAGGCACTGACGAAGTGCCATTTGGACGTAGGATAATGTCTGCCAACTTTACAGGATAGCAGATTACATGGAACAAAAATGTGACCAGGACACAATGATTGTGGATTTCTCTCCTGGACTGGTAGAGATGGGTTTACGAAACTGCATTTACAGTGAGTTCAGAGGAGAGTATTTACACACACCAAGCCCAAACCAAGGTATATTTGTTTCTTCTGAATTTCTCACCTGGATTGACAGTGATGAATTTTAGATACCCCTTTTTGTTATTTTACTATAACTCTTGTCGACTGTGTCTTCAGGAGTTTTCCACCAATTACCATCCCAGAGCCTGTGACTGTCACAACTCAACTCCATTTTCCTTCTGCTTCACAGATCGTAAGGATCAAGAAAACCTGGTTCATTTTTATGTCCTGATATCTCTCTGCACATGCTAAAACATTCATCCACCTTCGTTCCCTGCAAATACAACCCGACCAGCTATGTTATACCAGCATATAATATTTTTTAAAAAATATATTACAGCTGCTGCAGTATTTTGCTATTATTTATTTGCAGGTATATCTCACAGCACTGAATCCAGAAGCACAGATGCTCCAACGATTAGTTGCTGTCTTACTGGGTGTTGCATACAGACACAGATCCATGGCCTCTGGTGTGAGTCTTTTTTTCCTTAATTTTAGTCTCAATTACCAAATGATTACAACAAAATGTAATGTGGCGCATCGTGCCCATGCTGGGTATCAGAGCAGATGAGTTCACTCCACTCTCCAGTTCTTTCATGAGCAAGACTAGCAGATATTGTCAAGCTCCAATTTCCTGTGTAGAAGTCGATGAATGATCTTCTTGAACTGCTGCAGTCCACTTAGTGCATGTGGTCCCAGTTCATTGACAGGTGAGGAGTTACAGGTTAAAAACCTGGTAATGATGTAGGTATTGCAGTTGATATCCAAATCAACAACATAAGTTTGTAATTCTACCCCCTCTTCCATCTATCAAAATGTCCAAGATGATTCACAGGAATGTGACAAGGCAACATTTGACACTGAGCCGCACAAAGAGTTGTTTTGGCACCGGCCCGAGCATGTTTGAATGGGTTATCTGTCGCTTATATGCTTCAAATCAATTTTACACAGTATTAAAAGTATTGATTTGCAATCAGCAAATTTGGATCAAAGATCACAGCAGAGTCTGACGGAGTCACTTCATTTATCCTAACCTGAAAAATGTGGACTTCTGAACAGGAAATATACAAACTTCTTTCAAAGTCGGGAGAAACAGAACACGTGGGTGTGGGCGAAGACTCAGCTGATTATCTGGCCTGTCAAGACGCAAATGGAATCAGCACAGTGAGAAACTTTGCAAATGTCAGGACTGTGGAAAAAGAGAAAGTGAGGATTGCACATGCTTGCAATCAGTGTCGAAGAATATGGTACTGGAAAATCACAGTCTGTCAGTCAACATCCAATCATAAGCCCTTCATCAGAAGATTAAGTGTCCCAAAAATATGAAGATATTAAGGGAGTTGTGAAACACTGGGAAAAAATATGAACAGTAAAGAAGCCGTCCTTCAAAAGTTAACTGAACTAAAGTTTGAGTCAAGTACACACCAGACAGGCTTCATCCCAAAATGTTGAAGAAGGAGGAAGACTATGAGAGAATGTGGATGCGCTGGGAGTCATCTTTCAAGTTATGTAATCTCTGCAAAGTGTCCTGTGGAGTGGAATTCTCGTTGGAACTTCACTATTTTGCTTGTTCAGGAGGCTTTTTAACAGATCCCACACAACATCATTAAATACAATTGGGTTTGGAGAAAACGTTCCAGCATTCATTAAGGATTGTTTATCAGCTGGAAAGCATAGAGTAGGAATAAGCGCTCTTTTCTCAGGCTGGTGTTCTGTTACTGGTGGAGTTCCACAAGGATCAGTAACTGCACTGCTGCCTCGCAGTACTAGAACCTGGGTTCAATTCCAGCGTCACGCGATTGCCAACATGAAGTGTGTACATCCTCAGTGTCTGCGTGGGATTCCTGCAGATGCTGCTCTTCTTGCGCACAGTACAAATGTTCACAGTTCAGGTGAATTGCCCATTCTATCCAGTAATGTTCAGGCTCGGTGGATTGGGCGTGCGAAATGCAGCATTATGTGGAGAGAGTGGGGCTCATTGCAGGGATTCTATGATCCAATGTTTGAACTAAATTGTTGCCAACCATTTTACATGATTTTGACATTTGGACCTCTTGTAATTTTTCCAAATTTTTTGATGATACCAACTGGATAGGAATGTACATTGTGGGGAGGACGGAGGGAGCCTTCAGGAGAATTTTTACAGGCTCAAGAATGGGACAGGACATGATAGTTTATTCATAGCACACGATAGCTCCATAAAGAACTTCAATAACTTATTAAATCGTACTGCGCTTTCACAATGTACTTTGAATTTGTATCATACCCATGAGTTTCTTTCTCTAAGCACCTTGCTCAACAACTTTAATTAAAAAAATCGAGAAGCTTTCCTGCGACAGATGTTAAGCTAACTGTCTGTCATTTCCTACTTGACGTCCCTTCTGTTCTGATGAAATGAACCTCACTGATCTGCATTGGTTCCCAGGTTGCCTCTCCACTGATTTTATAATTCTCAGATTTGCTTTCAACTCCATTCATGTTCTTACACCCCATTAATCCACCATTCCTTCTAGCCGTACTTTCCTCTGTGCTCTTCCTACTCCTCTACTTCTGTTCTCTGTATTCGAATGTTCCTTACTCCCCCACTGGCAGATATGGATTTTCCAATGAAAGAGTCTGAAGCAGGGTCGCATTTTACTAAACACTGCAGCCTACTGCTCTTGGCGTTAATATGGAGTTCTACCACATCACCATGTTATCTAAAAAAAATTAGATCAATTCATTCCCATGCCTATGATGTATATTCCTGCAAAATACTTGACTACTTTCTGTGCACTGGTAAGTACATTATTTTTCTCTATCCCCTGTTTCATTTTGACTGTGACATGTCACATTTTACTGCTCCCTTATTCACTTATAATTGTCCTTTGTTTGACGTCTGTGCTTGTAGTTTTGTGTGTGCTGTGCCAGTGACGGCCTGATGTGGAATTCCAGAGGGTTATGTAGTTGAAAGTGTGTACTGTACCTTTAAGAGAGGTAGAATATTGTTCTGCACTGAGAGCTCACGGGAGCAGTGTCACAGTTTCCTGGAAAATTGAAAATATATAAACTTTGGGGTGTTAAATAGGTGCCTGAGTTGGTTGCCATTTTGACGACAATTCAAATTTAACCAATCGATTTCGAATTTAGTATTCTGCCAACATCGAACCATTGAGATAATCCGATTTTGGAGTATAAGCAAGGCAGACATTTTGAACATCAGCCAAAGTTACTGTCATCAAGGCAGACCTATAGGAGAAAAAGAAAAGCCAAAAACAAAAAGATAGGTTGGAAAATGAAGTGGAATGACTCTGGCAATTTGCGCAGCTAACACCTAATAAATGTTTGCATGAACACTGCTGGTTTGCGCTGTTGGATCTTATCATTACCACGATCACATGTGCCCTAAACGCTGACAATTGATAACTCGGCCGAATCTCAGTTCATCTGCTGCTGAAACTCTCATTTTTCTGCCTTTGATATCATTAGAGGAGACTTTAAATGAAAAGGTGGGCGATTTTGGTCGAATGACAAATTGTAATTCTGAGGAATGATGACTTAAAATGTACCTCAAAAGCGACCGTAAAAATTCAGCGAAGGAACAAAAAATGCAGTGACACTGCTGGAAGAGTGCCACAGAGCCCCGAACAACATAGTTGTATAGTGGAGTGAATGGCAGTTATTCTCTCAATCATGATCAAATAAAAGGGTAGGAATAATCGGGGATTTTCACAACTCCGATGTAGTGTGTCATTGTAATGCGAAATGATTTTTGAAGTGATTTCAAGAGCACTATTTTGATCAGTCATGGCAAGGCCAACAAGACCGGCACAATAGTGAAGCTTGTTTTGAGATCTTAAGCTGTGGAGGAGGAGGAATGGCAGTGGGAGACCATCTTGATAATCGAGATCACAAGCCAGTCAGCTTAACGTCAGACTGAAAGCAACCCAGCACAAAAATCAGACTAGTGTGGTTGACATGGTGTGTGTTTATTTTACCATTGCAAACTGGCTAAAAGGTTAACGTCTGTGGCATTTGTGGAAACGTAGCAAGTGAGGTGCCATACTGGTTTATTGGCAGGAAATCAAGACGAATTGTTAACACGTAATCTCTGGTCCATGACAGTAAAGGCTCCGACATGATAATTGATTTCACAACCACCGGGATTAAAATGGATCGACTGGTTTCAAGTTCCCGATGATGGGAACTTTACCCATCAAGAGTGACAGCAGCAGCACAGACAGAACGCCTCAGTGAAATGGGAGGAGCGATGTAAAGGAGGGTTAGTGACTATGGAAGAGAGGGAGATCTCTGAAAAAGCGTTGGTTTGAATTCTGGTTTATGAAATGGCGAAGTGTGTTATTCTGCATAAGTATCCAGTGTAGCGGAATATCATGCAATCTCGTGTTCCCAGGGCTAAACTAAGAGTGACTGAGAGGCGCAGCAGTGAAGATCAAACTGGAAGTGTGCATGAGGATGAGCCCGCTGTGACGGTATAAAGGTGCATGAAATGCCGAGGCTGGGACTCCAACCTCACCTGTAGTACCTTCTAATGACATGGAGCAGGGAGCATTGTGATATCAGATTGGGACCTCCATCTCAAATGCAGCAACTTCTGTTGGCATAAAACAGGGGGCCTTGTGGCAGCAGGACGGAAATTCAAACTTCACTTGAGCAGATTGTATTGATAAGGAGCACGGAGCAATGAGACATCAACTTGGGAGAAAGGATACTCAATTACTTAAATCTAAATTAAATTAGTAATTAGCAGGACCCATGTATACAGATTGAGTTAATATCTGTCCCAGGGTAATCTCTCAATAATAAGGGAAAATGTTGCAAAGATTCAGCTCATTCAGGGAAATCTGGGCAACAAGAAACGCAGGTAAAATTTTCTTTTTCTGACTTTTATCATACGACTGACTGCGTATTTGGTTAAATTGCAGCAAGCGATTTTCAGCTCGTGTGATGTTATTACATTTCCTGAAAACCCACGCAAGTCATGAAAGCAAACTAAACTTCCATAAATTAATGGTATATATTTAGCTCAAAGGGAGAGGACAGAGGGTGGAGCTGGAGGGTTGTTTTTCTGACTGGAGTCCCGTGACCCGTGGAGTGGAATTTTACACTTAATGGTAATATCCGAGGGAGTGTTGCTGAATAAAGAGACCTTGGAATGCAGATTCATAGATCCTTGAAATTTGAGTCGCAGGTAGATAGGAGAGTGAAGAAGGCGTTTGGTATGCTTTCATTTATTGGTCAGAGTATTGAATACATGAGTTGGGTGTTCATGTTGTGGCTGTACAAGACATTGGTTCGGCCACTGTTGGAATATTGCGTGCAATTCTGGTCTCCTTCCTATCGGAAAGACTTAAGGAAACTTGAAAGGGTTCCAAAAGTAATTATGATGATTTTGCCAGGGTTGGAGGATTTGCGATATAGGGAGACACTTAAGAAGCTGGGGCTGTTTTCCCTGGAGCATGGGAGGCTGAGGGGTGACGTATTCGAGGTTTTCAAAATTATGAGGGTCATAGATAGGATAAATAGAAAAAGTCCTTTCCCTGGGGTCTGTGAGTCCAAAATTAAAGGGTATAGGTTAAGGGTGAAAGGGGAAAGATATAAATGAGACTGATGGAGCAGCGTATTCACACAAAGAGTGTTAAGTGCATGGAATGTGCTGCCAGATGAAGTGGTGAAGTCTGGTCTAATTGCAACATTTAAGAGTCATTTGGATGGATATACGAATAGGAAGGGTTTGGAAGGATATGGACAGGGTGATGGCAGGTTTGACTAGACTGGGTTGTGATATCTGGTCAACATGGACAAACAAAGTGTCTGTTTCCATGCTGCACATCTCTATGACTCGATTTGATGTTGCCATTATGCTCGAGTTCGTCTTGGTTTATGGGGGAAAAGCAGGAAACTAATGTTGAAATTTACAGGATCGCCGATGATCCTATTCAATGGCTGAACAGACAAGAGGCTGAATGGAAGCTTCAGCATTACAGATACATTTTCGTTATTAAACGCGCTGAAACACAAAGTTGGTAGGATTGGACTGAACCAGTGGTGGTGATTTTCTTTCCTGGTTAATTTTTTGAATATGACTGCTATTTCTACTGTCCATGTTAACATCACAACTCTGAAGCATGAAAGCGTGAAGCACAGGTGGAGCAAGTGGCACAAAGTCAAATATGCCTGACTTGAGATCAGAACATTGCAGGTTTCACTCCTCTCTCGCTCGAGGTTAACGCATGTATTCATTACACTCACAACCTAATCTTCCTCATTGTTCTGAAGCCGAGATGAAGGTTGAGCTCCAGATATGCAGACACGAGAATCTCTTTCAGTACACATCCCAGAGAACATATCAGTCAATGTCGCAGCGTCATCAGAAGTGAGGAAGACCAAATAGTCCCACACACTGCAAATTGGCACTTTTCAATTTCACAAAGCCAACGAACCAATCGCTGTGACTACTCGAAATGACAAGGAAACAAAATAAATATCTCAGTCTCATGTTGGTTCATGGAGTGCCGAGGCACCTTCTCCTTCTTAAAGAGGCTGGGACGTTGACACTGATGTTCGCAGAGACATTGTTTGATTCGAAGAATAGAAAGGAATCCTCTTCCAGATACCCATGCTGTTGATGCCGAACAAAACAGCCCTTACTGGGAATTAAACCCGGACCACAGTAGTAAAAGTGGCAATTCGGAACCACGACACGATCAGGGACGACTACAGTGGTCAGACGCACGTAGAGTGATAGACCTCAAGCGTGTTGGACGCGTTCCTGGCAGAAACAACCGCTTGACTAACCTCATTCCATTTTCCATTCCTTTGCCTTGTACGCCTTAGCATCACAAATACAGACTGAATACCACTGAAGGTTGTGTTGACTTCATCACAATGAGTTGCAGATTTATCCACCATCAGTGGTGGATAAAGTATTGACTGCTTATCTACTGAAAAAATTCTGCATCATATATTTAGTCCACACCCCTTGGTATTTCACTGAGAAGAAACATTTCTTTCAGTCGAACTTGCCTTTATCTCTCATTGTTTTGCACATTTCAATTTTTTTTTCTCACAATCTCCTCTTGTCCATTGAGATTAGGACAGAAAAACTGATCTTTTTCAAAAAAACAACAGGACAGTGTCAATGCGAGTGCTTGATTGCTAAATGCCTCAGTGAAATTGGAGGAGGGACCTAAAGCAGGGTTACTGATCGTGGTATGGGGAGAAATTTCCGAGAATGGGTGGGTTTGAATCCTGATACATAGACAGCAGAGATGTGAAAAGGTGAGGGTATGAAGGAGTAAAATCATCACCTCGACAAATATTTTCATGTTAGAAAAGATTGATTCGCTCCTGCTTTTGTTAAGCATGTCTTACTCTGCATAGAACGGTAAAAAGTGACAATACTGGAAGTCAAATTGCAGATGATCTTTCTGCTGCCAGGATGCAAAGCGCTAGATCCTGCACGATACCGGCACCCCACGGAATAGCATGATGCAAAAAGCAGTAAAGATAGTGGCAGTGGATATTTTAGGAACAGGACCACATGAACAGTAGGAACACTTGACAGACAGTGACAGAGACATGCAAACTCATGGTAGGCTGAATGCTTAACTTCAGTGTCTCCAGAGCCGATGGATATTTCATCACGTAGTTTGTTGAAGGCGCAGATTGATATACTTCTCCAGAAAATGAAAGCGTCAGGGAATAGTGCAGGGAATTGCTGGAATGTATTTCTGCAAAAGAAATGCAGTTTACCATCAGCTACATTACCAATTTCCTCATACAAAGAAATGACCACTGCTATGGTATATCATATCGTCCCAGTTTTCAGGCCTGGTAGAAGAAACTGTGTGGTGCAACAGTGAAGATCAAACTGGAAATGTGGATGGCGATGAGCGAGTGCATATGGGTTCAGTAGTGACGTCAGTGAGTGTGAAGTATTTCTCTGAAAGTATAGATTCACTTGAAATGCCGGGGACTGGGAGTTCCAACGTTGTGTGGAACAGCTGCTATTGACATGATATACATCGCATGAGGCAGGGAGCTCAAACCTCGGCTGCAGCAACTTCCATTGACACGAAGCAGGGAGAAACGGGACATCAAGCTAGCAGTTGCAACTTTTCCTTGAGCAGCTTCTATTTACGTCTGCACAGAGAGAAACGGAGGTAATGTTTTCGTTCTCTGAAATTTCTCATATGGCTAACGATGCTCTGGGCAGGAAGGATCTTTTTTTGCTCATTTCATTTTATTCAATTTCTTGTAAACTCGCAACGGTCATTAAAGTACTCTCAAAATTCGAAAATTACCGCAATACGATATTGTGATTCGCCATTTGTTTATCACCTTTGATGGAGCAAAATCAGTGAAGTGAACTTGAAATTCATCAGATGAGCGGAGATCCCATTGAATGGCTGAGCAGACATAAAGTGAATGGAAGTTTCATGAGGATGAATGTATTTTAGTTACAAAACTTCCCGTTGCACAAAAAAGTGGATCATTGGAATGACACAGTAAAGGTGGTTATCTTTCCTGGTTATTCAATTTGTGAACATGAGTACGATTGGTCACGTCCTTCTTTAGATCACAACTCTGCAGAATGACAACCTCAAGCACGCGCGAGCACTGTGTCAGATTGGATAATGCGCTTGATGACGTTCCAGAAATGACAGTTAAGCTTTCGACTTGGTTCAGGAGCAAGACTGTCAGGCTTCAAACTCACATACAAGCTAATCTACTGCATTGTTCCAAATCCGAAATAAGGTTTGAATTCTTAACATCCAGGAACGAAAGTCATTCAGGAAATGTCCCCGCTAACAGCAGAGTACATATCCTTGCGTCATCACAGGAGGGGAAGCTGAAAGCACATGCTGCTCAAGGCTACCTTTCAATTTTCCAAACCCAAAAACAGAACCATATTCACAATACTTGCCAAAAAGTGACTGAGATGTGGGAGCTCAGATCCGGTGAATTCTTTAAACTTCAATGTCCCGAGAGATTGTGGTGATACCAACACTGACTTTGCACAAGACTAAGGTTGATAGATTTCTAATAATCTTCAAAGGGTGATGGTATACTGCAGGGTATTGTTGAAATGTATTTCTCAGTAACAATGTAGTTGAACATCGGTTAATTCACCAATTTCCCCACTCAAGGAGTAATTACTGCTGTGCAAGATCATATAGCCCAACGTTCAAAGGCGTGGAGTCAGAGATATTCAGTGATGCAGTGGAAATGGAGATGACGATGAGCGCGAGGATGTGGCTGCTGTGATGCAGTCGGTGAGTGCAATGTCATTCGCTGATGGTACAAAGGCAAGTGAAATGTGAGCTCCATCCTCACCTGGGCATGCTTCTGTTGATATAGAGCAGGGGACGTTGCGACATCAGACTGGGGGAAAGTCTACTCAGCTATTTTAATCATAAGTGAAGTAGTTATGTAGCAGGACACATCTTTCTGGATTGAGGGAGTATCGGCAACAGAGAAATGCCTCAATCAAAAAGAAGACTTCTGCAAAGAATCAAATCTTGGAGCGTGCAGAGAGAGGTAGATGTTATGTTTGCGTTACCTGACTGTTCTTCTATGGCTGACTCTGCACTGGGTTACACTGTATAAGTACATTTGTAGCTTTCGTCTGTTTCATAGTATATAATTTCATGCATCGTCGCACAGGTCGTTAAAGTAATTGAAACCTCCAGAAATTAACTGGTATATATGATGTGATGACTAGGCTCGTTTTCACTTCAGTTGTGGAGGAATAGCAGGAACGTGCATTCGAAATTCATCAGATCCCATTGAATGGCTGAGCAGACAGTGTGTGAATGGAACTTCATGAGAACATATATGTTTTATTTGGGAAACTCGCCGCTTTGCAAAGTGACGAACATTGGACTGAAACTGTACAAGTGATTATCTATATTGGTTGTTAAAATATTTGAATACGACAGCGATTGCTCGTGTCAGTGATATTATCACAACCGTTAAAGCTTACTGCATGCATCAGGCCAGTGGCACAGCAAATAACGTGCATAACGACAGAGCCGCTGAGTGGAGTTTCCAATCCAACCAGGCTTGTTCTGAAGCCGAAATGAGACTTGCGCCTTGAACTGCAGGGAGAAGAGTTCCTTCATTGAGTGTCCCTGCGAACGTCAGAGTAAATATCCGAGAGTCATCACTGGAGGGGAAGCTGAATTCCTCGCTCACGCTGCCCTTCACAACTGTCAACGTTCCGAGGAACCAAGTCTCAGCTTTGGCAATCTTAGGAAAATCTTTAGGAACCGGAATCAGAGGAGAATGGAGTGTGAACTGTCTGAATGAGCGGAGACTGCCGAGGCACCGTCCCCCTTCATTAAGAGGGTGGACATTGTCTCTCATTTCTCATTGTCATTAATTGATCCGAGGTATTAAAAGCACTCCAATTTCATGTGGTCTTCTTTTGCTGATGTCGCTGCCAGGATCAAAACAAATGCCAACTCCCGGACTGAGAATCAAAGCCAGGTCACAGAGAAGAAAGTGAAAAAAATGGAACTGCTAGCTCACCACGGACAGCTACACAAATTAAACGTATGTGTAGAATGACAGTCCTCAAGCTCTTGTACATGCTTTTGTCAGAAGCAATCGGTTAACTATCTTTATTCATGCACATCACTTGGACTTGCTTGCGTTAACATCTCAAGTTCAGATTCGAGTATTTCTGAAGGTTATGTCGGTTCGCTTCTGCGCATCCTTGCAGACAGGGAACTCCAGATTCAACTATCTGCATATAGTTGAGCTTTTTCTGCAAATCTCCTCAACCCTTTCCACCTGTTAACTTGTCTACGTCCCTGTTAGTTGGTCAAGAAGAAACGTTTCTTTAAGTCTGCATTGTCCATGTCGCTCATTATTTTGTGCATATGAACCAGGTATCCTCGCAGTCTCCTCTGCCTTAGGAAAACAACCCCAGTCAAAACAATCTGTCTTCATAACTTAAATTTTTCAACTCGATAAATTTCTGCACGGTTTCCACTGCGATCACATGACGACTGTAATGTGAATTGCAGAAATCCACGCAATATTTTGGGGGAACCGAATGAACAAATGACAATATGGATTGAGAAAGCCACAGAAAGTTGTCTTTTCGAATACAACATATTTTGCTCAATACTGCGCTGTTCTCTTATCCATGAATCTCTTGTCCGTGTCAATAAAGGCTGCCCCACGAGGAGTAATTACAGAAGAGCTGCATCTAAATGGATTGAATTGCTTGATGATGCCAACCATGGGATTGAGCACTTTCACCCAAAACAGTGACCGCAGCAGTACAGAAAGAACAGTGTAATTGTGAGTATTATATTGCGCAATACTTCAGTGAAATGGGAGGGTGGACGTTTAGGAAAGTTGGTTCTTGTGGGAGCGAGAGACTTCTGCGATAAAAGGTTGCAATGATATTTGAAACGCAAACATGTGAGACGGCGGGTGTTTGAAGAAGGGAATTTATCACCACCAAGAGTATTTTTATGTAAAACAAAGATTGATTTTCCAAAGTTTGCTCAGCACATATTACATGGAGTAAAATGGGAAAATGCCGATTGCTGTCACTGTGATTCGAGCATAACTTGCTGTGGCCACAATCCCAAGGAAGAACCATTTCATGATCCTGGCGCCACATGGAAAAGCACAATAAGGATCGTGGCAGAGGTTATGCCAAGAACAGAACCACACGAACAAAGGAACACTTGCCAAACAGTGACTGAGATGCAGGAACTCAGATTCGGTTGAATCTTTAACTTCTTTGTCTCGAGAGACTGCAGAGGTTGCAACACTGAGGTTGTTGGAGATTACTTTGGCGAGATATCTACAAAAGTTCAAAGGGTCATGGGATACTGCAAGGTATTTCTGAAATGTATTTCTCAATAACACTGTATTTTAACATGGGTTACTTCACAAATTTTCTAACTCATTGACGGAATCATGCAATGGCATATCATATAATCTCAGTTTCCAGGTGTGGAATCAGAGAAATTGAGTCGCACTGCTCCCAAAACTAATTGGAAATGGTGATGGCGATGAGCGCGACACATGTTTCTGGATTGAGGGAAAATCTGCAACTGGGATAGTCTAAATTAAAATGAAGAATTCTGCAAAGAGTCAAATCTTGGAGAAGCATCTGTGCAGAGAAAAGCAGAGGAATCTTTTTACGTTATCTGTCCGTCCTGAAATGGTTGACTTTGCACTGGATTAATATCCATGAAGGGATGTTTTGCACAGTTCATAGTATTCACTTTCATGCATACTCGCAAAGGTTGTTACTGTAACCAAAACCTCTGAAAATTATCTGGTATATACGATACGGTGATGAGCCTCACGTTCTCGTCGGCTATGCTTAAAAAGTGGATTAAAAATGTATCAGATCAGCAGTGATTCCACTGACTAGACAGAGTGTGACTGGAAGCTTCATGCAGGCATATGTGTTTAATTTTGGAAAATTCGCTGCTTTGAAAGGTGATAAAGATTAGACTGAAGCAGTGACAGTAATTATCTTGATTGCTTGTTCAACTGTTGAACATCACTGCTATTAATCATGTCAGTGCTAACATCATGGCTCTGAAGCTACCAAATGTGCGTCGGGCCAGTGGCGCAATGGGTAACGTGCCTGACTATGAAACAGGAGACTGTCGGTTCGAATTCTAACTGGCTCCTGGCACTGCCGTCTTTCGTTGCGCATTATAAACTGATTTTTCTGCAGCCGAAATACGGTATGAATTCTTAATCTGCAGGAACGAGAATGCCTTCATTTAATGCCCCCGAGAACATGAGAGTCAATGTTCCAGCGTCATCACAGGAGGGAAGCTGAATAGTCGCACACGTTGGTCATGGGCACCTTTCCATTTCACAAGGCCACCGATTGAATGACTGTTGCTCGCGGGAATGCGCGGCTTTGAGCATTTTTTGAAAATCTTTGGCCAATGGATTCAGAGAAGAATGAAGAGTTAAATGTCCAACTAATCTTTATAGAGAGTGATTTCCAGAGTCTACCACCCGCAGACTGATAAAGTCTTCCTTTAAATCTATTCAAAGCTTTCTGCATCTTGTCTGAAATCTACAAACCCTGGTGATCGATCAAGAGCAAACGTTTCCTTCAATCAGTAATTCCACGCTCCTCATTATTTCGGACACGTCGATCATGTCTCCTCACAATCTGCTCTGCTCTGAGAAAAACCACCCCGTTTTGCCGAGGACACACCTCTCAAAACATTCTTATACAGGCAAAACAGAGCGTAACGTCGTTATTTGCTTTGTTGTGTGTGTCGTAAAATTCACTTTGGCTTCCAGTTTTTAAAACAAAGAGAAATTTATTCACAAGACTAAGGAAAGAAACACAACGAACAGCATATAGAATACCCACAGAACTCAGCAATCTAAAGTAGATTAATTATGCTTTTCCAAAAATACACAACAGCCCTGATAATTAAACCCCACAAACCCAGATTACAAATGAAACAGGTTTGCAGGTCGAAAGTAGAGGGGCAGAAGAAGAGAGACA
This sequence comes from Chiloscyllium punctatum, assembly GCF_047496795.1. NCBI lineage: Eukaryota > Metazoa > Chordata > Chondrichthyes > Orectolobiformes > Hemiscylliidae > Chiloscyllium > Chiloscyllium punctatum. Next base: position 4,582,436 of record NC_092762.1, read on the forward strand.
TCACTGGCATTGATAGGCACATTGAAAACTTTCGTGTAATTAGGTGTGGCTGATACTTTGGCAATGGGTTACAAAGTATTTAGGATGAAAAAGTGTTGCTGGAAAAGCGCAGCAAGTCAGGCAGCATCCAAGGAACAGGAGAATCGACGTTTCGGGTATAAGCCCTTCTTCAGGAATCCCTTCTCCTGTTCCTTGGATGCTGCCTGACCTGCTGCGCTTTTCCAGCAACACGTTTTCAACTCTGATCTCCAGCATCTGCAGTCCTCACTTTCTCCTCAAAGTACTAAGGCTGTCAAATACTTTTTGAAATTCTTGTGTTCGCTGAAATTTCTTGCCTGCTTTTATCAATTCGGTGAGTGGAGCAGTCCCACTTCTAACAATCAGCACCAACTTTGTGTAAAAGCCGCTCAGTCCGGTAAACCGTAGTACTGCTCTTTCCGTCAGCAATGTATAAAAGTCCCCGTAACTTTCGTTTGCACATCCCGTGGGGCTATTTTACCGTGTTCAACGACATAGCCCAGGGATGTGACTTTGGCTTTGGCAGATTCACTTTCAGCTAGTTTGACAAACCAGTTTGACTTCTGAATTCGATCAAACAAGCCCGATAAATGCTGTAAATATTCAATCCATGAGAGACTGAATGTCACCAGGCACAACGCACAGCACACAGTTGCTTATACGGCAATTAGCCTGTCAGTTAACCTCTGAAATGTGGCTGATGTGTTTTTAGTACTAATGTCATTACTTTAAATTTCTGCAGTCTGGTTGTTGTTTTAAATTACCTTTGATCTTTCCGACAAAGTTGACTGCCAGTAACCTTTGAGGAAGTCCAACTTGGAAATGTAAGTTGCTCTTCCAATCTCTTTCACACAGTCCTCCAACTGCAGATACGTATATGTACCAGTCTTTCTAACAACGTTGACTTTGTGATAGTCCACACATAACTGTTGGGTCTTACCTGGCTTGGCACCATAATGATGGGTGAACTCCATTCATTGAAACTCACTTCGGTATGCCATCTTGGCGCATATGTGGTATCTCCTTATGAACTTGCACCAACTTTATAGGGTTATGCCTGCAAACATATTAGAAAATCAGAACAGCATCTCCTATATTTACATCATCTACAATTAGGTTATTAATTCCCAGTTTATTTCAGCAGATCTCCCCATGCAAGAGTAAAACTCTTCCGATTTTCTACTGGAAGATAACTGAATAATTATACCAATAACTTTTGCATTGTCCAATTGTATTTCAGGAACGTCCAATGCAGAATTCCCCGAAATTGGTTCTTCCCAGTGTATTGTCGTTAATAACACATTCTCCCCTTGCGTTCGTACTCTGCCAAAATACCATTAGCACATATTCCCATCACACATTCTGTGAGATTCCTTCATGTCAGGAGTTCCTATCAAGTAGCTAACCTCACTCAATTTCCTCACAATTTGATAAGGTCCTCTAAACCGTGCTTTAACGTTTCACCGATTCATGCAATTTAAATAAATACATTGTTCCCAGTGGCAAAATTTTTATGTTTTTGTTTCTCATGCACTTCCTGCTTCATCATTTGCTGCGATAATTTTAAATACTGTTTCGACAACTCCCCAACATTATTTAGTTCAACTCTAAAATTTGACACATCTTCCAAATTCGTGGTCTCTGTGATCTGAATTATCAATTTTTCCTCAATAAATTTTAATGGTCCTCTTATTTTATGTCCAAAATGAGTTTCAGATGGACTTCGTTTGGTGGATTCCTTTGGTACATCTCAGATAGCAGACAGCACTGACGCAACTCCATTAAGGAAATAATCTGGCTACTCCGAAACATAAAACCTCAACATAGTCTTTCATAATTGACGTCACCTTTCCAGTGCACCCTGTGATTCTGGATAGTACACAGTAGATTGATTTGTTTTATTCCTAAGCTATCTATCTACTCCCTGGAAAGTTTGGTTGTGAAGTTTGGCACGGTGGCACAGTGGTTAGCACTGCTGCCTCACACCGCCAGAGACCTGGGTTCAATTCCCGCCTCAGGCGACTAACTGTGTGGAGTTTGCACGTTCTCCCTGTGTCTGCGTGGGTTTCCTCCGGGTGCTCCGGTTTCCTCCCACAGTCCAAAGATGTGCAGGTCAGGTGAATTGGCCATGCTAAATTGCCCGTAGTGTTAGGTAAGGGGTAAATGTAGGGGTATGGGTGGGTTGCGCTTCGGCGGGGCGGTGTGGACTTGTTGGGCTGAAGGGCCTGTTTCCACACTGTAAGTAATCTTATCTAATTGTATCTCTGATGGTAGTCTTTATCCATTTTTTTAAAAATCGTAATTCTTCCTCAACCATTTTAGCTGTCATATTGCACAATTGAACAGCATTTAGAAATCTTGTCAATACATCCATTTATGTTAATTAATACTTATTCACATTTTTTATTAGATGTAGGGAACCTACACAATGCATCAAGACACTTAAGAAAGATTTCTTGAACACTGCAATAGGTATTAAAGGAGCAGGCTTTATTATTTCCCATGGTTTTCCATTTAGTTGAAATGTATGACACGTCTGGCAAAATAAAACTACATTCCTCTGCAATCCAGCCCAGTAAAAATGTCTTTGTACTTTCGCCTCCATTTTCCTCACACCTAAGTGATATCCAATTTGTGGCACATGTGGCACTTGCAGCATCACTTTCTGTACCCTACTGGAAAAAAAAACATTCTGCCCATTTCTCACTTGCTTGAATCTGTGTTGGTCTCCATTTCCTCCTTAACATATCATTTGCTGAGTAAAATCACACAGGGATGCATTCCCTCTCCTTCCAAATATATGTCTTCTGATCCTACTGCTTTTATTTTTCATCTTTCTGCTGTAACTCAGTAGCATAGCTGAGCTGAATATACTTGCATTTTTAAAGTTTGTCCCCTGCTGTGTCCCACTTATCTGACAATAAAAAGTTTGTAATCTTGATGCATTTTGTAGGTTCCCTACACCCAATAAAAGATGGGAATAAGTATTAATTAACACAAGTGGATGTAATCATATTTCAGCCTCCTATTCTGTGCCTTTTGATTTCTCCTGCTTCAGATTGTGACTCGATGATCACGTAAAGACACAATCTGGGAAAATTCCTTTATCAACCTCCTGCATTGCTACTTTTGTCTGCCTCTTGTCTGGCTTTTCAACTGAAGTATGCAGCAGGCTTACCGGTTATTGAGCTATATCATTTGCAAGCACAAATTGTATTCTTGGAGCTGAGAGTTTGTCAAGAACTCCCACCACAAATCCCCACTCTTTTCTGCCCACTCTAGCCTCACTATACATAACTGAGTAAAGTTTCATCCCACTTTGGATGGAGTTGCGTGCACATCGTTCTTCAAGAGTACATATTTCCCCATCCTTCTGCATCACAGACTGTGACGATCCTGTGTCCCTTCATATTGTTCACCTCTCTAAGTGTTACTCCTGGCCAAGGTACATAAACTTCAATTTTGCAGGTATATTTTTAAAGCAGATCTGGCACTTCCCATTTAAACACCTCTGATCGGTTTGTGCACTCTGATACAGCTTTCCAGCCTCCACTGTGCTTTCTATTTCCATGCCGACAAAACATCCAGGCTTGTTTTGTTTTCCTGCATCTGACTTTTCAGTACTTTCCATAGTTCTCCAACACTGATTTCATGTGTCTTACTTTATTGCAGTGAAATCCTCAGATCTTGTTCCCGTCAAGGTTTTCCTATTAACCCTGTGATAAATAATCCACATAATCTTCACAGATTTAACTTTCCTTTCCACGTGAGGATTTTTCTTTGCCCAATTTGTATCCCTCAGACTTAAAATGATTCTGGGAGCCCATCCTTATTTTAAGTACCAGTTCATTACAATCAGCCATTTCAGCTGCTAACCTTGTTGTTTTAATAATATGCTCTTCCAGAGTAAGCTTATCTTCAGCCTTTATCTCCAGCTTTTTAAGGTGAATTCCTTTAATAATTGCCAATTTCTGAAGTTCAAACTCTGTCTCCCTTTCTCTCTGCTCTGTTAATGTCTCTTCATCGAATCGTATGACAAACTGCTTCAAATCTGGTGTATTTTCCTTATCTCTCGTGTCTCACCCAAGCTGCTTCATATTCAATTAATGTTTAAACATCTCTACAGATTCTCATGAATTTTCCAGTTTTGGTAAATGCTGAGCTACTGCGTGGAATGACCTCTCCTTTCCTCACAGAAAGAGGCAAATACGACCCCAGCACTTCTGCTAATTCGAGAAGCCTGGCCTGAATCAGTTATTTGTAAAACTACCAACTTTACATCGTCCATAGCCAGATAACTCTTTGTACCTAAATGAGACATTGCTTTCCCAAGCATTGTCTCCTCCAATCCAAATGAACACCCGAAATAAAGACGCAAGAACATATCAGTTGTTCTTTTAATCTATCAACTATCTTCCAATTTGTTGTGGGCTAGGCTAAACCATTCAAAACGTTATTAAGCAGACACCCCAGATCGTAACATATATTCTTTTTCGTTAAGTGTACAGTGAAAATTACCTGAGTCAGCGAATTGCAAAAAATATTCACAAAATGACGGATTCAAAGAGAAAAAAACAGAATATAGAATACCCACATAAATTAGAATACCCAAAGTAGACTTAACTATGCTGTTCTGAAAGTAGACAGCAATACTAAAAAAAAGAGCTTAAACACAGTAAAAGTGTAACAGAAGCTTACGGGTAAAAATTAAAATGGCAGAAGGAGGGAGATTATTAGTTATTGCAAACACTGCTGCAGGATCTCAAAACCGGAATTCAGCTTTCCAGAATGACTGCTTTTATACCATGAAACAGTTCATTTCTAAAACATTAAGTATTTGGCCTCAAGCCTTAACTGTTGACAGAGAAATGAAAGGCCTCACAGCGAACACTTCATCACTGTTACATTTCATCCGATTCGGAGCCTGAACTGTTTTACAACGCCTTTGATTTAAAAAATATCATGTCACATTATCCTCGAGGAAAAGTGCAGCCCGTTTTTTGCAAAAAAGAGAACATCTTTGTGACAGCGCAGTCCGTCCAAACTATCTTCGTACGTGAAACTCTTCGAACAGACAATATCCTGGTAAATCTGGTCTGCGAGTTCCCAGTGCTGACGCATCCCTGCTATAATGATATTTGCAGAAATACACACAATACTTCAGCTAGAGACGATTGGGCAAATGAAATGAACACCTTAGAAAGCCACAGAAACTGCTCTTTTCCAATAATGTGACTTTTACACAATACTGCGCCGTGGAGAAAGTGAGACCTGGAGATGCCCGAACTCAGAGTCGATAGTGTGTAGACAGAAAACACAGTTGTTCAGGCAGCATGCGAGGAGCAGGAGAATTGATGTTTCGGGCATAAACACCTCATCAGGAATGAGGTTTGTGGCCGTGGGGACTGAGAGATAAATTGGCGGTTTGGGGGTTTGGGGGCGTGATAGCTGAGAATGCGATGAATAGATAAAGGTGGCAAATAAGATACGAGTTCTGAAAGGAGGTGGAGCGGGTAGGTTGGATAGGTGATGTGCAGGTCATGAAGGCAATGCTGAGTTGGAGTCATGAAACTAGAATAATGTGAGCGAAGGGCAAATGAGGAAACTGGTGATCCCATGTGGCATCAAGGTCCCAAGCGGAAGTTGAGGCCTTCTTTCAGGCATCAGGTATTTAGGGAATATCAACGAAGGAGGCGCAGGACCTGTATGTGCTTGGCGGATTAGGAGGTCGAGAATAATTTGCATCAGTGATGAGCTTCCAACTGGATATCCAAACTATCATTACAAACATGTTGTTACATCTCAGGAACAGTATCTGACACTACCCCACCTAAGTAGAAGGCGACGATTGCAGATGCGAGAGATTAGAGTCAGGAAGTATAGCGCTGGAAAGCACAGTGGTTATGCAACATCTGCAGACCAGGAGTGTCAATGTTTCGAACATTCCTGACGAAGAACTTATGCTCGAAACATCGATCTTCCTACTCCATGGATGCTGCCTTACCAGGTGTACTTTTCCAGTTCCACACTTTCAACTCCACACCTCCTCCACTCAACTGCTTTAGAAAATTAAGATGCACCTGTTACCACTCAGTTGATTCTTCTGTCGCATGCGAGACAAACTGCAACATTTTTTACCCAAAAATATCAGGTCATTCAAATCATTAAAGAAAAGAAAACTGCAGAGGCTGAATATCTGAGAGAAAAAAAAACTTGTTGTAGAATTCAGCATTCTCTCAGTTCAACTGAATGTTTGAATATTAAAATTGATAAAGGAAAAGCGAGAGCTCCAATGTAATAACTGCTACATTGTCTTTCTCAAAGGAAAAACGAGTTTCATGAACCAGAATGTTTTGATCAGGCAATGCATGCTCACCTTGTCAAGTGCTGATAGGAATGGTGGAATACATATTGGCTTCGCCATTGCTGAACAGATGAAAAATATCATTTGCCTTCCGAAACAGTTGATGCTCCTGCAGAAAAGTCAATGTGACTCATATCCCAGCACAGCCATCTCGGCGTTAATTTCAGAGTCCTGCAACATCACATTTAATTTAAAAGATCTTTATTGCTTATCCCTTATAAATATGGCATTCTCCATTTCAGAGTGCATTGGACAACATTTTAACCACTCACTTACTCATCGGTATATCACTCAATTTTAGTGCCCCTACTGTTCCTTTCACGACTTATCTACCAAACTGCTTCCATGAAGAAAATGCTTATTGCTAAAACTGAAGACTGAGCTGAACCAATGTCTGTTGCAAATCAACCATCATGATTGCCCGTCACCTTAAAACTGTGCCTCTCGTTTTGAACTTCACCATCCTGCGCAAACGATTTAGTCCAGTTACCTATTCATGCTCCTCATGATTTTATAAACGATGAGAACATGACGCGCTGCCTGGAACATTCCAGCGAAAAAGCCCCTGCCTACCCCATCTCCACACTTATCTCAAGCCGTCGGGTCCCCGCAACATCCTTGTAAATCATCTGTGTACAATTTCAATTTTCACAAAATCCTTCCTGTCGAAGTTGACCATAATTGTAAGCAGTATTCTTAATATGATCTCACCAATGCTCCATATCGCCAAAACATCACATTCCAACTTGGATAATCGACTTTCTGACTAATGACGAATAGCATGCCAACCACTTTCTTCACCACCTTGTCTACTTGTGACACCACTTTATCTGCTTTTATAAATTTTGCCTTGACTGATAAAGTTGTGATTGTCACTATGTTCTTCTGCCTTCACGGATATGTGGCCCAACATGCAAAGACTTTCTGTTCCTCTGGGTTGCATCGTGTCCTGCCAATCATTGAATAATCCGTTGAAGCATTACTTCCAATGTGCATCACTTCATGTTTTTCATGGATAGTTTCAACATCCCCTATCTGAATTTGAAATTTGAAAAGTCCATTTCTGAGCTCCTCCATCCTAAAACGATCTTCCTCACTATTAATCACTTTGCTAATATTCATATCATCGACAACTCTGCTTATCATTTCCCCTAATTTGTTCTATATTCTTTACACACATTCACAAACGTCATGGCACCCAGCATTCATCCTTGTATTATGCCATTGAATACCAATTCCAGTCACACAAACAGACTTCTATCGCCATCCTGTGTCTCCTACCACCACCAATTTAAGTTTGGATCCGACTTGCCAGGAGGCCTTAAATCCCTTTTCACTTTTATTCTCTTTCCAGTCTCCAGAGTGGTGTCGTGTTGAAGTCTATGTGGAAATCCACAAAAACAACATAACCTTCACTACCCTGGTTAAAAAACCTCATCACGTGCCAATAAAATGTATTTAATCCAATCTGTTAGGCATGACATTCTGTAACAAAACCGTGATGACTCTCCCTGATGAAACCTTGCCTGGACAAGTGGCAGTTCACTCTCTCCTTCAGGGTTTGTTCCAAAAGGTTCCCTTCAACTGATGTGAGACTCACTGCTGTGTGATTCTCTGGTTTATCTCTCCCAATCCACTAAAGACAAAAAGATGAAAGTGAACCATTGCTCAGAACACCTGTTACTTCCTCCCTTGTCACAGAGATGAATATCAAATACAAGTCTGTCTTGAATTGGGAATATGCCCAATTCAAGCCGGTCAGAACCATGAACCCTTCCTCAGTCCCTATGTTAAACTGCTTCAGAACATTTCCATCCCTTTTCCTGCATTCTGACCCCATATCTTACCACAAGAGGACTGTTCTCGAGCTGAACAAGTAAAGTGAAGTCCCGTTGGCACACAACTGTAATGTCACTCTGGGGGGAGATCATTCAGATATGTTAACTCGAAAACGCTGTATTAAGCCTTTGTGCTTATGAAATATTTTGCTTTGATAGCCACAGGCTATTACAGTGAGAAATGGTTTGAATTTTCTCCAACTGAAAAACATTCACTTAATTCAAACTCTTGTGGATATTCCTATCTGTTCACATCTGATATGACGGACATTTTGCTCTCTGTTGTTTATCATATCCAGAACAGAACTGCGACACAAATCCCAAGCACGTGATTTCTATTTTCATTGACCTAAGAAGTCGATGCCAATGGCTTACATAGTAATGAGATTCATCGACAAGTGAAAATTTCAGGATGAAAACAGTTCTGTCTTATGTGCGGGGATCATTACACAGGCACAGTATCAAGCTTCCTCAGGGGCAAGACCAAAAGATGCTGGAAAGAGAAATTCAGTCCAGTGACCCCGTCCTTGTCACTGATGCTTTCCAGGAAAACTTCGGTCTAAAGGCAGAAGAAATGTGGGGGCGCAGTAATTAAGAGGAAACGAGATGTCGGGATCGAGCCGAAAGAGAGAGGCTAACAGTTGGGCATAGGAATTGAAAATGATCTGTTTGGAGCATTAACAACTGTTCACAGAGATTGTTTATGACTAACAATAGGTAGTGTGTATTTAGGCCTGGTGAGTGTTTCGATGATCAAGACATGGGAAACCTCGGGCCTCTAAAATGACTGAAAGTGATATGGATGGTCGCGGGTCCTCAAGCAGAAAATGGTCTGTTGATTTTTCAGCATGCCTTGAGCTATCGTGGAACACTGCAGTAAGACTGAGATAGAGACGTTGGCTAGGAAACATGGTTCTGTGCTAAAGGAGCAGTAAACTGGAAGCTCAAAACATTTTTGGATAGAACTTGGTATTCTGCAAACTGTCATTCAGTCCACACTTCATTTCCCAAGGCAGGAGCGACCACAATATGAGCAGTGAATCTAGTAGACTCGATTGTGCGAAGTGCAGGGAAAGTATTGCTTCACCTGGAAGTTATATTTGAGCACTTTTATGCTAAGAAGGGAGGTCAGAAATGAACAAGTGAGGAGAAGCAAGAAGCAAGAAGGAAGGATGCCATAGAAGATATTATTATATATGTTGTTAATCAATGTGTAAGAATGCGTCTATAAAGGCACTATAGCTGAATGCTTGTACTTTTCGGAAGAAGGTTGAAGATGAATCATCACGAACGAATACGATTTAGTAGACATTGCAGAGACATGGAGACAGCATAGTCAAGACTGGGATGTAATTATTCACGGGTATGAGACAGTTTGGACGGAGAGAAAGGATGGTAAGGAAGGTGGTGTAACTCAAATATTCAAGGACAACCTCAGACCGATGCTGACAGATGATATAGGTTCTATGGAGAATGAGGTTGAATCCATTTGGGAGGAAATTAGAAGTTCTAAGAAGAAAATGTCACTTATTGTTGGAGTCTATCCGCCTCCAAATTTTAAGATCACATTGGGGAAGGCAGTAAACAAATACATAAATAACAAATGAAAAAATGGTATGGCAATTATCATGCGGGATTTTAATCAACACGTCGATCCGTCGAAGCAGCTCATTCAGGAGAGTGTTGAGTGGATCTGCGATAGATTCCTTAAATAATGTGTAATGGAACAGGCCAAAAAGGGGAGAGGCCAAATTAGATTTGGTACTGGGTAACGAACACAGCAAGACGTTAGATTTGGCGGTAGGTGAGCACTTTGGTGATAGTTACCAAAATTCAGTTATGTTT